>NC_138185.1:47184358-47658806 GCF_964194105.1 Spermophilus citellus
AAGCACCTTACTTGAAAATAAGTTTGATACCATAACAATTATTTCTGAAGCAAACTTTTTTTTGTCTATAAAATATTGATTTGTCTCCCATACAGAAAAAAAATGAGAAATGTGAATTGCAATTCATTATGAATAAAAATCTGCATGCTGAAAGGGTCTGTGTTGGTAAACTATATGAAAATTTTTATATAATAATAATAGTATATAAATACACACTTATATGCATGTATTTCTTCAAAATACTAGACATTGTTTTACATAAGACCAATGTTAAATGTCATTCTAGCTATTCCACAGCCAAAAGCAGATGTCAAAACTCTTCAACATAAACAATTGTTCTGATAAAATTTTAGAGAACAGAGTTATTAAACTTGAAAGCTCAATAATAGATTATAAGAACTTTAGAAGAAATAAAATGTTTTTCCCTCTTTTTCTTCCTAGAGATAGAACTGGCTACACTTTTGACAGCTACATTTCACACTGTATTATAATTTTTAGATTCTGTTTTTTTAAAATTAAATATTATTTTGGTTTTAGATGGACCCAATACCTTTATTTTATTTAAAATAAAATATTTATTTTAATGTGGTGCTGAGGATTGAACCCAGTGCCTCACATGCATTAGGCAAGCACTGAGCCACAACCCCAGCCCTAGATTCTCTTCTTGATGTGAGTCTTTCCACTAGTTTAACTACAAAGCTACATACCCCGTGCACTTAAAAAGTTCTGGTTTGAGTCAGGAATAACAAAGAGACATTATCAGCCAGTTTGCAGGGATTTCTGCAGAGAAGCTGAGTTAAAGTGACTTGGCATGCTTCGGGTCGCCTGATGAATGTCAAGTGAGGGGGGGCCACTGAATGAAAGTTCCTTGCAATGCCATTCTTAGTAATTGGAAATGCTATGTAAAAAATAAACTATGTCAACAGTTTCTGCTGCCTGCCTCACATCCTGGAGAGCCGTGTACAATGTGAGTTATCCCTGCAACTTAAAAGAATTATGACCACAGAGATTGTGAGGGGTGCAGCTGGTTTGCAAAGCTGCTTGGGGTAAACCTGTCAAAACTCATGAGTAAACAAAATCTGAAAACAGAGGCTGTATGTAAGGGAAATCAATTGTTTTTTCTACAAAATAAAAGGAAGAGTTTTGCTCAGGGCAATGTGACGATGACTTGCAACTGTTCTGCATTAACTGTAACTTTCTTGTTGTTTTCTCACTGCCCAATTTTCCTTTATTCTACAATGAGCAGTTGAGGCTGTGTATTGCACACTGGGAATATCTAAACTGGAAATAATTAGAATATATATTTCATTTATAGTGGGCCTTATGTGAGGAGAAGTAAAGATTGCCACAGCTTCCTGAGTCTATGGGTTAATGATGTGTTCTGCATTTTCTTAATTTTCCACATTTTAACTGCCTCTGTTCCTTATTTGGGGGTAGGGAACTTTGAGAGGCATGGGATACAGACTTACTAGGGCAGAAATGCACAGCTCTAGAGACCATAGGGGATAGCATAGAGAAGGTCAAGTAAATCAAGTGGTAACTTGGAATTATTTCCCTCCAGTTTCTCCCTTCAGTGTCAGAGCCAGCATGTTATCAAGGATAAGTTTGAAACTAGAGATTGGTTTAAGGTCACAGTGGTATTTTATAAGGGTATGTTTTTAGAATTTGATGAACAAATGGACTTTCAAAATTAAGTTTTCCAAAAACGATTATTGAAAAAAGAAAATACAGACTGACTACAGAAGAAAAATAGCCCACACATGTGTGTACATGCCTGTGTGTGTCTGTTATACATATATTAGATACATATCCATAGTGAAATGAAGTCATTGGTAAAGACAAGTGCCCATTTTTCAGATTTAATTAGGACATCATTCTGATGGAGACTAAGCTAGCATAAATAAAGCCAGAAACTGGGTACAGAGGATAAATTGGTTATAAATCTTGGAGCTTGTTTGTAAGGCTGGGTTGCATGAGTGAAGCATAAAAAGGAAACAAAAAGAGTTTTACATAGAGTTATAAGTGTGCATTTGGTCAAGCTTTACTATAAAGGGAAGAACTATGAAAGCTATTCTTAAGATGTTTGGAGATAGAAACTCTGGGGGAAATCCAAGAGGTCATTCTGATTTAGTGCATAATTTTCAAATTGCAAAGACACATTATCTCTAGAAAGACTTGATTCAAAATTAACCCAGAGTGATAACTACAGGCAATGAGTCAATAAATAAGGCATGAAAGGCATGCAACATCTCATCAAAGATAATACCCATAAAAAGTCACTGTAGAATAAAGGATGAAATTATGTCTTCCTCAACAGCAATCCACAGCCTCTGTCTCAGAGATGGACATCCTCATGTCCAAGCAGAGACATGCTCTCCCAAATTTCTTGACATCTTGGTACCCAGCAGATCATTTTGAGATTATATCCTAACTTTATAGTCACTTATAGTCAGATGACTTATGATGGTTCCTCTTATTCAATAGCATCTGAATTACTAAAAGTGATCAGAAAACTCAAGATCATTTCTGATGGTGGGGAAAAGATGAAGAGAAACAAATAGAGAAAAGGATAAATTTAGTTCTGAGATTATAATCCCCCAAAAACAGATCCTATGGAAAGAATTTATGTACAAGTAGCTTATTGGAAAGTGTGTCAGAAAGTTTTTCATTACTAAAACAAAATACCTGAAATAGTCAACTTGTAAGTAGGAAAAGTTTGCTTTGGCTCATGGTTTTGCAGGTTTCAGTCTATGGTCAAGCGAACTCACTGCTTTGGGGGCCTAGGGCGAGGGAAGAGCGTGGGGTGGAGCATGTTCACCTCATGTCTAAGAATGAAAGAGAAAAGAAGACTAGGTGCTGGGGTCACAATGTCACACCCCTGATGACTGGAGACCTCCCATAAAGCCCCATCTCTTAAAGGTTCCACCCCTTTCCAATAGGGCCACGTTGTGAACTAAGCCTTTAATATACAGGCCTTTGGGGGACATTTAAGATCCAGGGTATAATCCCAGGAAGCATTGTGAGGGAGTAGGGGGCAAAGCAAGGCAGGGAAGGAAACAATAGAGAATTCTATTGCAGACAACAAGGGTTCCATCTTGCTGGACCCCTCTGGGAAACTATGTAGGACACATCTCAGAGATGCCCTATTCCAAGGGACAAGGAAGCTACATACTTTGTGCTTACATATGAAATCGTATCTGTTACTGATAAGGTCTGATCCTGAAGGCATCAAGCCCTGATGCTTCAGACTTGCCCAAGAGAGCCAAGCAAGGCCAGAGGTAGCAGTCACAGGGCCTTGCATTAAAACCAGGCACAGAATCAGTGGGTGTCAAAGGGGTCTAAATGGGACATTGACTACAGCAGTCCATGCTGTTGGTATACAATTTTTCCAAGAAGACAGATCAAAAGGAACAAATGTCATGTTTCCCAGGCCTCCCTGTTGCCTCTACTATTATCAGAATGATGGCAGAGGGCAATGTTGTCACTCCTTTTAATCACTGGGAGTAGTCCCCCCACTAGGAGTGAAGTAACCAGGACTCGCTGTGGTGGGTTAGCTTGGTCTGAAGAAGGTGGTAGGGAGGCTTCACATAAATCTATCGTGACCCTTTCCTCCCAAGAACAGAATGATGTCTCCCACACCTGTCCCTTTTGTCCCATATTCCTGTGCTATTTTTTTTTTATTTTTAAGATCTGCCAAAGAAGAACAGAATATGTGTGTCAACAATGGGTTTTTTACTCAGTCATAAAGAAGAATGAAATTATGTCATTTACTGGTAAATGGATGGAACTTGAAAGCAGTTATGTTAAATAAAATAAGCCAGACTCAGAAAGTCAAGGGTCAAATGCATTCCCTTATATGTGGAAGCTAAAGAGAAATAAAGAATAAAAAAAGGTAGAAGCTCATGAAAATAGAAGGGAGAACAGTGACGTACAAGATGGTGGTTGATAGGGTTGGAGGAGGAATGAGTCGGGATGAACTGTGGAATAAAATTGACCTAATTATGCTGTGTGCATGTGTGAATACATGACAATGAGTTCCACTGTTATGCACAACTATAATGAACCAATTAAAAATAATAGAAGGATGATGGTTCTACTCTTTGAGAAAGATTAGGGGGAAGGAGGATGGGAGGAAAAGGGGGAAGTCCTGAGGATTGAAATGGAGCAAATTATGCTCTATGCATTTATGAATATGTCAAAATGAACCCCACTATTATGTATAAGTATAATGCACTAATAAAAACATTAAAATGCATATGTATGTCAAAGTGTTGTTTATCTAGTAAAATAAATTAAAAAATAATATCATGCATGATGTGCGTCTTACTGTAGGTGAATCAGACATCTGCTCTTTTCTCACAGACAATTGATTTTTATTATTCTTATAATCACCAACGAATTTTTTACAATGTAATTTGCCCTTGCTCCTTAATAGGGAAAACAAGATTGACAGGTAGTACATCATAGCAAGTCACAGTGCTTTTTTATTCCTGGATTCATCCTGTGCTCCCTCCCTCTTTATCTTTAAAGGTTTGTCTTCAATGGAAAACTGAGACCCAAACATAGCATTAATGTTATTTAAAAAAAAAAAAAAAGTAACAGCACGATCCCCAACACAAAGGGCTCTGCAAAACATAATAACTTCTTAAGTTTGGAAAGTGTGCCTTAGTGTCTAAGTAAAAACTCAAAAGAGAATTATATACTCTTTCAGAATAACTGCCATATTCCTGTCATCTCCAAGTACATTAGGGTTTCTGACAATATTAATGAAATATTCTGAGATTTCCTTGGTGAAAGTAGGGTGTGAGTTCACAATCCAATGAGGCCACATGTACACGTTATTAAAACAGAAGGAGTAACAATTGCCTCCCCCATACCTAGTGGGAGTTTGTTAACAGATTGCCTCAATTCAGAGCCCCCTTTAAAACGTCTCTTCATTTTCACCAATGAGCAGGAATGGAGATTCCACATGGTCCATCCATTTGCCTTCTACACATTGCTCCTGGGCCAGCCTTAACTGGATGATGTGCTGTCACTCATCCAAGTGTGGAGCCAAGGCCCCTATTGATGAACAGCCTTGAGAGTTTATTTAAAAAAAGAAAAAGACATGTAAAAGGCTGTTCTCTGATTGCCAAGGGAAGAGAGAGTGAACAGATGTGTAACTCACCCACCTGGTGCTGGGTACTTTGCACAGAAGATAGCATCCAGTGTCAACATCCAGTCTTCTGTTAGCTTCTCCATCTTAATGATACAGATGAAGCATCTGAAACGCAGAGGAGTTTTGCCCTAGATTGTACTTTTTGCATGAGATTTGAACCCAGGTCCATCTCATTCCCAAAGCTCCTGTTTTCTCCAGCACCTTCCTCCTCTAGGATAAGGTATTTTCTTTGGGGCTTGGTTGTGGCTCAGTAGTAGAGCATTCACCTTGGACGTATGAGGCAGTGGGTTCAATCTTCACAACCACATTAAAAAAATAAAATAAAGGTATTGTGTTCACCTACAGAAAATATATATATAGTACCAGGAATTGAACCCAGGGGCACTTAACGACTAAGCCACATCAGCCTTACTTTATTTTTTATTTAGAGACAGGGTCTTGATAAGTTGCTGAAGCTGGCTTTGAACTTGGGATCCTCTGCCTCAGCCTCCTGAGCCACTGGGATTACAGGCATGTGCAACCATGCATGGCTAAGATATTTTCTTACATATTTTGTTTTTAGCTGTTTAAATGTGCCTTTGCATAAAGTATTCTTTTATCCTAGCAACAAACTACAGTGTTATGCATTATGTTCCCCATTTGACAGACAGGGAGCCTGAGCATGTGAAATCATTGATGTGTAAGAACAATGAGAGAAGGAATAATCTCACTCTAAATTCTGTATTGTGGTTGATATCACTTCTCCAACTTTATTCCTGAACACCAAAGTGAGTACAGCAGCAGTCCCTGCCATGCACAGCAAGGTTCTGTGGGTTTCCTTATGCATTGTGCTAGATTAGAGGTGGCCATAGAGGCTCCACTTCTCTATCCACTGGGAGGTGGAATTTGACTGACTTCCTCTTGAACCCGGGTTTGTCCAAAAGAATATAGTGAAAGTATATTCTATAAAGTGCACCTTCTATAACTGATCCTAAGAAGAGCTGGAGCCTCCCTCTGGGTCTAGCACATTCTCTAGGAAAGTTTACTCTGGGGAAAGTCAGCAACCAGGGGCAAAGTAGAATGACCCTGAGAGTACCATGCTGTGAGAAGTTGAAGCAAAGGAAGAACATCTATCAAACGTAGGAGTTAAAAAATTATTTTGGAAGTGGGTCCTTTAGCCCCAGCCTCCCTGGAGGGCTGGAGACAAACCATGAAACCATAAAAGATAATGAGAAAAATCAAATGGTTATTCTGAGTCACTAACTTCTAATGTTGTTATGTACACAGCAATGAATTATTGAGACACACCATCTATGTGTTCAAGGGCAATTTTGAGCAAACTAAAAAAGGTCCTAGAGTATTCTATGTGAATAGATGGCCTCACCTTTATCCACTGCCACCTATCACTCAAGGAAATATTCACACCACCACCATGTGTCAAAAACACCAAAAGCTACACAAGCAATTTGGGACTCATTTTCTCCTGTTGATTTATCTTCCTTAGAACAGAAATGTGAGATTGGACCCTCCCCTGTCTCCTGGCACCATGGATTCTTTAAAATTGCTGCATGTGTGATGAAAACATGATGCCATCTTTCTATTAAAAGAATGGTCCACTGTGATCCTCAGCAGTGGTCAACAAAAAGGGCAGTATTTACTGTCATAAGTGAGCCAGGGAGTGAATTTGATTTATTCCCTTCTCAAAGATACCACCACAACAATAAGACACATCATGGCCATAAGGAACTGTTTGTTATTTGAACAATTCCTCATCTTCTTTGGGATTCAGCAATGTGGCTGGTGGATCATGTCATGGATAGATTTCAGATATATTTTTTTTTCACTTTCCACATTAAATGGGACTTAGCTGGTCTTCACCCCTATTCTGGCTTTTGATCAAGTTATATCCTCTTGAAGGGCAGGGAATTGGGTGTATACAAATTTTATTTTGCTTCTTTTGCTACTTTGGAGGTTCTCTGAAAATGGTTTTTCATGGCTTCATATAACACTTAGAGACAAATTTTACATATTTTTAAAAAATATATTAATTGGGAAATTTTTAAAAAGTCAGCTGGGAAGAATCTTGCAAGATGTGTATTTGGTAGAGAAGCAGTGCTTTCCTGCTTGAACATATTCTGGATCCCTGATGATCTGATGACCTATTGTTGGCTAAGGTATGAGCAGACACATGTTTTAGAAGTGCTCATTGCTAACTGCAGAACAGATCTCCAATGTGATGGGGACTTCTATACATTCAATAAATCATCTTTTATTCCTGATGATGCCTTAATTTTTGAGAGTCTATTGGATGAGAGTAAAAAGTTTAAAAAACAGTGCTATGTTACTTTCCTCCATTTACTATTTTGAGAAAACATGTTGAGTCCAGATCATATGATCCACAGAACTGTTGGACCCAAGGAAGTCTCTGGAGACTGTCTGTGGTTTGTTCCATCAGGATATGCTTCTATGGGTCAGGAGAGGCATCAAGAAGTTAGAAGACTAGTTAATTGTCCTCATGATGTGAAATTTAGTAGATGTCAGCTGACTCCCTGCTGCTACTAGCAGACATGTGAGTATAAAACTGAAGTCAACTATGACCAGTAAATAGTATATGTTATTGAAGAGAGTAGTACTTTTCCTAAAAATCTCTGATTTTTGTAACCAGAGGTAAAAATTAAAACTTAGAATCAAATTCTAGTGGTTCGAATATTGCAATGATCTTATTAAACTTTGTAAATATTGACACAATTTCACTTCAGATGCCATAGGGCAGTGAAACTTGAGCTTTACTAGAGAAACAGAACTAATAGGATAAAGTTAGATATGTAAAAGGATATTTATTATGGGAATTGCCTTGCATAATTACAGAGGCTAAGAAATCAGGCTGGAAAACCAGGAAAGCCAGTGAATAATTCAGTCCTAGTCCAAAGACCTGTGAACCAGGAACTTTGATATCCAAGGACTTGATTTATTCAAGCCCTTATTAGACTGGATGATGACCACACACATTGGTGAAGGTGGTTTTTCTTTACTCAGTCTACAGATACAACTGCTAATTTCTTCTGGAAGCACCCTCACAGACATTCCAAGAAATAACGTTTTCTTACATATCTGGGCCTACCTTAATCAAGTCAAGTTGACACATAAATTAACTATCATAGGTATCATAGAAATATGCCACTCAGATCTGTCTTTGAGAAGAAATTTGCTGACCAGCTATAGTGGTGCAGATTCTGGATCACCTCCAGCTGCAGGACTTTGGGAATCTGCACCCACATTTGTACTGAGACTCACACTTTCCATGTAGACCCTGGACAGTGCTGGAACATGAAAAGGATTCTAGAGCCTGGCCATTTCTGCCTAACACTAGAGCTTTCTTTTATTTTCTCAGGAATACCTGCAGCCTGAGATTCTTCCTAGTAGTGCCCTCGCCTTCTACTCCCTCCATTGATGTAAGACTTGTATTGTAATATAAAGACCTTTCCTGTCTATTCCTGCCCACAGCTCATTCTAAAATTTGCCTGCACTAACCCAATAAGTCTCTTACATTTTCTGGGGAGGTCTGCCTTGGCATTTGCTTCCTGGACGATCTGACACACACACTGAATAAGCTAAAGCATTGCTTGCTTCATCTCTGGCTTTGCATTTAATTTCCTTTCTCAGAGATGCCCTCTGAAGGGCCAGGAGAACCACAGAACAATGCAAAAATTTGGTTGCAGCTGCTCTTGTTATTGCATTTGAAAACCAGCAAGTAGACTTCTTTATTTAACTCATTCTAACTCCCTCATCTTTAAAACTACTAGTTTACCCAAAGTTTATTCTTCATTTGAAGTACAAGAGGGATTATTAGTCAATCCATAGTTGTATCACTGAAGAACTATCATACAGGAATATTGTTAAACCAAATCGCTCAAAATCCAATCAGATTTCATATAACGATATTTTAACTGTAAGTTTCAATTTAAGGAGTTTCAACATGGGAGGATTTATTAATCATGGTATTACTGTTTTGAGAACCTAGTCAAGCATCATTTGCAAATATTTGTTGCTATCTTTACAACTCTGTGAGAGAATCTGATGTCTCGACAATCTAATAGCCACAGTACCAACACTAAAGAAGAAGCATGAAAATTAGTTCTTATGCTTAATGCAGCCTCTGTTTCTAAGGAAAAAAAATCTTAGGCTTTAAGAAAGTTTGTCCTTATTTTATTATTTAAATTTAAAAATTTAAATTTATTTTAGTGATCCATAACAATTACACAAATTAATTAATTAGTGTTAATGGGGTATGATGTGATATTTTAATACATGTATAAACTGGGTAATATTTAAGTCAGGTTAATCTTACCTAGCTTTTCAAACATTTATCATCTCTTTTTGGTGAAAATTTCAAAGTCCTTTATTCTAGCTTTCTGAAATGTATAGTATATGATTGTAGTCTACAATTACCCTACCATTCAATAGAATACCAGAACTCCTTCCTTCTAAGTGACTATAACTTAGTATTTAAAACTCCAGCATTAGGCTGGGTGCAGTGGTGCATGCCTATAATCCCAGTGGCTCAGGAGGCTGAAGCAGAAGGATAGCAGGTCCAAAGCCGTCCTCAGCAAAAGCAAGGCCTGAGTAACTCAGTGAGACCCTGTCTCTAAATAAAATACAAAATAGGGTTGGGGATGTGGCTCAGTGGTCAGGTGCTCCTGAGTTCAATCCTCAGTAGCCCCCCAAAAAACAAAACAAAACAACTTCCAGAATTCAATGCACCAGCAGCTCTTGTGTTAACAAATGACAACAGCAACAGCCCCTCTTGGGAATTCATAGGCAACATATAACATATTTTGTTGAGTTGATCATAAACTCAAAGGGCAAAATTTCTGATGTATTAGACTCTGAATCCAAATTTTGATCATTAAAAAGCAGTTGATCTGTGCCTTTGTAGTCTTACTAGAAGCCAGAAAAACACACTCTCTGCTAAAACTGGTTAAAAGAAAGGAAGGTTGGGTACATATGATATCATACTCATAAATGTGCAATTAATAAAATATAGACACAAACAATCAAAATACTTGACAAAAGGAATCCTCACTTGCTTGGGTGTATTTTGGGAAAGTTATTTTGAATTCGTGAATAGTATATGTTGTAGATATTAAATATTGTTTGGTTTCTAAAATGTGTATAGAGTAGCATAAATTAATAGCTAGCATATTTTTCCAAGGCTAGAAGAAAATAAAAGCTCTGGAACACAAATCAGGCCCTTAGTATGTGATCCTAGAAAGGGTAATTAATCTTTTCACTTGTTTGTTTTTAGATATACATGACAGTAGGATAATTTTGACATAGTATACATACATGGGGAGCAACGGATTACAATTTTGATCCCATCCTTGTGGTTGAATACAAGGTGGAGTTATAATAAATGTATTCATATATGAGTATAGGAAATTTATGTATGATTCTTTCTACTGTCTTTCCCATTCCCATTCCTCCACCCTTCCTTTCATCCCCCTTTGTCTAACCCAATGTTCTTCCATACTTTCCCTCTCAACACTCCCTTGTTATGGGTTAGCACCCACATATTAGTAAGAACATTTGACCTTTGATTTTTTTTTGGGGGGGGGGACTAGCTTATGTCACTTAGCATGCTAGCCTCCAGTTCCACTTATTTATTGGAAAAATGTCATTATTTCATTCTTTTTTATAGCTGAGTAATATTCCATTGTGTATATATACCACATTTTCTTTATCCATTCATCTATTGATTGGAACCTAGGTTAGTTCCATAACTTGGCTATTGTGAATTGCACTGCTACAAACATTGATGTGGCTGCATCATTGTAGTATGCTAATTTCAGGTCATTTGAGTATATATCAAGGAGTGGGATAACTGGGTCAAATGGTGGTTCCATTCTAAGTTTTCTAAGAAATCTCCATACTGCTTTCCAGAGGAGTTGTACCAATTTGAAGTCCCACCTGTAACGTATGAGTGAACTACTTTTTCCCCCATCCATGACAACATTTATTGTCACTTGTATTCTTGATAATTGCCATTCTGACTTGGAGTGAGATGGAAGCTCAGTGTAGTTTTAAATTTCATTTCTCTAATTGCTAGAGATGCAGAACATTTTTCATATTTTTTGACCTTTCATTATTCTTCTGTGAAGTTCTTTTGACCATTTACTAATTGGGTTATGTGGTTATTTTGGTGTTAAGTGTTTCAAATTCTCCGTATATCCTGGAGATTAATGTTCTATCTGAATGCAGGTGGTAAAGATTTTTCTCCCATTCTGTAGGCTCTCTGTTCATGTTCTTATTTGGTTCCTTTGATGAGAAGAACTTTTTAGTTTGATGTCATCCCATTTATCGATTCTTGATTTTACCTCTTGTGCTTTAGGAGTCTTATTGAGGAAGTCTCTTTCTCAACTGCTATGATGGAGAGTTGAGCCTACTTTTTCTTCTAGTATGTGGAAGGTCTCTGGTCTAATGCCAAGGTCCTTGATCCACTTTGAGTTGACTTTTGTGCAGGGTAATGCATGGAGGTTCAATTTCAATCTACTACATTTGGATTTCCAGTTTTCCCAGCAGCATTTTTGCAAAAGCTATCTTTTCTAAAATGTATGTTTATGCTGACTATATCTAGTATGAGAACTCATTAATGTGGGTATGTCTCTGTATCTTCTGTTCTCTCCACTGGTTTTCAATTCTATTTTTGTTCCAATACCATTCTGTTTTTGTTACTATAGCTCTGAGTATAACTGAAGTTCTGGTATTGCCAAACCTCCTACTTTTCTCACAAAGGATTGTTTTGGCTATTCTGGGCCACTTATTTTTCCAAATGAATTTTATAACTGCTTTTTCTATTTCTATGAAGAACATCATTGGAATTTTAATGGTAATTTCATTAAATCTGTATAGTGCTTTTGATAGTATGGCCATTTTGACAATATTAATTCTATCCAAGAAATGGGAGATCTTTCCATTTGTGAAGGTCTTCTTCAATTTCTCTCTTTAGTGTTCTATGGTTTTAATTGTAAAGATCTTTCACCTCTTTTGTTAGATGGATTCCCAAGTATTTATTTATTTATTGAGGCTATTGTGAATGGAATCATTTTCCTAATTTCTCTTTTAGCTGATTCGTCATTGATGTATAAGAATACAATTTATTTATTAGCCAAGCTAATGAAGATAAAGAGAGGGAAAACTCAAATCACTAAAATTAGTGATGAAAAAGGGAATGTCACCACCAACACTATTAAAATACAGATGAGAATAAGAAACTATTTTAAAAATCTATACTCCAATAAAATAGTGAATCACGATGATATTGACAAATACATATGACCTACCCAAATTGAACCAGGATGATATAGGAAATTTAAATACATCAGTTTCAAGCAATGAAATTAAAGATGCCATCAAAAGCCTACCAAAAAAGAGAAGCCCAGGACAAGATGGATTCTCAGCTGAATTCTACCAGACCTTAAAAGAAATTACACCAACACTCCTTAAATTATTCCATGAAGTAGAAAATGAGGGAACCCTTCCAAACCCATTCTATGAATCTAGTACCATCCTGATACCAAAACCAGACAAAGACACATCAAGGAAAGAAAACTTCAGACCAATAACCCTCATAAATATAGAGTTTTAAAAAACTTAATAAAATCTTGGCAAACCCACATATAAAAACATATTTTAAAAGATAGTGCACCATGATCAAGTGGGGTTCATTCAGGGATGCAAGGTTGGTTCAACATACAGACATCAATAAATGTAATTCATCACATCAACAGACTTAAGGACAAGAACCACATGACTATCTCAATAGGTGCATAAAAAGGATTTGACAAAATTCAGCACTCTTTCATGTTCAAACACTAGAAAAACGGGGATAGTAGGAACCCATCTCAACATTGTAATAGCTATATATGCTAAAACCAAGGCCAACATCATTATAAATGGAGAAAAATTGGAAGCATTCCCTCTAAAAACTGGAACAAGACCTGGATGCCCTCTTTCACCACTTATTTTCAACATAGTCTTTGAAACCCTAGCCAGAGCAATTAGAAGAAAGAAATTAAAGGGATACAGATAGGAAAAGAAGAGCTTACACTATCCCTATTTGCCAATGACACAATTCCATATTTAGAAGACCCAAAAAACTCCACCAAAAGCTTCTTGAACTCATAAACAAATCCAACAAAGTAGCAGGATATATAATTAGCCTCTTTAAACATTTCTTTTCTCCTCTTTCAAAATGATGACCCTGTTATTCCAGATGTAATGGTGTTTTCATGATGGGAAATAGAATACCAAAATGTACTACAGATATTCAAAATTACTTAAAGCCTGTTTTTACAGTACCCATTTGTTTATTAAAACCATTTTTAAAAACTCAAAATGTAGGAGAATCTAGGCTAGTCAAATCATAACTGTTAATCATAAATTCTGAGTAGTGGGATTTATTTAATAAGGTGAAGGGGGTACATTGAGAACGTTTAAGATGATCATTAAACTCTTTTGACATATTTACTGTTACTTTTGCTACACAATAGTGATTAAAAGTATGTTACTCAGATATTTCTGAAATAAACAGGGCTCCAGTCTCCCCCAATCCCAGTGCATTAATAAATCTACTTTTAAATGGGCTTTGTTAAAAATTCCTTTTTTTTAATTCTGAGAAAAATTTTGAAGATCACATTGAAATAGAGCCAGATGGTCAGATATGACTTTTCACATTAGGTGAATGCTCATAATTTACTTAATCCTAAAGCGACCACAAAAGCAGAAATCCTGGTGAATGGCCTCCAAAAACATCAAATCCAAATCATCTCAGGGGTTTTATGTTCTGTCAAACATTTCATCAAATAGCATGAGAAACATATCTTTTATGTTTTCTCATTTTCAAAATGACTGTGTCCATTACATTATAAAAAAGTACTTTGGATATGTGTTTTAAATTACCAAATATAATAACATTCTTCTCTGAAAATGTACCTTTTCCTTGTTTAAGCCAATGCAAGGGTTCATTTTTGTTTATATAACCATAGTCAATCCATTTAAATCTCTTTTCAGATAAAACTTTAAAAGTCTGAAATTACTCTCTTCTACCTTAAGTAAAACAAATAAACAGTTTTTATTTCAGGGATCCAAGACAATTTGGGCCTTTTCTACTGGACAGAATTTTTAAAAAAATTGATGAATAGGCAACATATAGTAGTCAAGATGATAACTAATCTGATTTCAAAAAAGAAATGTGGGCTCGAGTAGTAGAAGAATTGGGAAATGTGTTATCTAAATATGTCATGGGATATATTGACTTTAATCTGTAACATATGTGAAGTTTAATAGTTAAGCAATGAATTCCTTTTCTTAGGTCCGTATGGTAAATATCAATGAATATAATATTTTTTGAGAGAATGAAATGCCTGAGACCAATCTCTAAAGGTTTAATTACCCACTTAAAAGTCCCTAGAGTGCTTGAAGGAAGGACTGAGACCCATAGATCATGATCTTTGATGGAGTTATGCATTGGAAGGAGGACAGAATGCAAGGCCAGTACCTTCTAGGTCAGCCTTATTTGAAATTTTAAAATGGGTTATTATAGATCAGAGACCTCACCCCACCCATTTATTGGAGCACATTGAATATGCCATACACCAAGATACTTTTCTTTTGACAATAATAATAAAAGTAATAATTATGGAATTATATAATACCATGAGCTTCCAGTTCATGAAGTTTTGCTCTACGTTAGGCACTGTGCAATAGACATAACATGAACTGGCTTTACTTTCCATGTCAATCATTCATTAATTTTTTTTTAGATGAGTTTTTATTGAAAATCTATTAAAAGCCAGAACTTGACTGAGTTTCAATGGTTAACAAATCATTCACAAAACTGACATTCCAGAGGAATGAGGAGACCAGCAGTAGGTAGATACATACAAAAATCATACCATGAGACTGAGCATGTCACAGAGACACATGGAGATCAAAGGATAGTTCTGCCATCTATAATTCAAGAAGGATTTGGAGTATGTGTGGATTGATAGGGGATGAGCTTCCAAGTAAAACTTTCCCATAATTCAGCTAACAATGATGGTGGCATGAACCACAGGTGGCAGTAGAGAGGGAGATGCAGATTTGGAAGTTGAACTAACATAAGTGATTGGTGAGGTTAAGATAAGGAATAATAGAAAGAAGGGCTGTTAGCCTTAGCAATTTGTTTGTAAACAGACCAACAAGTAAGAGGTAAGAGAGATTTTAGGAATAAAGTTTATTTATTTTAGATATATTATTTTTATAATACCATTTGGGCATCCAGGCTGAAGTTTCAAGCAGGCAGATTAGATACAGGACCATGATTTCTTATCTACAATTCAAGAACCCATAAATCTCCAAGAAATTAGAACTTTTTTCCTTCATATCTCTTTTGTCAGGAAAAAAAATATGACCTGAGCCAACTTGAGACTCTTCATAGCTCTGAATTGTCCCTTTGAAGACCTTTATATATTCTCAACACAACTATTCATTTTTCTGAATGTAGGGGGATGGCCAGACCACTCTAGTATGCCTGGTTACTTTTCTAAAGTCCCCAAAGTTGAAACAAATTTGTCTCTTTTCCTGTCCTTGGGATATGCTCAACATCTAAGCTCTGGTTTGTCAGGAGAAAGCCATGATCCTGATTTTGATAGTATAGCCCATCCTTTAGAATGAGAATTTCAGGGATTGACTATTTTGAAATATGGTTTTAAATTATGGCTTAGAAATCATTTTATTTTTATCAAATGCTTTTTTTTAATTTATTAAGTCAATCATTTTTCCATGACACTCAGGGTATAAAAATGTCACAGTCCATGCATGATTTTTAGCTGGTTTTGCAACATTTCAAAGGTATCCTGAGTTGATCAAAGGGACAGCACACAACTCTCAAAATATAATTTAATTTATGTATCTAAACTGTGACATAAGGAGCCATTTGGGGGAAAGATTTAAATAATGTCACTAAGTCAGACACATCATATATGATGTTTTTAGAATATGCTTCCCCCCTTAATTAAATTTATATGTGCTAATTGAGGGACAATTTGCAAATATAGAAAAGACCATATATAATGAAATTAATATTGCCTGTGATCTCCTAAGCATTGTGATATTTTGGTATTTTCCTTCACGGTTTTTGTCTCCAAGTGTTGAATCTGTGTCTTTGCATTCCTATATTTACCTAGCTGAGATATTATGGTATATTCAAGTTTGTGTTTTTTTCCTTCAATATTTTCAAATTTTCATGTTTTGTTCTCAAGAAACATACCTAAAAATAAAACTAGAGTGTCAATCTATGTTTTACACTGAGAACTGGGCAGGGAAGTCCCTAGCAAGTGTGCAAATGCTCTCAAGAAAGTGCCTTGAGTATCAAGTAAGTCTAAGTATTGCATCAGTCAGAAAGTAGCTTGTCAATTTCTCTCTCTATATATTGTTGACTATTTTTCATTTTTATGTAGCTCCCTGATTCATGCTTGCTTATATTTCTAATTTCTCCTTAGAATGAAGAGTTGAAAGTCAATGACCTAGGCCAAAATATGAATCTTTTATTTGAAATTTTATTACAATATTTCCACATAAAATACATGTTATCGTTTTAAAAATTAAAAGATACAAAAAAAGTAGAACAAATAAAATTTGGGTCACACATATTACTGTAAGCTAAATATGATTACTGTCAGTACTGAAACAGAATCCTATATAATTTTGCTTCTTTTGTTAATGTTACTGTTATATTGTGATTCTTTTCCCATGTCATTAAGTGTTCTTTGAACACATGATTTTCATGGTCTTCTTCCTCTCATACATCATAATTTACTTAGCCGTTTACTTTCCATTGGCTCCATTTTGTCTGTTTTCCAACTTTTCACTTCCTCAAATGTCATTGCCATAAACATTATCCATACTGATAGCCTCATAGCTTGGTAGCTCAAGCTCAATCCACTTGATAGCTCAAGTCTACCTCATCAATGAGGGCACTGAAACCAGGAAATGCAAAGGAACTTCAGGATGCCATGAGCATATTTTCATTCCTTGTGAAATCTGGAAAATAGTGTCTTCCAGGTGCATGGAAGACAAATACAGCCTTCCACTCAGAAGACCAATTAGAAAACCATGCCTCTTTTTTTTGGGCTTTCTTTTCACATAGCCAGGAACACAGAGTGCAGGCTAGATTTGTTGGTCCATCTTCTTGGCCAGGTGCTTTTTTTGCAATAGGTAACCTGTCCAACCTTGCATATCTGTCCAACCAGGGGTGACTTTTTACCCAAAGTCACAAAGCTAGTAAATGACACGGTTCATTGACACATCAACATCTGGTCAACTCCAAATCATATCTAAGGCCAGCCCTGACCATATCTAAGGCCAGCAGGCTAAGTTTCTGCAGTTCTTTATATTCAAAACTTACAGCAAGGTACAGATCATAGTACATTTCATATTTTTTTAAGGAGTCACCACAAGAGTCTAAACATTCCATTCAGCAGCTGCATTTATTTTCTGGATTTTTAATTTACCCAAACTTTGTGACATTAAAAAGCCCAAAGTTATGGACTGTGATTTAAACACACACACACACACACACACACACACACACACACACACACACACCTCCCACTATGGTCCTTGGGATTTTCAGAAAATGTCCCCTCAGCCAATTCAACTGGGAAAAATATTTAAAAATGTTACATACTTGAACAGGACTTTAACATTCTTAATACATTAAAGTGAGCAAATAAGTCGATTACTTTAGGGATCACTGCTGTTTTTGATGTCCCACACAAACATTCTGAAATTTTATCCCAACCTAGCTGTAGTTTTCCTTTCAAAATTTGGAAAGAAGCTTCCTCCCCCAAGGGAAGGATGGGGAATGACTGCAGAGGATAGGGAAATGAAAGTTGCAGAGTGAATAGTGTCCAATTTGTGTTGTTTAAACCAGTCCTATTCTCTTGCATATTTTGGCCCTTGGCTTTGAGACATATTTTATTCAGTCTTTGCAAAGTTGAAGGTTGATTCAAAGCCAGATGTTCAGAAATAGACTGAGAAGGCAATTGTTATTTTTCATTCGTCGATTTTTATACAGAAAATTCATTGTAAAAATCATTCTAGACTGATGGATGTCCTGTTGAAAACTGGGTCAAAAACACAGCTCTGACAGAAAACCCCTTGGATTGTAAAACAATGCCTCAATAAGACAAGTACATAGAATTGAGAGCAGTGCTTTAGATCTGCATTGTGTCAAGTGGATTGCTTTTGTATTTTTTTAAACTTTCATGTTGAAATCATCTCAGACTAAGAAAAGCTGCAAAAATGGTAGAAAGAATACCCATGAATCTTCCCCCCATTCTTCCAAAATGCTAGTATTTTAACTCATTTTCTTCATCAATCCCCTCCAATGTATATCTTCTAAATGTAATAATTATGTGGTTTAGATATGGTTGAAATATGCACCCCCACCCCCAGAAACTTGGTTTCAGAGTGATGATCTTTAAGGACCCAGGTGGGGCCCATGACAGGGGATTAGATCCCAGGTTGCCACCCTTGGAATAGATTAATGTAGCTCTTGTAGGAATGACTTATTTTCATAAGAGCAAGTTGTTATAAAGCAAGACCACCCACATGCTTAGCCTCTTCTGCATACGTGGTTCCTTTTCCATTTTCCACCATGTTATGATGCAGCCAGGGTTCCCTCAGTAGATACCACTAACTATGCTTTTTGGACTTTACAGTCATTAGAATCATGAGCCAAATAAACCTCTTCTCTTTACAAAGTACCTAACCTCAAATATATTGTTATAGAAACTCAAAAAGACTAAGATAAGAATGTTCTCTTAGATAATGATGGTACAATATAAAAAAGAAGAAAAATATTAATCTAACACAATAATTTAACCTTTGACACCTATTATAATTTTATCTGGTAGATTTTACCCTAACAAAGTGATCACAGTAATTTCCCACCACTAATAGGAGAAGTGGACCATCTAAAACCTCTGATGTGAGATTCTGGGAGGTTCATCTCAGGGATTCTGTGATATTCCTGCCTCAAATATATATACCACATCTACTCATGAGAAAGCAACAGATAAACTCAGAAAGCAGGGAATTCTAGAAAATAATTGGACAGTAGTACTCTTCAAAAGAATCAGGGTATGGATACAAATCCAAGAAGTAACACCTTCAATGAAAACCAAGTGGAGAAACTATTCCAAATGAACAGAGACAGGCCAGCTCTGTCAGTCTGAATCATTTGTATAGAGGAAGATTAACTTAAGGATTTGACCTGATTAAGATTTAATATTGAAGATGTTAACATCTTTCTGTTAATGATTAACATCATTAGCTTCATGAATTAACACCAAAAAGATTAACTTAATGTTGAACAACTGGGTGGGGTTCCAGGAAAGCCACCCCTGTTCTTAAGGAACTTAACAGGCACTTACATAAACACATCCACACTTCGCTCCTGGTGCGGCAGTGCAGACAGCTTTGACTAGCATGTCAACCAGTGAAATGTAAACTGTTGCCTGGGTGGTTTGACGGACAGGCCAAGTCCTCTAGTGTATGCTCCCAAACCATGCCAGGATGCACTGCCCTGGTGGGATTGGGAGGCTGCTGCTCTGTCCACACTTGTGAGATCCACCAGCAGGATGCTGGGGCTCTGCAAGGCATAGGTTGTTTGTGGGACTTCTGGTCCAGAAAGTAGGGCAATAGTATCTCAGACACAGCACAGTACACAGGGAACAGAGCTTCTCCTTTTCACATCAGGGCCAACAGGAAACAATTGTATTGGGCTGCGGTGTGGCTCAATGGTAGAGTGCTCCCCTAGCACGAATGAGACACTGGGTTCGATCCACGGCACCACATAAAATAAAGGTATTGTATCCATTCACAACTAAAAAATATATTAGAAAAAAGAAAACAAACATGCTTCCCAGTGCAGCCACTATAGATTTAAGGACATTTATATAGCATTTGTTGAGATTTTCATGATGGGTTTTTTATTGTTGCTATATAATTGGGATAAAAAATATATAATCCTTTTAGGGAAAAAAAAACTAAATTTAGGATTTGTTTGACTTGTTCACATGAAGTACTTTTCAATCCCCTCCTCCCTTTAATGAGAAACTTGAACTTGCCCCTGTACATTTAACTTTGTCAGGTTTTATGTTTGCTGTGACTTTAAGGAATTCATCATGGGTCTGACTTTTATGTAATTTGAGGGGGAGGGGAGACTAAGAAAGAGAACGGAAAATTGCAACTATAAAGCCAGGTACAAAAGATAATATTCATTTGGAGTATGAAAAGATGTCATAATAAATTATTAGAGCCTCAAAGATAGACCATTTTCCTACAATTCTTTAGGTCATTTTCAGAACTGCTTGTAGAGAAAGCTGTCTGTCTAAAATTTGGCTTCCCCTCTCAACCTAGAATATTCTTTAACTCCCCAAAATGCTGTAGGCATTCTGCTGGCTGATGAAATTGAGCCAGTGGCCCTTAAACGTAGTTAACTTCACTATGATTCCACTGTTATATGCTGATTGCAAATGAGGTTTGTTAGCTCGAATAGATAATCAAATACAGCCATTATAAAATAATATTAAATTGTACAACAGTTGAAATACTAAGAACTCAAAAGCTCTCGCTTTTTTCAATGGAAAATTGAACCATTATAATTTCCAATGAAATGAACATAGATTTCCAATCTTCCCATGTGACAAGCAAGGATTTTGAAAAAAATAGTAAAGCTCTTTTTCTGCAGTATGTTCATGCCTAGTTAGTGTAAGCATCTTGGAGTTAGTTTGAATGCAAAGGGCACTTTAATAAAAAGGCATCAGTTTCTAACTTGCTGTAGAAGGACAGCTGTAACTGGGATTCAACACATCTGACCATTCCCTGCTCCCTGCACCGTGGACGACGAGGCTTCCTGGGGCACCTCTGAATCATCCTCTCCCACAGCTTCCTCTGAGTCTTGCTGTGTGGGGCTGGAGCACTTGAACTTGTTGGGCAAGTGAATGAGCACAGGCTTGGCTTCATTTTTCCTGTGAGGGCTGTAGGATAAGCCAGTTCCCTGCTTTCCTCAGCCTGTGGCCCCAAGAGCTCTAACCAGGTGCCTCAAGTTCCCATCCAACCAGCCACAATCTATTGCCATCACACATGGGTAGAGAAGCCGTGTTATATGGACAGGGTGCTTTCTCATCATAGAGGGCTAGGTCAAAAACTATAAGCTTATAAAAGAATCAAGCAATGTTAGACATATCTGGAAAAAAAAACTTCTAAGAAGAAATATACTTTGAGGTAGAAAAAATCAGCTATGGACTGACAGCAGCTTGGGAGAAATAAGTTAGCTTTCAAACAGATTTCTAAACTCTGTCAACAAAGCAGAAAGGATATTTCCCAGCAGTTTCACTTCCTATTTAGCAGTATGACATAAAGGACAGCATGTGGTTTAGGATACGTGTGTAGGGCGTTGGACAAATCACTGGGGTCAGCTGGGTTCATTATTTGTAAAATCAGTTTCACAAGAATTCCTATCTCACAGATGCTATGAAGATCAAATGTGAGGAATTCTTCATAAACGGCTTGGGAAGGTTTATGTTTATTTTTCTTTTTATGTGGTTGTAGAAAAATCCGGTGTCTCAAGTTCATCTATAGTGGGCCATTGATAAAAGCCACACATTTTTATTATTACAACTCAGTTAATTCCAGAAATAAACATCTGAACCAGTCCATCCCTGGAGGAATTAAGATCAGAAGGGAATAATGCTATGCCCCTGCCTCCTCTAATGGTGTTTGCATAGTCGTGTTCATCCAGGGTTAGTTGAGTATTTTAGAAGCAACTTAAAGAGGAAATACATTACAAAAAAAAAAGTCACATAATTGTAAGGGTAAGAAAATATTTGTCTAGCTGGTGGTTGAGTTCTTCACAAGTTAAGAGCATATATATACCTTGGGTTTATTTCGTTTTATTTTATTTTATTTTACTTTATTTTTTCTATATCTTAGCTCTAACTGAGTGGTACTTTTTTTTCCTTTTGCTAACCTTCCTGTCTCTCCATCTGGCTCTGCCCTTAGGTGACTCCTGTCCCTGCTATACACATGCCCACTGTAGCATCTCAATTTCCCTTCCCAAGCCGGTGGCACTGAGGCCAGTTCTCATTTCTCCCCACATCAGCCTGGATTTGTAGAGATGTTCTGTAGATTTCTCTACTGAATACTGCAGCATGGTGTTTTCTCTAACTTGTCACAATTTAATATTTAAAGCATCATGAAGATGAAAAGAGGAAAATAAATAATTTCTAATAATGGGACCTTAAGACTCTGTGACCTTGTCAGCCTGTAATTGCAGATGCTCTGAAGTCATCTTGATACCTGCAACAGCACCTCAAGTGCCGTGTGGTTTGATCCAGGAAGGTGTTGTTTGTGCAACACTCCTATTGACGGTTCCTCCACAGCTTTCAGATCGCTGGGTGAAGAAGGCTATCTGAGAGAACCATACTTAGAGATCTATAGCCCACCCTCTGCAGAATCCGCTCAAGGTCATTCATTCCCTTTGCCAGAGGTGGAGTGAGAGTGCAGGAATTCTGCATTTACCCATACATGTGCACCAACTAGAATGAAATAATAAACACTGTTCTCCTTCCCAGTCAACATTTCAAGGATCTACTTTCAATTCAGCCTAAGTTTTAAATTGTCCTGTTAGAGCAAACCACACAAGTGGAAAGCAATAAGCATAGATAAATGGAAATTTTAAAAAATATATTTTAACAGGAGAAAAAAATGTTTTTTTCAACCCATATACAGAAGTGGAAATTAAAAAGGAAAACATATATAAATCTGTGAATCAGATATAAATTTTGCCTACATAGACTAATTTCCCTCAAATTCTTAAAACCTGTTGGCTTATTTTTGTCTGATGGTTGTGATCTGATTTTTGGCAGGGGTGTGTGATTGTGTGTGCGTTGTTAGAATGGGAAAGAAATAGTATTCCAAAGTTGAAATAAACAGAATGAAATGATTTTTCTCCTCTGAGTATTTTTTTCTCTAGTAACTCTCCTAAAACAATTTCCATCTGCAACTTTACCTTTAGAAGTTTTAATTATTTTTAATTTCACCACTTGATTTTGATGAGTGCTGTTGGCAATAGGTTCAGATGGCAAGGGGACGGATTTAATCAACTGCAAGTGGCTTCTATAACCTTGTGTTGGGAGGTAAATAGGAGGAGAACAGAAACTCAGTGGCACATTCTCTTCTCTTTCAAACATATGTTCTTATTTAATAAATTCTCTCTCAAATAAAATAAGCCTGTAGTTATTGGTGGTCAGTTTCATGTAATAGGAGCTACTACAGTTTTCCCATTTAAAAAAAAATAATATAAGTCTGCAATAAAGCAAACAGTGAGTCACTTTATTGGGTATGAAGTAATAAACCAGTGGTTATAATGATAACTTCTATGATGTGTCTTAGAAGAAAACAATCTTGATTGTTTTGTTTGGGTGAGCCTTTTTAACTTGGTGACCCCAAAAAACAATATACGTCAAATTCCTCTCTTCTGTTCTGGACTCTCCCAGCAACTGGAAGTTTTAGTTCTCTGTAATGATCACAACCATAATTAATTAATAATTGAGTTTGTAATGTGTTGTTTAATAGAACAGTCTGCTGTAACTTCCTGTATTTTGCATTCAAACTCTGTAAATGGGCAAGAGCTATACAGTTTATGCAGTTGAATCCATGCCCTCATGAATGAATGAATGAATGACATCCATGTATAAGAGAAAGAAAGAAAGAAAGAAAGAAAGAAAGAAAGAAAGAAAGACATTAAGGAAAATAAGAAATAAAGAGAAGAAAAAGGCAAATAGAAGAAAGTAAAAAGAACACAGGGAAGAAAAGAAGAAGAAAGAAAAAAAACAATTATTTATTGGGAACCTACCATCTTGTAACTCTGCCAAGCATATTACGTTTATTCTTAATAATAATATCTATATCAAACGGGTCTTTTTAACTTTGCTTATCTTTTTAAGTAAATCACAGCACTGGTAAAGTGCTTCCAAAACACTCTCTCCCTCTGCTGCACCTTGTCCTCAGCATGAAACACAATATTCTTCCCTCGCTCCCCAATACGCAGAGGCAGTAAAGGAAAGCAAAGACATTTCAACCGTAAAGTACTGCTGAGTGCTGGGTGTTGGGGACGCACCCCATCCCTGCATGGTCACGTTGCTGGGAACCGGCGGCGTGGCACAGCCCCAGCTCAGAGACCAAGACTGAACTTCATTACTCTCGGCAGGAACAATATTTTGCAGACTACCAGAGAGCTGTTGTTGGATGCGGGTTCTAGTCCCCTGGAACTGATATTGAACACCCAGGGAATTTCTCTTAAAGACGCCATAACTCATGGCTGGATATTAACCAGATCTATGACATGCGGTGTTGCCAAATCATCTTCTCATTTCGCTCTCCCTAACCCTGCCGAACGTTTCTAATACAGCCGGGGTGTTCGGTGAAATACGACTTTCTGATTGAGTGAAAGCCTGCGGGCCTCCGTGATAAACACCGGTCCAAGCATAGTGTGGCTTACAAAGGAGGGACAAGTGCCAAAACCTCCAGATGAGCTTGCACACCCCTCCCTCTGCACCCCCACCCCAACCAAATTATCTCCGTTTATTTTTCATCACATCTGACTGTGACCAATAATTTCGGTATGGAGAACATCAGTGTTTTTGCCTGCCTTGCATCCTTCTGGTTTTCTCCCTGTCTCTGCTGTCGAATGCTGGGTTGTATTTGACTTCAGGCAGTTTTATGGAAGGGAAGTTTTAAAGAAACATTAGCCATGTGGTGGGATTGATATAAACCCATTGGCTTGGAATAAAGTTCTATACACCTTATCGCTTTGGCGACCCCGTCCGTTTTCTTACCCTTTTTTGGTTCCTATTGCTAACATATTTCATTTTCTACCAGTGTATTTTTCCAGCACTAAAGCTATGCTTTTTTAGGTCTACCTAGAAAATTTGCAGTTACATCATTTGCACAAATATGTTGATGTTAACATTGAAAAACCTCTTTGCTTGCAGTTGTATATTTTATTTGGCTAAAAATGGCTCATGTCTAATACATTACATGTCCTTTGGTGATACTATTTAAGCGAGAAATTCCAAAACTCACAAATACCGAATAGCCAAAAGTTCCAAAGCTGTGCACGAACACTAAACATGCAATATATCTCCTCCTTTTCCAAACAGAAATAGATTTCTCTCTGATTTGTTTGATAAATTTGACCCAAGATTTCCATTTGGAGTTATTGGAGTTCCTACTGTTTTTCTGCGTGTTGGTGGGCCAGGGCCTAATCACCCCGAAGCCCCACGGAGGCCATAAATTACCGCGATGAGGTGAGGCTTTGTATTCCTCCGGCTGTAGAAGAAGGTCATTTTGCTGCAGCCTATTTTGACAGGCATGAATTTAATTCATTGTTTTATGACAGATGGGAAAAGTGTACATGCTCATAGTACTGATTTATGGTCATTTGGGTCTGGAGGATTCTATAATTTGCAACTAATGTGAAAACAGATGGATAGGCAGACACCAAAGGTTAGGCTGACCCGTGCGTTCTCTCCACTGGTTACAAATGGCGTCCATATGCGTCCTGTCTCTGGGTGAGGTCTTCGTTGGGAAGCTAGATTCTAACGTGAGCTGCACTTCTTTTTTCCTTTCCTGAGTAAGTTAGTCAAAGTGAAATTTGGGAAATGTTTCTCAGCCTCAATATTTCAAGAGGCATTCTGTGCCTTTTGAGTGTGTGATTCTACTTTCCTTTTCTTTTCTTTTCTTTTTTTTTTTAATTGAAAAACACTCATTTTTAAAAGAAAGTATTTAAAATATTCATTATTATCCAAACAAGTTAATCTCATATAAAGGCTTTAGTGACTGTTTTCATTTCAATTGACAAATTTATTTTAATAGAATGATTGATTGAAAATCAGCAGTTGGGGACTTTCAAAGGAAATACCTTGACTTGGGGACCGTCATATCATTTTGGAGAAATGTGTTTGTGCTTAAATAAATGAGTTTCTACTTTACAGATCCCTTTGCCTTCTTAGAAAATAAATGGATTATCAAGGAAAATTACTTAATTGTTGCTAACAATATTTAATACAATTTTGACTATTTAAATGACTTCACTAAAGACAATGCCATCCCTTTTTGAAGAAAAAGAAAATTTAGACCTATAATAACAAGATAAACCCACAGTTAATTTTAGTTAAATTTGTATTTGTAACCCATTTAAAAATATATTGAAAAATGTTGTACTTTGTTACTGATGATCATAACATGACTATTAGCTTGGTTTATAATATTTAAATATTAAATATTAACTGAACATGTCATTAGATGCAGTGCTGAGGTTGGAAGTTGTGTTACATTTCACAACCTTTTATAGCACTGAAATTTTTTCTCCATTTTACTTTGAAAATTGGAAATGTAGATTGTTGTTCCCTAAATTAAAGAGACAAAACACAGATATAATTAAAGGTTTTCTTATTCTTGATCAAATAAGCAGTTTGGCAATAAAAGTGGTAAGACATAGTGTCTTATAAGTCAAAATATTACTTTATCTTATTATGATTTGAAATTTACTTTAACCAATCTAATGGCTACTCCTAGGGCTTAAACAACACAAAACTGTCCATATTGGTCTAATTAATATAGCAGGACATTTTTACCTTTGTGTGGTGTGCTGTCGACAGCAATATTTAGTCTCATCTGACATTTCAACTTTGTACATTTATTCTGGGAAGGGAAAAACTTTAAGTGACTGATAACTCCTTTTAATTGACATGGAGAAAAATAAATCAAGCAAATCAAATGAGTGTTTTTGTACAGCTTTGGTCTACTTAACCATGAGCTGCACTTGAATACTGGAAGAAAACTATATGCATGTATTTTTCCACACAGCACTTCCTGAAAAACCTGTAGGCTGGGGATGCCGTATATGTTTTAAGCAATAGTTGACACCATCTCCTTGCTAGGTTGATAGGGTAACCTTATCACAAGATATCAACAAAAAATTATGTGAAAGACAGATGAAAAAAGGTGGCATCTGACCTCATGGACTTTATCTTGGCCCAAATGTTTTTTTGTTCAGCATTCAGGCTGCAGGTTGAATAATAGCCTTATTTACATGCAGTATGATTTGATGTTTGTCCCACCAAATGCATGTGTTAGAGTGTTAATTCCCAAAATCATATGTTAATGCCGTTAGTGGGACTTTGAGGAGGTGATTGGGTCATGAGGCTTTTGCTACACTGAATGAACAAATCCATTCATGGATTAATGGATTGATGCATTATCTCAATAATGGCATTGTTTTAAAAGCCAGCTCTCTCTGACATGCTTGTTTGGTCTCACCATATGATGCTCTCTGCCATGGCATGATGCAGTTAGAAGGCTCCCACCAGATGCTGATGTCATGCTCTAAGACTTGCAGAACTGTAAGCTAAATTATAGTCTTTAAAAAATAAATTATCCAGCCTGTGGTATTCATCTCTAGGAACAGAAAACAGACTGAGGCACAATGACATTTGGCATCACAATAAGTACCAATGATTTATTTTATTATGCACTTTTTGGAATGGCTGTGGTTTATTTCATTGATCTTTTCATGTCCATTGTACACATGGTGCTGTATTTCAATCTCATGGACACTGGAAAAGCACTAGGCTTCCTGGTGTAGACATCAGCTGTTCCTGCTCCCAGCTATCCTACACCCTCTGCTATTCCTGTCAGCATCCTCACTTCCATTCCTCTTCCAAAGCCCTACCTCCTACCCACCCTCTTTATGTACTTGATAGACTACTAAGGGGTGGGATACTGATCAAGAGCTGTAGGAGCCCCGTTTATTGGAGTAGACAGTCTCCTTGGAAGAAAACTCTCTTCACATTCTTTACATTCCCTTTGTATATATTCTCTCACATTCTTATTACATCACCAAGTGGTTAGTTATATATACTTTTCTCCTTTACTAGAGAATTGATTATATTGTTATTTATCCTTTTTTGTTATAATTCTTATTCTTTTTAATGTGCCATATATATCATATGTATATATATAATTTTTATTGGTGCGTAATAATCATACATATGGAGTTCAGCGTGATATATTCATATATGCACATAGTATAATTTGGTCAGTTATGTTCCCTAGTACCTCCATTGCCCACTCCTTCTCTCTTCTCTGATCCCTTTCCTCAATCTCATTCCTTTCCTTTCAATTTTCATAAGATCTCTCTTTCACTTGGTCTTTTTAAAAAAAACACCATTATTTAATTGAGCTCCTTTTGTTCAATAAAAATTAAAAAGTGTGAAAAATACTGATCTTTAAGTTGATTAATGATAGAAATGAGTCAGGCTATGGTAGATCAAGAAGTAAAATAAAAGCAAATTTGTAACCTATGTAGTAATAAAATTCGGAGAAGCAATAAGTATATATGAAGAGACCAATTATACAAATTTTAAATAGACTTAAAAAATATTGATTGCTTTTTAAAATTACACAAATAATATCTAGAAGGATCCTCATCAACAGCATTTCTAACAATTCACATGAAGTAAAAAACAGATTTCCCTGGCTTTCTGTTCTTCCTATGGTCTTGCCCTGAATCTATCAAGGTCCACACTTTATGAATAATCACTCATCCTTTCTTCTTTCTGTTAACAAAAATATATGTATACCTAGGTTAATCATTCTATCTGGTTGTGTATGTTTTTATGTGTAAGTAAATAACTAATATTTGTAATTTTCCTGAGATTTTTCTAAGCACACAGCTCATTTGCTAATATAATAGGTACTGTTTTTGTACCTATCTTAGAAGGGAGAACCTTGAGACCAGGGAGGTTAAATGACTTGCCCAAGACAGTAAATGGTGCACAGAGAATAGGACCCTGGGGGGTCTGGGTCCAAAGCCCACACTCCTAACCTCTGCACTCAGCTTTGTTGAAAATGAGACCAATCTAACCTCTATACTCAGCTTTGTTGAAAATGAGACCATACCAAATGGGCCACTTTGCAATATTTTCTTACTTAGTGACCTGTATTAAGTATTTCTCCATGTCTTTATACATAATCATATCTCATAATTTGTAATTATTAGTTTTTGCTCCATAGCATGGATATAATTTAATTTATTTTGCCTTAACTATCTCTACAAATGTGTAGGCTTATTCCAGGTTTTGTTATTATAATTTTACAAAAAAAATAGTTTTGTGTATTAGTTGTGCATAAGTGACATTTTTTTCTGACTGATACAAATAAAAAAAAATTAGGCCAAGGGGTATTTATAACTTTAAACTTTAAGAGATGCTGTTAAATCTTGACCCCAAAAGGCTTTGTTAGGTATCCCCCTACAGGAGCCAGTGTTATTTATTATGTTTTTTGAAATGTTGGGAGTATGAAGAGTACAAAAGAGATAGTTGATAGTTTTAATTTGCATTGCCTTAATTATATCAGGATTTATTTTGATCATTTCCATATTGATTTACAGAGATTATCTGTGTATTCTGGACTCTCATTTTGTACATGTGACATATGTTGCTATGAAATTTTCCCATTCTATAACTTTTCCTTAGACTTTGTTGACTCCTGTTGTTCAGCTGTTTTTAAAGGTTTATGTGAAGAAATCTTGTGCTTTGTATACTGCTTAAGAAAGTCTTTTCTTCCAAAGAGTTTTCATTCTAGATTTTATTACACTATGATTATTTTGAAATTTATTTTTTGTTTTCTTATTTATTCCAGACTTATTTTGGAATTTATTAATGTCTACAATCGAGGTAGAAATTTTTTCCTATTCAATTTTCCCAGAACCATTGATTGAATATTTCTTCTTTACCTCACTGTTTTGAAATGCCACTTTATCCTGATAATTGTAGTAAAATTAGCTATGCAAAAGCATAAGAAAAAATTATCAGTAATCAGTACATTAAACTACTGTGTAGTGATCAGATGATTTTTCTCCCTCCATACTATTATTTTGTATGGCTGATATTTTACCCAGTCTCTTTGCACTATTTAATGAACATTATAATATAACATTAACTGCATTAGTAAATAAAACAACAATGAGATACTATGTCTAATATCAAATTAACAGTTTCTAAAATGACAATATACAGAGTGGTGATTGAAATATACACACTACTCTTGGTAATATCATTTACTTTTGCAAATGCTCTGAAACAAATGATGAAATATTTTAAGGGTATTATAGTGTTTATATGCTTTGATCTAGTGGTTTCTTTTCAAGATAGGTATCCAAAGAGAATAATTAGTTATGGAATCAATGATTACTATGTTTAATGCTACAGGTATGTTTTCTAATATTCAAAAGAATGGAAACACTAAAATGTCCAACAATAAGGATAGTTGAATAAATTAGGGTACATTACTGCAATAGAGTATTATTTTCTTAGTGCAATGGTGCTTTGTAGATGTGCTGTGGAGGTTACTGCTGCTTTTTGTCAAATATTTATAGCTCTCCACCTTGTGGGCACATCGGGGCTCACTCTTCTGGAACATATTGTGATTGGGTGGGGCTTTCAGGCTGCCTGACAATGAGTCATGTGCAGAAATGACACGAGTCATTTCCAGGCCAGCGTAGCTACAGGGCAACACTCCAGGTTTAGCAAAAGGACCAACAACTTGAAAATGCCTGGTTTGAAAATGCCTCGCTTAGTGAAGATGGGTAGAGATTATCTGCTCTCCAGAAATGGAAATATACACTTGAGAGAAACACACACACACACACACACACACACACACACACACACGTTGTTTTTAACCATTGAACACAAGCCATGAGCTCTTCATTAACAGATAGAAGAAAAGGCTCACAATGTAGTAAGTAGAAAAAAATGGGTCGAAATGTGTTGTACAGGTGTGAAGTCAATTTTCTTTGTCAAGTTTTGGGGAAAATATAACAAATACTAAAAAAGGAGGGAGATCCATGTGGCATTTGAATATTGTTTTTACCTCTGGATGTTGAAACTATAGTTTCAATTTTTTTCCTGTACTTTCTAAAGCAAATATATGCTATTTTATAACTATAAAGTCTACTTTTTAAATATTTGTAAGCATAATTTATAATGCTTATATAATATTCCACGATGTAAGTATATATACATTTATATATAAATCTCTCTTTACTGATATAAATTTGTTTTACATTTTCATTGTTTTCACAAGACAATGAATGTCATCATGTATATTTTTTTGTCATTGTGGTTTGTTTGCTTGCTTTTGTAGTACTAGTGATTGAACCCAGGGCCTTCTGCATGGTAGGCAAGTACCACTGAACTACATCCTGGCTTCCTATCATGCATAATCCTCACCTAGCAGTTCAACTCTTTTGATAGAATCAGTAGTGGAATTAATTACTCAATGATTATGGATTATTAAACTGCTTTCATTAATGGTCATATCAATTATATTTTTATTAGTAATAGGGTTCTTTCTTCCACAAAAGTAATAGAATTGAAGAGTGAAATTTTTCCCCTTTTAAACTTGATAATTTGACAAAGAAGATTTTATAAGTATTTTTTTAATTCAATCTATCTTAAGCCTTCCATTGTAAAACACTGATATTATATTTGGTTCCCTATCTTATGTGCTGCTGGGTGGACCAAGTACCAACTACTGGTATCCACTTGTGCATCAACCGAGAGTGACCTTGCCTGAAATTATCTTACTTGCAACAAGATGGCACCTATAGATTCTGAGGCAATCCCAAATTGCTGCAACCGTTTTCAGTGTTTCAATTCAATTGTTTATGACTTGATAAACAAACTGAATTAACACCCGGCTGTACATCACACTTGAGCAGCACTGATTTATATTTCTTATCTTCAGTTAAGTATCTAATGCAGTCTCAAATTTAACTTTCATTTCACATTGGCTACACTGGATGATCTTTGCTATTTTATTTGTTGGATTCATAGTTCCTACTATGCTTTCAAAATGACTAGGACTATTCCCCTTCTGTCTGATGGATGGATATATATATATATATATATATATACACACATATAATGTGATTATATATATATATATATTATGTGATTTTTTGATTATTTTTTGTTTTTATCTCATCTTATTATGGAAAGGATTTAAGTGTTCACTTTGCCATCTTGAAATCAGAATGATTGGAAGTTTGTACCAGGCAAACAGTAACCAAAAGAAACCTGGAGAGGCCATACTAGTATCAGACAAAAATAGGAGTGACTCCAGCAAGATGGAAGAATAGGAAGCTCTGGCTCCTCCTTTCCCCATAAACATACTGACTCAGAAAGAATTAATGAACAAATTCTCTTATGAGAAATCTGAAGTGTGTGGAAAGGCTGCTGAACCCCAGATGAACTTGAACCAGGAGCTATCAGGGAGATTCAAGATATTCTCTCAGTGGAAAACGTTTTCCCAGTAAATTACTATGTAATCAGGAAGAGAACCCCTCGTTTCAGGCTTCATCCAATGGAAGGAAAGTGGGTAGTGTGCACATCCATAGCCCTAATTTTCCTGTGGGTTTTTATGAGTCTGACATAGTCTAATTGCCTGGGGAGAACAACAGATGGCAGCTTGGGCTGGTAGATATAGATGCTTACTCCATACAGAACAGCAGACAAAAACCTAAGCTGCCTGCTTCCCCCTGAGGGAAAAGAGTTGTTAAAAGCATTCTGAGTTTCTCTAGCTGGACTTATTGATGAAGTTTTATATAGAGGAGGCCAGTCCATGAAGACCAGGAGAGAAGACTGTTTTGTCTAATGCACAGATACCAACAGAGAGATGAAGGGAAGTGAACAATAAGGCAAAGATACTCTAAACAAATGAAACAAGGTAAATTCCAGAAACTGACCTTAAAATTAAATGGGGTTGCAGTCAGGCATGGTGGTGCAAGCCTGTAATCCCAGGGACTCAGGAGGCAGAGGCAGGAGGATTGAAATTTCAAGGCCAGTCTCAGAAACTTAAAGAGACCCTGTGTCAAAAAGAAAAATGAAAAAATTCAAAAAGAGCTGAGGATGAAGGTCAGTGGTAAAGTGCTCCTGGGTTCAGGCCCCAGTGCCAATAATAAATAAATAAATAAATAAATAAATAACATTATATAATTTTATCTAAAAAAAGATGCTCACTGAGGCCAAGAGAACAATGTGTGAAAGAAGTGAGAATTATTTCATTAAAGATATAGAAAATATTTTAAGAGTACTAAGCAGAAATATTGAAGCTGAAGAACCCAGTAACTACACTAAAATTTTCACTGGAGGGCTTTCTTTTTTTTTATTTCTTAATTTTTTATCGATGTGTTATAGTTATATACATTGATGGAATTTGTTGTTACATATTTGTACATGCACACAACATAATAATATAATTTGGCCAATATCACTCCTCAGCATTTCCCCCTCCTCTCTTCTTCCCTCCCCTTGGTCCCTTCCCTCTACTGATGTCCCTTTGATTTTTAGGAAATCCATTCCCAGCTTTATATTCCTTTTCCTGTCTACCTTCTATATATCAGAGAAAACATAGGACCCTTAGCCTTTTGAGTTTGACTTATTTTGCCTAACATGATGGTCTCTTGTTCAATCCATTTTACCTGCAAATGTCACCATTTCATTTTTCTTCATGACTGAGTAAAACTCTATTGAGCATATATACCACATTTTTTTTCATCTATTCATCCATTGAAGGACACCTAGGCTGGTTTCATAGTTTGGCTATTGTGAATTTTGCTGCTATGAATCTAAGTATGCATGTGTCACTGTAGTAGGATGACTTTAATTCTTTTAATTCTTCAGGGTAAATACTGAGAAGTGGTATAGCTGAGCCATATGGTGGTTCCATGCCTAGTCTTTTGAGGAGCCTCCATAATGATTTTCATAGCAGTTGTACTAATTTACGGTGCCACCAACAGTGTAAAAGGGTTCCTTTTTCACTAGAGGACTTTCTTGACAGAAGAGATCAAACATAAGAAAAGATCTGCAAATTAGAGGACAGGTCACTAGAAATAGTGGAGCAAAACTTATTAAAAACAGGGAACATTGTATTTTATAAAATAATCCATCCGTCAAGAGGATACAACAATTATAAATATATATGCACCTAATAACAAAGTCCTAAAATAAGTGAGTAGCCTGGTGTAAGTAAGCTCCAGACCCATGGAGAGCCATATAAAGAGTGGCTGAGGTTTCAGGCCCTCATTTCTGAATGAGTTCCCAGCATTAACTAACCAATCAAGTAAGAACCATCTGAGAACTGAGTCATCTAACCCACAGTGAGACATTCCATTGACTCTGCAGGGCAGATAAGCCTTTCACACCAAGCTCTGTATTTGTGAGCAAAACACATGATTGGTTTTTCCTGATCCATTAAGTTTTGTAGTGGTTAATTACATGGCAGAGATAATCAAGCATCAGATCTTGCAAATTTTCAGAAAAAATAAAAGCTCCAAATCTTCATTTTAGGTGAAATTCCTAACTTTTAAATGACAACTGTTTCCAAATTTTAAAATACCTCTCATGAGTTACATAAAGCATGTCATTTTCAGTCTGCTAGCCTGTGTAATGCCCTCAATCAATTAAATGCTACAACAATGACGCCAGGCAATTGCATTATGTTCATTTTTCATATAACACAAGAATCTGAATAAACCAGCCCGTAGTTGCACAGTCAGTAAGAAGTGCAGTTATGATATGAACTTAGCAAAGTCTGTCTGCTTTTCCCCAACATCATAACATATTTTAAGTTTAATACAGAAAATAGATTATTCCCTGTTTCATTTAATCTTCCTACTTCTGCCTTATTTAGAAACAGATTCAAGGTGATTTAGTTTCTTGCAATTTTCTACCTTATTTCTACTGTTTTCTTTTTCTTCTACTTCATTTCCTTTAAACTTCTCAGTTCAACTCTTATTTATTCTATTGGTTTCCAAAACAAAACTGATTGAATCAAGAAAGGCATGATGAACCTTTTCAAGGGCTACAATAGTATAAGCAGAAGAAATCAAACTAGACTGGCACAGGGGCCCAGCCAAGTCACACAGCACAAAGACATTTTTTCTGCTTTTGGGACTGTAATTCTATAATGTGTTTTTAAAATTTATTCCTTGTACCCTATTATCATTGCTCCAGATCTTATTTGCTACCAAAGTTTAATAAAGATGAAATCTTCAAAGTCAATATTGGAGAGTCGGTGCTGTGTATCTAGATGTTTGGCTGTGGTGGGAAAGATGAGCAGACCTGACTTTGTGTCACTTTTGAAAGAGAAAAGAGTGAGAATCACCACAATTTCCCTGGGATTATAAACAAGATACAGAAAAACAAATCTACCATCATTTTTTGAACAACAAACTTATCTTCAGGACACATCCAACTGGATCAAGAAAATGTTTTATGCTCCAAACATAGGTTGAGCATCCCAAATCTAAAAATCCCAAATCATGTTCCAGAATCTGAAGTGTTTTGAGCACTGACAAAACTTGAGCCGGTGCACAAGTGGAAACTTCCAATACTGATCTCACTTGACAGATCACAGGTGCACTAAGAATATTTTATAAAATTTCCTTTGGGTTATGTATATAAGGTATACATAGAACTTAAATGTTTAGACTTGGTCCCACCCTCCAAATATCTTATGTTTATGCAAATATTCCAGAATCCAAAATATGAAACATTTTCAGTCTCAATCATTTCAAGTAAGGTCTACTCAACCATCTTGGTTGCTATGACTTGGATCTGAGATATTCCCCCAAAACTCATTTGGCAATATGGGAATGTTCAAAGGCTAAATTATTATTGTATGAAAGCTGTGTATTTATCAGTGAATTAATCCATTTGACTGATAAATAATTTGGAAACAGGGTGGTAACTGTAGGCAGATGGGGTGTAACTGGAGGAACTAGGTCCCTGGGTGTGTGCTTCGGGGGATTATCTCCGGTTCCTGTCTCTCTGTGTGCTACCATGCACTGAGCAGCTTTGCTCCCCCACGTCCTTTCAGCATGATGTTATGACTTAGGCCTCACCTCGGCCCAGAATAATGAGACTGGAAAATCACAGACTGAGTCCTCTGAAACTGTGAGCCCAAAATAAACCTTTCCCCCTCTTAATTGTTCTTGTCACATATTTTCTTCACAATGATGAAAAGTTAACTAACACCATAGTGTAATAAATTGATTTTTGGCCTAAAGGTTTTGATTTTCATATTAACAACAGTTCAGTGGTCTCTGGTTTTTCTTTAGTGGTTCCTGTTCCTGATTAGTATAGCTTTTTAAAACACTTTTAAAGTAAAATCCACATCAGAAGTGATTTTGAACCTTTTAAACATACTAAGTACATTTTTTTGCATTATAATTCTTATTACACAAATATACCACAATTTTTCATATATCTATTTATATATAAAATATGTTGACACCCAGTTCATGTCTTCATACTTGTTCTTTGGATAATAATGTTCATCACATTCCATCATCCTTGCTAATCCCCTGTCTCTTCCCTTTCCCTCCCACCCCTCTTCCCTATCTAGAATTCCTTTATTTCTCCCATGCTCCTGCTCCCTACCCCACTATGAGTTAGCCTACTTATATCAGAGAAAAAAAAAGTACATGCATGAATACATGAATTGGCATGAACATACTTTATATACAAAGATATGAAAAATTGTGCTCTATATGTGTAATAAGAATTGTAATGCATTCCATTGTCGTGTATTTAAAAAATAAAATCAATAAAAAAACATACTAAGTAAGCTTATATTATTATGATGCAATTGTATACACATGACTATTGGGCATGGTTTATGAATCTGGCAGGGGGATGGGAGCCAGGATTTTGGGGTTTGTTTCACTGCTCTAAACTGGGGTAAAAGTTTCAAACATTTATGGGTCTCATATTTTTGTGCTTGTAATACATAGATTAGAACAACTGATAAATTCTTTTGAGAATAGCACACAAAAAAACTGGTCAACAAAATTCTTCAAAGCAATGTACCCTTATAAATTCAAAGTGTTATTGACATTTAATTTTCTCTGAAAGTAACTCAGAGATTATTTCACTTTGTCTTAATTAAAAATAGTTACTCCTTTACAGAGAGGAGATTTTATTACATTAAACAAAATCACATCAAATTATGCTCAGGAAACAATAATATTTTGAGCAGCAAAAAAGTTAGGGAAAGCAAAGAAAGTTTACTAAAAAAGGTGGGTGTCGTGTGGTAAGTTTGTGAACTGCCTGAGCATGCACCTTTGCTATACAATGTGTTAATAATGCTCAGTAAATATCCATTCTCTGATCCCCCTACTCAATGGGAGGAGATACTTCCTTGCCCCACAGTTGTTAGGACTGGTCATGTGACCTTCTTTGACCAATGGGATGTTAGTGGCTATATTCACCCAGAAAACTTAGATCTAAGACAAAGGTGTGGTTCATGTTGGCATCTTGTACTTCCCACCATCCTAAAAAGAGCTTTCTCCCAGTAAGAACTTTTTCCACCTGTTCCAGAAGGATGAACATATGGACAAGATCTAAATATATCCTGTCATTTCTAGCTGCACCAGTAGAACTGACTTATGAAAAATATATAATAGTTGAAAGCCACTGTGATGTGGAGTTTTTTGATGTGTAGGGTTTTCATAGCAAAAGCTGATTAATTCTCATGTTCAACACCTTCTTAACCTCAGCATAAAATCCTTTTTAGAGAAATTTGAAGTAGGAAAATAAAAGGACTAAGAATGTAGGACATGTAGATTTTAATCAAAGAACAGATTATTTAGGAGAAAATAGGCCTCTGTTTTTTGTTTTGTTTTGTTTTTGTTGTTGTTGTTGTTTGGCTGAATTTATCTGTCCAGTTTCCAAATAACTTTTTTATATTACTGAATTCAATTTTTCCTTATCTCCACCCTTCTCCACAACCCTCTTCCACCCCCTCACCCCAAAGTAGAAGCATGAACAACCTTTGACAGCTGATGCTCTATCTGCAGTCACTCACTTGAGTGGGGTGTCTCCCTGTCCTTATGCTCCAGTTAGTTCTCAGGACCTCTGTTGAGCTCGGGTTAGCAAATTCAGTTCTCACTAAAATCCAGAAGACAGAGTTAGAATTTTGAATCATGTGGGAAGTTTCAATGTTTCACAGCACAAAATAGAGCTTCCCTAACCCCTGCTATGAGTACTCTGCATTCAGTGTTGGAAAGGAAATGAACTTTAAAAGCGGAATAAGTAAAGAGGGAAACAGTCTCCTCTGGCTCTTCTTGGGGGGACTTAAGGCATTTCCCCTAAGAGCACTGATAGCTCTCTGACCTTCCAAGATTTGTTTATTGTGCTAGAGAAGGAAATGTAGCTACAATTGCTCATTGGGGTAATATTTAAGCCAAGACTGGATTTCAAGCTCAATTTAAGAACTATATTTGATGTTTTGAAGAGGAAAAATCTGCCTGTGAAAATGCTGCCTTTTTTTTTTTTTGGCTTCTTTTTTTATGGAGAGATCCATAAACATGCTTTGACAACTTTTGAAATGGATTAAGTGAGCATGTGTTACTAAATGCAAATACTTTGAGTCAGGGTAATCAAGCTCAGCAAATTTATTCATTTTATATACATTTGAAATATGCATTGAAATTTTTCTTAATTTCTACTTATTCTTTGTTTTTTTCTTTTTGGGTTTTTTTTTTTTTTGGTGTCATATTATCCACTCCCCCAACACTAAAGGCAAATGTGAGCAGATGGTACTGAAAATTTTGTAAATGCTATACATAGCAATCAGGAGTTTATAAAGTAGACAATTCTGAAGGAAGATAGATCAATCCATCAAATTATTTGAGGAAATGGAAAGCAATATAAGGATAACTTCAGTTCTCATGAAGAGCTTATCTGTTAATATATTTCTCAATATCTTTAGTGGAATATCACTAGCTAGCTCCTTCACATTTTTCTCACTGGAAGGAAAATTCGTAATATCAAAGTCCACATGAAGACAGTGGGACAGTTAGAAGCTGGGATTTGTATGAATACAGACCTATTTTGGTATGGTAAAATATGCATAACATAGAATTGATGGTTTTAACCACTTTTATCTATACAGTTCCGTGGCACTAAACACATGCATATTGTTCTGCAACCATCACCACTATCCATGTTCAGAACTTTTCCATCTTCTTAAACTAAAGCTCCAAGCCCCCCAAACAACAATTCCCCAATTCTCCAGTTCCCATCCCCTGGCAATCACCATTTTAATTTCTGTCTCTACAAATGTGATGAGTCAAGGCACCCCACCAGGCTGGAATCGCAGGAGTATCTTTTTCTTTTGTGACTGAATTATTTCACTTAGCATAATGTTTGCAATGTTCATCCATGCTTCACTATGTGTCAGAATGTCCTTCCTTTTCAAGGCTGAATAATATTCTACCGCAGGTACATATTACATTTTGCTTGCTTGTTCAGCTGTCAATAGAACATTGAGTTGATTTCATCTTTTAAGCACTATGAATAATATTGCTATGAACATGGGTGTCCAAATGTCTGAGTTCTTGCTTTTGATTCGGTTAGATAGGTACCAAAAAGTGGAGTTGCTGGATTATATGGTAATGTTATGTTTAATTTTGCGGGGTGGGAGGAGGAACCACTATACTAAATTGTTTTCCACAGAAGATTCACCATTTTTCATTTCCTTCAGCAATGCAAGAAGTTTCTAAGTTTTCCACATCCTCACCTATACTTGTTATTTTTCTCATTGTGGTATGACTTGCATTTCTTTAATCATTAGTGATGCTCAGCATCTTTTTATGGGCTCAGTAGTCAATTGTCTATATTTTTCTGGAGATATGTCCGAATCTTTGCCTATGTTTACACCGTTTTGTTGTTGTTGTTGTTGTTATTGTTAAGTGAAAACTAAATTTGTTGTTTGATTACAATGGACGTAACTGTCACCTCAACAATGGTGAAATAGCACAATCAAAGCCAGATAAGTATTGCAATATATCATATTGTACTTCATCATTGAAAAATAAAGTAAAGGTAGATTACTTTTCATGTAGCTTGCTCTGTAAAAATTATGTACATCTACATTTAGTGGAATTTTCCTTTTTCCTATGTATTTCTTTTGGACTTCTACTATCGCAAAGAAAGTCAAGAAAAGTGTTGTCTCTTCTCTTGTCTTTCTTACATTCTGTTGGCTATTCTTGCTGAGAAATAGCAGTATTATTGGCAGTAGGTCTTTTCTGTTTGTTCTGGAGATGCACCCCTGGCCTGGCTTGGAGGGATGGAGTTCCTCCTCCACCCCCACAAGTGTCATCACTAGGCCCTATAACCATGCCCCACAGCATCCAGCAGCCTCATGGGGAATTTTAAGCATCACTTGCATGGACCTGAGCCTGTGCCAGTCACTTCACACACATTACCTTGTTTCATTCCAGTAACAACCTTATGCATCCTACTATTATCCCATTTTACAAATGTGGAAACTGAGGCACAGAAAAATAAGGAATTTGACATCATTAAGTGTGGGAATCCAGGAGTCCAGCTCGTACTACTTACTTGATCCCAAGGACCACAAGGTCCTCCTCCCTCCCCAGCCCAAACACCTTCCAACTGTCCCTCACTTTAAATTGCTATCACCTGGTAGGAAATATAAAAATGATACATCTTCCATGGAAAACAGTAGAGTGATTTCCACAAAGATGAAACAGAATTATATGATCCAGCAATTCCAATTCTTGGTATATACCTAAGAGAATTGAAAACAAGGACTCAGATATTTCTATATCCATGTTCATGCCAACATAATTCATAATGGCCCCAAAGTAGAAGCAATATAAATCTTTTCATCTAAGAATGAATTTGGGAGCTAGAACATAAAACTTGGTCTTATCTATCTCTCAGCTACATCCAATTAGCTGTCACTTCTTTTTCTTCTCTTGTTGATTGACAGACTGACATACCATCAAGAATTAAAGAGATTAAAGTGCAATTAATCTCCCAGCAGATTTCTGCATAACTCATTTCCCATGAGATGAGATAAACAGTGATAAACCCTGAGGATGCCTGGGTGTATCCTTAGACCAAGACCAAAATGCTCAAATCAGTTCCAATGTATCTCATTTCTAGAGAGAATTTAGTAGAAATGGAAGAGGAGGAGAGATCCACGTGAATAAAACAGCAATCACAGTTTTTGGTTGTTGTCTAGAATGTTAAAGATGTGGTCATATTGTGACTATTTAATTCATCACAGCTTTTTCTTTTTTTCTTTTTTTTTTTTTTTTGGAGATAGGGGAGATAGGCCTTTTTTTAAATACCCTCAAGAATTTCCTCTTATTGAAAGTCTTTGCAAAATACCTCAGTTCTGAATTTTCTTAGGGACAAAGAGATCTTAAATATTTGTCGCAACTCCAACTTAAACTGAATCCTAAGGAGGAAGCACCCAGCTTGTCAGTGTGGACTGACAGCTCCCTCTTCTTCTATAAGAGAAAAAAGTGAGACATTTCAGACAAACTGGGCCCTGGAACTAAGGTCCAAATGAGGGACCAACGTGACAAAGTCAGGAGGAAACATAGGTGCAAGAAAAATGTCAAGTGAGTAAAAGCAAGAAGGGAGAAGAGGTGGCAACAGATGCATGAAGGAATTAGAGGAACGATTGATCAGTGACTTTGCAATGAGTGCTATTATTATTTGCCTTAAACAGAAGAAGAAACTGAGGTACAGAGGATAGTGGATGCAAGATCACTTAGATATAGAAGGTGAAGAAAGGGCTGCATCAATACCTGCTATGACCCATGTGAACACTACAGTTTTTGGAGCTGTTCTGTATATTGTGTCTGAATCTGTAAGAGAAAGCACATTACTGTTATTTGCAGATGATGTAACTACATTCTCAAAAAACCTGAAAAAATTGGTTAAAAATTTAGAACTAATAATACAATCAGACAATGCTGCTGAATAAAAAAACAAATATACCCAAATTAAATGGCTCTTTAAGTAAGTATAAGCAATAATTTATTTTTAAAAAATCAGGAAAAAAATAGTCAAACCCGTGCCAAAGGAATAACTTCAGAAGTAAATAGAAAACTTTCTGAATAGACAAAAAGGAAAAGAAACACAAATAGCATAAAACGTGCATGAAGATAATAAAATCTTAGTAATTGGAATGACACATGGCATAGAAGTTAATGGGATATAGAATGTCAAATTTTCTCAGATAAAGCAATAGTTTAATAACTTTAATCAGAACATTAACAGAATTTATTTTGAAAGGATCAAAGAGAGTTTTCTGGAAAGATGTCTGTAAAATAATCAAGGCTTTAAAAATAAACAAATATTGGGCATGGCTCCCCTAGCAGATACAAAGCGGACCAGGAGTCATGATAGTAATGTAACTGCTGTTTATAACTGATTTGTGGCTAATACCGTCCCTGACTTTGGAGACAGAAATGGTTTCCCATTTCCTCTATCCACTTTATGCAGAGGGGACTACAACTCCTCCTTTTTGCCAGAAACCAGAGAGTTTTATTTAGCACCTTGTGCCACAGTCCCTCGACTCAGTGGTGGATCTGAACATAGCACTTTCTCATTCCAGAACCCACTGTCCCATAAGCTATAAAAAATAAAACAGTACAGCACTGGAACCTAATCGATGATGGGCTAATAGGCCGGAAACAGCAGTCCTGGACCAAATGTGCCAGGAGTCAGTGCCTGTCAAGAAATACTACACTGCTCAAAGTTTACTCCATTCGTTTAGAAAAATCAAACAAAACATCTTTATATTATGGAATTTATTAAATTCCACATGGATTAAGGAATTTAAAGGAAAAAAAGTTAAAACTAAAATTAAAATACAGAAAAATATCTGAGTCTAGCTGTTCTCATGTTAGTGAAAGGATTTTTAAAAATTAAAGAAGTCAGAAGTGGAAAAATAATAGCAAGACTGAACGCCCAAAATCTGAAAATATCCTCACCAAATTAAAAGATCATAAATTGGTTAAAATTGCAATGAAACACACACACACACTATGTAAAAAGTGCTTGTATTTTGTGAGACCTTAGAATTATATCAAGCTGATCACAAAGTTTTGTGTTGTGGGTTCCCAATTTTTCTTCAAGAAGAATTGCAATGAGACCAAAGATGGAAAGAGTTTTCCCAGAAACAAGCAAAAAATTTGAACTAATTTAACTCTAGGAGCCAATTCAGTAGGAAGAGTTTAACTAATACTCATGCATCTTTGATTTACAATGTCACTATTAGCATAGTATTCTCAAATAATAGTTACTGATATTTCAAGTATACCTATATCTGGGAAAGAGAAAAAAAAACATTGTCAGAACATTCATTAAAACTTAGCTAATGCTTAAGGGAGAAAGTGGGATTATAAGACATATTTACTTTTATGTTTCTGTTTCTGCAATGTTTGACTTTTTATAATCAAAATAAATCACATTTAATTAGAAAAAAATGAAAAAAAATTAAAACTAGGTTAAAAATTGCATTTAAACATGATTATAATTTTTGCATATGTCAAGGCAGAGAAAGAAATATATCAAAGAAGAGCATGGTAATTACCCAAGGAGAAGTATTATATTCTGTGTTTTTTTAAACTAATTTTTATTCATTTCAAAGTCTAACCTGTTGTCTCATTTTTCTAAAATAAAAAAATAAAATAAACAATGTGCTAACATAAATACAAAGCTTGAAATAGTTAAGCCTCCTGGCTGCCATCAAGTAGATTTTTTTTGTTTGTTTTATTTTACTGCACGTGTGGACAAGCCATTTCACATTCTTGTATCTCTGGTTTAAATTATACAGAAGCCATTTCACTTCCTTTTGTAAGTGTCTCATTTAAATTTCCAGGTGTAGGTAGGTGTAGTGTGAATTAGGTGAAAGAGGCCCCTTTCCTCGCCACATCGTACAGTTGTGGGTGAGCTGTTAGCAGGCCAGGTGAGGACAGCAGAGACTGGCTCTGGCTGACCAGTTCTGCCAGGGCTTTCCCTTCATTCTCTGGTTCAGAAGAATTTCTCCAGAAGAGCATCTGTTTGGGTCTGGATAATGTAAACCTTGATCTGAGGAAGTTTCTGGATGGAGAATGGGTAGAATTTTTTCCTGTGGCTATAGGGATAGTTGAGATTTGTTTGCAGCATCTAAATTAGAAGGTAAGAACATCAACATGATTGGAAACACTTTGCTGAACGTTTTGCTACTGGTGTTTGCTTTTGGAAACCTAATTTGTTGCCTCTATCTGGTTCAGTTTCACTGGATCTTGCTAAAGACAGAGTTCAAGGAGGGAGGCTGTGGAATTCTGCAAACAGCAAAGTGCAAATTGTGGTCGATATTTGGTAAAAGAGGGTATTTCCATTTCCCTAGCATTTGTCTCTCAGCATATCAAAAATCCCTCTTCTTGCAAAACATGTTTTCATAGCTCCTTACACCCTGAACTCCTGTTACTGACTTTTCTTTTCACACCATGCTAACTCATGTCTTACGTGCCTTTTTTTATCCTTGCTGTATGGCTGACAAACCTCAAAATCAGTAGGTGGTCATGGAATTATGCCTCAAATACTGTTAGGAAAGTAGGTGTGGAGTTGACAGGTCTCAGGACAGGATCTTTCAGCATGAGATACAGGAGCTTCCAGATTGCAGAACACACACGTCATGTCATCCTTGCTGAACACTCCCCGTGCAGACAACACCTGTGTACCATGAGGTGGGCTTCTTCCTGTACCCAAGCTTAATGCATCCATGTCTGCCTGCCTGGCAGCAAAACAGGACAGAATGTTTCCAAACATAACCTTTCATTGAACAAATCAGTTATATTCTGTCTACACAGTGGTGGAATTGGCAGCCAGTCTCTCCAGACCTCGGCTGATATACCACTGTGGCTAGCAGCCAGCCCTCGTGGAGCCAACTCAAAAGTCTGGCTGAGATTTCCAACATCTGTGTGTGTTCATTCTGTGTTTCTTGAACACTGTGAGGAAGGGGCTGTCCATTTGGGATCCCTCATTAGTTGACAAAACAAATGTTTTTGTTTTCTCCCGTGAGTTGGGTGCCAATTCCAAGCTAAAGATTTATATTTTACTACCTACTCATATGCACCTGCATCTTCTTTTATCAATGATTTGAAGAGTGAAAAGAAATGTCACTTGGAATCCAAGTCACCAGAGGAAAAAGAGGCCAGCATTCAGATCTAAGGAAATTAAAGATCAAACAGCAAATAATTTAGGCAGATGCTTCCCCTAAATCCTGAAGTACTTGAAGCACTTTTTACCTTTCATAAATCTTTTCAGTATACCTGCAAATAGGATAGGAAGTCTAGATCTTTCTTTTTCTTTCCTCATGGAAAATGTAGGAAAAAGCGAAATGGGAGGGCTGGGGATGTGCTCGAGTGGTAACGCGCTCGCCTGGCATGCACAGGGCGCTGGGTTCGATCCTCAGCACCACATAAAAATAAAATAAAGATGTTGTGTCCACTGAAAACTGAAAAATAAATATTAAAAATTATCTCTCTCTCTCTTAAAAAACGAAATGGGAGGAAGAATGAATGAATAATCATTGATTTTGAGGCTACTGAAAATAGCTATCTTCTCAAATCTCAAATCTTTCTGTAAGTTAGGGTTATGGAGAATGTTTGAACATCCCCATGTCCAAACTGTACCCACTAATTAAATCATAATCTTGCTCTTGAAAGTTCCACAGGTGCCCCAGTAGGTGATGGCAAAATATGACAATCAGAGTTCTGTTCACCTTTCAGGTGATCCCATCTCCCAAGCGCAGGGACCTGCACCCACCTTACTACTGCCATTCTTTGTGCTCCAGAAAAACCACAATATTCACAGGCCATCTCTCAAAGTCCCTCAGGGCTCTGCGCATATCACCTTCTGCAGAAATTTGAAATCATCTAGGCTGCTCTGGGTGCTAATGCCTAGCTACCATATTTGATCATTCCTTTATCACCTATTAACTTCTACCACCTACAAATCTGTCTCCTTTGGGGACAAGGACTGTGTGTTTCAATTTCATGCTCTTCTGTCTCCTCTATATTTTGGATATGCATTAGGGTCCACTTTTTATTCTCGAGTGAGCAGGTAGATGATTAATGAACCAATATAGGTATTCACCTGACTATTTTGCAGTAGTGTGGCTATAGATAAACCACAATGTTCTATATATTTCAAAAAGCTAGAAAAAAAGTATTTTGGATGTTTTCACCACAAGGAAATGATAAATGTTTGAGTAGATAGATTATGTTTGTCCTGGTCTGAGCATAATACAGTATATACATGTATCCATCACATGGAAGACCATAAATATGTACTAATTTTATGTTTAAAAGCATGTAAGTTAAAAAGTAAATTTGAATTAAGAAAACATTCATCTGACTTATCACTAATTCATTTCAATTTATTAAATGTCTCCTATGGATCTGCCTGTGGTATGGGCTCTGGGGACATAGTCCTAAACAAGAGAAAACCTCTGCTTCCTCTGCCCTAAGGACGACTCCACAGCCACCCACTCATCTCTCTTACTATATGAATGTTCATTTGCCCACTCTTTCTCCTCTTTTTCTGAAATACACTGATTTTGCCCTCAAATTATCCTGGATTGAAAGCTTAGGCTACAGAGAGAAAAAAAAAAGTGTGTGTAAGAATGAACCCGCTCCAGCGAAGGTGGTGCTGAAAGGCCTTGCTTATTTTTAGCACATGTGTATTGTACCAAGGCTACCTTTAGGAGTCTCTCTTCAATGGGGCTGGCTTCTGAAAGAAGAGTACTTAGAGAGGACTCCAACTTAATATAAACATTCCTTGATCCAGAAAAAAAAGAAATTAACTCACTTCTGAGTGCAAAAGTCTTATCTCTGGTCTATAAAACTGGCAGATCCAACATCTGAACTCACAGAATTCTCTCCCTCACCCCACCCTTCAGTTAATGTGGAGATTGGTTTGAAAACATGTTCAGAGATTTGCCTGCAATCAGTCAGTCAACATATTTTTGTGGTTCCCATGCTGGCTACCACCTTATACTTAAGCTTTATTTCTACGAAGAGTAGGCGGGGGGTTGGGGGAGGTTGGTTTAAAATCTATAGAACTGGTTACAACAAAGTGTACAGACCAATGTTCAATTCCGTCCTGACAACTCCTCTTCCTCCATGATTTTCTTTCCTTAATAGAACTTTGCCACAATGCCACTTTCTCGGGCATTAGATTTTTATTTTTAAGAGAATACATTAAAACAGGATGCTAATTTAGCAAAAATATTTCCCAAAGGTCTTGACACAGAGTTGCTACACGGAGCCCAAAGGAAAATCAAAGATCTGCCTAACCACGGCTTTAAAGGAAATGCCTCTGCTTGAAATCCTAGAATATTGTTTTTGAGCTGATGTATCTGCCAGCACAGATTTTTGAAGAGCAAAATTCTACCGACCCTAAGATGCAAGGAGGAGAATCCTGTTAGCAGAATCTGGGTAGCAAAAGCTTTGGTTTAATTCTGTCTTATCTCCCACAAGGAGAAAGTCACTGTATGATGTGTACAAACTCCTCTATGTTATTTCAGCTCTTAGAGCCTGTCTAAAAACAGCTCCATCCAGGAAATTCTCTTACTAAATCAACCTTTGGGTCTTGAAGTATTGTGGAGTCCGCAACCTGTAGGTAATGGTTCGTTCTTCTCCGTGTGTGCGATCCACCCCAGCCTCACCCAGATCTCCGGATGCTGCAGTTTTACTCACTTGTTGCCTCAGTAAGGCTTTGAGAATTTATTTCTGTTTTGAGCAGGGTAAAAGGGGTAGAGGAAATTCTGATATTTGATGAGATGTTAGATCAAAGGCACTTAACTTTTAAGAAAATATACCAAACAAAACTGTAATTAGATCATTCAAAAATAATGATTTAACTTGAAGATTAAAGGCCTTTTGACTATATATATATATATATATATATATATATATATATATATAGAGAGAGAGAGAGAGAGAGAGAGAGAGAGAAATAGAGCACACAATTTATAAGTCTATGGTTCATAAAAATTGCAAATTTCAAATGTTTTAAATGAGAAAACTCCTGAAACCTTGGTGCTTAGCTTCTCATAAGTGTATGAAGTTTATTCTTGTTACTAATTATTATTTATGATTATTTATACCAATAAGGATTAATTAATATTACATATTGATAAATTATTAAAAGATATCTTTAATAATTTTGTCTTATGATAGCTTTTCTTTATCTAACAATTTTTAAGTCTATTTCAAACTTTAGGCATAAGTGTTTTTTCAGTGCATCGGTTGTTCTTTTATCTTTCTCTCTTTCTTTTGTAAAAGTTTACTTATTTGTTTACTTGTTTATTTTGCAGTTCCTGGAATCAAATGTAGAGTCTTACAAATGCTAGCCAACACTCTACCACTAATTTGTAGCCTTGACCCTAATGCTTTGGTTCGTTTTATATCAATGTCAAACAGGAACCACACAACAGGAACAGTCTCACAGGATGGTAACTGTATAATGAGCTTATTTAATCTAAGAGATGCTTCTCTGCCCCGAGTCCCTCGTAGGAAACATTCTAACACATACCCAACGATGGTAAAATGTATTTTCTCCTTAAAAACACTACATGTATTTCATAGCACATATTTGTTAGTGTTTAATTATTCAGGAAAATATAGTTTAAAATGCTATCAAATTCCCCCAAATTATAAAGAAAAAAATCTCTTTACTTTCTGAGAGAAACAAACAAATCAACATTTTGCTTAATACCTTCAGAATTTCTCTAAGAATCTGTTTTTGAAAAACTAGATTTTTCTAAAATTCTAGACTTTTTAATAATGTAAGCATTTATGGTGCTACCAATTTATTTATGATATTTATCTTAGAAAAGTATTTATGAGTATTTATGATATTTATCTCTTTTTATGGTTTTGAGTGATTTATGAACTTTATGAACAACGTAAAGTTTGGAGATTCACACAAGAAAATACTTTTTAAAACTTATTCTATTTTATCTAATTAAATTTAAAAATATAGACGGGCAAGAAAAAGAAGAATATCTTCTTTGTGCATTGAATCTATGGTTAATGTAATTTTTGTAACTAAGCAATTTGTGGGTTTGGCTCCCAAAGCCATATTTTAAATTTTGCCTTTTTCCCTCAATTCCTACCTCTCAAAGTTTCCGAGTGAAAGTGTAAAAGTCAAAGAAAATTTATTTAGTACCATCTGGTAACCTTAAAAATTAATAATCAAAATGTAAAGTGTCCACATCCGGTTCTCTTGTAAAAGATTGTTAGAAAATGAAAGTAAAATGCTGACTTTGAATGACAACCCATTTGATTAAAACTAAGAGCCCTTGATCTTTGAGAATTTTTTCTTCTGCTAAGTCTCAAAAGGATTTCTGACACAAAATCCATTTTTTTTAAGATAACAATTTACATTTTTGTTTTAAAGCATTGGAGAAGGGGAGAGTGAGTCACTGTTGTAGAAAGAGATTGATACACAATGCAACTGATATTTCCCCTCTCAGAACAAAACAATAATTAAACTTATAATTTTAGTAATTACAGTGTTCCCAAACAGTATTTGAAAATTCAGAGGTGGCTTTTGACTTTGGGGCTGCATGTTATTCGGGGACCAAGTTGTGTAGATTCCCACTTTTCACCTATGAACAGACACAGGAGTTCTACAGAGGCAAAGACGAAATTGAGGAAGAATCCCTCATAGGATGTCTCAGAAAATCTCCTGTGTCCCTCAATAGGCCAGGCAGCATCGTCCAGAAACATGGGTTTCAATAAAACAGATAAGTGTCCTATACTGGACATTAATTTATAGGTGTCTGGGGGGAAAAAAAATCAGAGGTACAAACTTTTTTTTTTTAATAATGTTTTTTACTTTTCTAAGTAAATGAAGATCCAGTTCAACTTCTCATGTATTCAAGGGGAAGGAATCAGAACTACCACAAATGGAAGGACCCCACCACCTGCCTGACATACAGAAATAAATCATAGGGAATTTCCTGAGTCGTGTTTTGTTTTGTTTTGTCTGATGAACTGTCCCCTGGCCTGAAAAACTGGATGACTTAATTATTTATCTTGTAGCAACCTTCGTGTATTTATTCATTCCTCCACTTTACCTCCATAAGTGAATGAACTTCACTCAACCACCTGGACTGTTGCAGTTTGATCAAATAAGTAAATTAATAAAATCGAAAGTGCTTCCAAGTTAGGCAGACGCCTTTCTGTTCGCTGGGCTTTTATGGCTCTTCCCAACTGATATTTATAACTCGGCCATATGTGGTTATAAAGATTTATTATGAGCCTGTGGAATAAGTTCTGTTAATGTGTACAGTAAACGTCCAAGTTTTGAATCGGTAAGCCTTGGAGATTTCTAATAAGATGAAGCCATTTTGATCACAAGCCAAGCAGTGTGCAGTTGGAGAGAAGCCTCGTATTGACAAAAGGCTTAGCTATGTGCCCTAGACGAGACGAACCCCGTGTGTGGGTTTTCTAAAAGAAATGTTTGCAAAGCTTAGGTAGGTATTTTTCTTCTTCATCACCATCGTCACCTGAGAAGAGTTGGAGTTGTGGAGAATCTGTTGACGAAAAACTGAAATGGAAAATTTCAAGACCACAAATAAAGACTAGCTGAAAAGGTGGCCTGGGTTTAGAGTGAATGGGACATCTGTATGTCCACCCCAGCCTGTGCAGCAACTCGCAGGTACTCTGAGTGCATCAGGAGAGACAAAATTGCAGGCACCAGCTGGTATGAATCCACTCCCTTTCCATGGCCAGTAGTAGAAAGGGGACAGGGCTCCATCTGTCTCCTCTGACCTTCTTCCTTCATTTTGTGAGATCCTTCTTGACTTTAGTATATGTGTGTAGATATTATTTTTAATGTATTTATTATTCAAACAAATACTTGCTATTTTAGAAAAAGAGAATTCTATTTTTTTTCTGAGCTACTATAACAAAATACCATACACTGGCTAGTTGATCTACAACAGAAATTCATGTCTCATAGTCTAATGTCCACAAGGCCATCGGAGCAAAGATAATGGTAGAGTCGGCTGAGGTGCCTGATTCATAGATAGTGCCCTCAGCTGTGTCTTCACATGGTGAAAGCAACAAATGAGTCTGCTAGGGATCTCTTATCATAAGGGTACTAATCCCATTTAGGAGGGCTCCACCCTCAAGACCCAGTTTCCTCCCCAAAGCATCATCTCCTAATCCATCACTTTGGGGGCTTGCATTTCAACATGTCAATTTGGGGGAGAAACAAACATTCAGACCACAGGTGTCTTGAAATAAGAAAAATGAGTGGGACAGTGTCCAAAAGTTAGAAGGAGGTTTCTCAGCCTTAAAGGGATCAGACTCACCTGGGAAACTCTTTTAAAATATTATGAATGCAATTTGTCCTCCTTCTCCCTTACCTACGGGGAGAAGGGCAGGGCTACCTGGCCATGTAAATATATATATTTTTTTCCTTTAGATCCCTAAGACGTTCTAGTGTGTAGCTCATGTTATGAACCACTGATCCAAGCCCCTCTTATAGTTCTGACCCATGAATCAGAGAATGGCCAAAAATGTGACTTCTCATAGAAATCATTCAAGGGAAAACTTAGGGTCAGAGCTTGCCTAAGAGGGTATACCGAAGTTACTGCACAACACAGCTCCTCTTTTGGATACCTGCTTCTCAGCTGCCCATAACCCCTAGTAGTCCTAGCGCCATCACCTTTGAAGGGCAGTTCTTCCTGAGTAATACATTACATACTGGATTTCTTTTCCTCTAGGCCTTTTTCTAGCATATCTGTCAGGTTCCTTGTTAGACCAGGCCTGACTAGTCAATCCTAACATGTCTCTACATGTTTGATATATTAAAGAATTTTGATACTTATTCCAAATGAGCCAGTGATACAGAATTTCAGATAGTCCATAATCCTAGAATGATACTAGAAAAAAAAATTTAAGAATCTCTCTGGTTACAACTTTTCATGAGGTGACATTCTTGTGAGATGAGTACCCATCTTTGAAAAAGAACAGGCAGAGAGGTCAGTAATATGAGAGGGCCCTAATAAATGTTGTATCTTGGGATTTTTCTTGTCCCTTTATTTTTCAAAACATATCTCGAGTCCATCCATTCTCCCCATTTCCACTGCTAACACTACCACTCCGGGTCACCATCACCTCTCAAGAAAATCGACTCAAGGTTCTGTGATGTTCTCCTCCAAATCCAGCCTCTACATGAGTTTTTTCACCCTGATCAGAGCTGCCTCATTTAAAGATCTTTAGTGCTCTTCCATTGCACTCAAAATAAAAACCAACCTCCTCACCACACCAGGGGAACTGTCTTCCTGATCCCCAGTGACATTGCTCCCTGACCTCACTCACTATGCCCAGCTAGTTCTTTCTGCTTCCTGGACCACTCTAGCTCCTTCCCGTGGGAGTTCTGTCCGCACTGTGACTTCTTGTCACACCTTTGGCCCATGTGTTAGCCTTCCATCTCTCACCAACCGTCACCTCTTCAAAAGACCCTTCTGACTCCTCTGCCTATCGCAGTCCCTCCTCTCCTATACACTCTCTGGCTTAGCCTGAGGCTTTTTTTTTTCCTTTATGACACTTAAAATCTGGAGTTGTTCTATTCCTTTTTTCTACTAAGCTATTCTCAACTTGTCTCTCTTGTATATCTAAAAAGAAAAAATAAATATAAAAAAGAAGAGAGACCCCTTGTGCACAGATGCAAAGACAGTCACCATCTTGTCACAATGTCTAGAATGTGGCTGGCAGGCAGTGGCATTCTAGGTGTAGTCATTAAATCTTGAAAGAATGAAAAGAACCCTTTCCTTTCTTGGTCTTGGATTGACAGCTTTTAGACCCACAGAGATGGGATCTGGGTGGCAAACTCCACTTACTGTCATCTAAAACTCAAAGGCATTGCTAACTATTAATGTGTGGACTTTGAAACTTGGTACAGAATTCCAGATGAGATACTAACACCAGAAAATGCACTTAATACTGCGTATCATTTGTTGTACTAAACATTGACTGTTTTGTTGGCCTTTTTAGTTATATATGACAGTAGAATGCATTTTGGCAAATTATACACACATAGAGTAAAACTTACTCTACTTATTTTTTTTTTAAACAGAGAGAGAGAGAGAGAGAGAGAGAGAGAGAGAGAGAGAAAGAGAGAGAGAATTTTTTTTAATATTTATTTTTCAGTTCTTGGCAGACACAACATCTTTGTTGGTATGTGGTGCTGAGGATCAAACCCGGGCCGCATGCATGCCAGGCGAGCTCGCTACCTCTTGAACCACATCCCCAGCCCACTTACTCTACTTATGATCCCACTCTTGTGGTTGTACGTGATGCCAAGTTACCCTGGTTATGTATTTAAATACAAGGCTAGGAAAGTTACATCTGATTAATTTTGCTGTCTTTCCTGTTTCCCTCCCTCTTCCATTCCCTTCATTCCCATTTGTCCAATCCAATGGATTTCTATTATTCCCCTCCCCAATCTTCCTTGTTTTGAGTTAGCATCCACAAATCAGAGAGAACATTTCACTTACTTCTCTCAGCATTATGTTCTCCAGTTCCATTCATTTACTGGCAAATGCCATTATTTCATTCTTTATGGCTGAGTAATATTCCATTGTGTATCAATGCTACATTTTTTAAAATCCATTTATCCATCGAAGGACAGCTACATTGTTTCCATAGCTTGGCTATTATGAGTTGAGCTGCTATAAAAATTGACATTTTTAGTCCTCACAAAGCCACTGAATTAAGAATTATGATTATTCTGATTCTATGTATCAGTAAACTAGGGCTCACAAAGATTTACTTCCATGACCATATAATTAATGTGTGTTGGAACTAAGTATTTGACAGTAAATCCTCCTTGCCAAAACATCAATATCTATTACTCAGGAGAGAGCACTGTTATATGAATATACTCAAAATTGGCTGGGATGACAGTTTTTCCTTGGTGATTATGATACACTGAGGCCTTGTATTAAAAATGTTGGCTATTCTAAATTTTTCCCATCCTACACTTGAACAATTGTGTATTTTTAAACTACAACAAAGGATTTTACATTTATTTCCTTCTAATAGCATCAAATTTATTTCAGTAGCTGTTTCCTCAAGCCCTTTTGAATATCTGGGAATGTTTAGAGTGTAAAGAACATAGACTCCAGAGAAAGACAGGCCTCACAAACACCCCAGCTCCACAAGATAAAGGCTGTGTAATCTCAGACAAGTTACGAAACCTTTCTTCACATTGATTTCATACTTAGTAAAGTGAACATACCCGTGTTACTCAGCTTTTCATTGCCATGACCAAAACAGCTAATGAGAACTTAGAGGAGGAGGTTTCAGGCATGGCTGGCTGGTTCCAAGGCAGAAACATCATGGCGGAAGGGCATGGGGGAGGAAAGCTGATCAGTTTATAGCTATGGAGAAGCAAAGAGAGAGTGAGACAGGAAGGGACCAGGTACAGATACAGTCCCCAAGGTCATGTCCCATTGACCTACTTCCCCCAGCCACACCTCTCCTACCCACAGCTATCCTCCCAGTAGTTCATTCAAATGATTTGCCCATCAAATGGATTAATCCAGTAATGAGGTGAAAGCCCTCATCACCCAATCATTGTCCGAAAGCCTCACTTCTGAACCTTGCTGCATTGGAGACCACACTTCCAATCCATGAGCTTTTTGGTGGACATTCCAGTTCCAAACCACAACTGTTCCAGTGTACAGTTCTGTGTACAACCACAACGGTGGGACCCATAAAACACACTGCCATGTGGAGCCTGTCACAGAGTCAGCTCCGTGCTCCTTGCCCCACGCATTAGTTCGCTCTTCCAGCTGTGCTAGCTGAGCTTTGCACACCGTGGATTCTTATCCTGTGGTGTTTTTGATTCATCTTTCAAGGAAACTGCTCTCCGAGGCATCAGGTGCTAAGGATGTTGTCTCTTCCTCTGCACAATTTTCTTCATCCCAGAAATCAACTCACGCATATTGGTGACAGCAATTTATCTGGATTGGATGATGGGCAACCTTGCCCTAATGTGGCTTAATGTTTTCTTTTAGTGGTGTTAATAGCTTCCCACTGTTTCGAGTCTGTTGGACGTCTGAATTAATGTTGCTATGCAATATGGTAAAACAAAACATGAAAATAGATGTGTTGGTTGATATGAAGAAAAAAATTCAGAGGTGGAAGAAGTGAAAATCTCTGAACTCTCTTTCAATGTCCAAAGCGACCTCATTCAAAGGACAGTCAACTGCCTGATAGTCATGACATAGAGAAGTGTGATACTGTCACTTGTACAGGAAAGCTCCTCAGCAGACTGACCAGTGTCTCTAAACCTTAACAGGATGTAATTGTTACCCAAGGAGAAGGCCATAAACACGTAGGAGACTCCCACCTTCAAGGAATGATTTAATCTGATTTATTCATAATTATTTACTATCACTTAGTTGAAGTCAGGATAGGTAAAATTGGATGACAGGGAAAACAACATATTAGGAATCAGGCAACCCATGAATCAAGGAAGCCGGGAGCGGGGGGGGGGTGGTTATCTGGTCATAAGATGGCACAGAAGGGGTATATAGGAGCACTGGTCAGTGAAGACCCAGGAAAGGAGGAGTGCTTACATCACAGGAACTAGAAAACACTGGTTGTGAAGCAACGAGGATAAAAACTAGCAGCAGGTTTGATCAAAAGAGGCAGCACTGAGAAGTACATCTCAGGGTAGAGAGGAGTTAGCAGCAGGTGACGGACTATGCTGCTCATTTGTTGTGAGTATAGATTTTTAACTCATATGCAGAAGTATTATTATATATTACTTATCTCTATTACATGTCACTTATATTCGTCATATTATTTCTTGTATATTTATTTATAAACATCTATATTTTAAATAAATATGTTTTGAAACTATAAATAACTGCTAAAAATAAAGATTTCGGGGAGCTTATAGCATAGATGCCATCCTGGCACGTGATGTGTATATAATGGCAAACATTCTGCAATACTTTTGGCCATGGGCCCTATTTGATGAGGGTTAGATGCAGACAAATCGTTGGCCAGTATTTAGCAGTGGAGTCCTGGGGGAGGCACCTGTACCAGGCACTGGAGACAGGTGGAGCTCAACCCTCCAGAGTTAGTTACAATGAGTGTCCCTGAGGCAACAGAAGAATCTGAGAGTCAGGTAGGGCAGGTGGGATCATAGGGTCTCTATCTTAGCAAAAGAAAGCACATGCCAAGATCTGGAGGCAAGAAAGAGATGACTTCCTGAGAAGATGAGGAATAGATGAAAATGGTAACAGCGCAAACACAGGGTGAGGTAGAGGAGATAGAGCCTATAGGAAAACAGGTGCTCACAACATCTTTAGCGCACTAGATGGTGACACTTGTTGCTTAGAAAGTTTCTTCCAATTTATTTACACTCCTTTCTGATATGAGATTTCTTCTTCTCCTTCTCTTTCTCCTTTTTCTTCTTCTCCTCCCATTCCTCTTTTTTCCTATTATTATTATTATTATTATTATTATTATTATTATTTTACCATTTACTCCATCTGAATGCATTTTACAATTTTGGCCCACCAGGCAGAAGTAATGATATAATAACCATTCCTCCATGTGCTTCTCAGTATTCATAGAAAGCATGCCATCAGCTTGGAGGAAAATACCGAAGCCAACAATGGAAGATTCCTTTCTGTACATCCCAATGGCACAGGGAACAGTATCGTGGAGGAAAACCAACCAATCAACCCACCCCAACAGAACATCACTATCTCTGAATTAGTGATCCAAGATTCCGATCCATATATGAACAGGGTTTAGGAAAACGTTAGCACATTTATTTAACTTATCTTTATAATTTTCCCTATGTAAAAGAGTGCTATCTGATAAAAATCTACATTGAAAGCATTTTTTTTAAACTCACTAATTATAGAGATAAATAGAGAGAGAAGATCAAGGGGGAAGGAGGGGAGGGAAAGGGGAAATTTTGGGAAATGAGATTGATTGAGTCTCATATGCATAAACAAATATGTCACAATAAATCTCACGATTATTTATAACTATAACACACTGATGAAAGCCATAAAATTCACTAATTATAAAAATTCTAAAGAACAAGAAATAACTATATGGACAGTAAAGGTTAACACTTTTCCTTTGATGGCACATCAAATTAGAATGCTCCTTGTAATTGATGGCATTTTATCAGTGTCAATAAATAAGGTGTTTGTATATATTCTTCTTTATAAAAGTGGATTTTTATATTTATCATAAAGTGAATAAATACTTTGGTAACTGTGTCAAGTTCATAGCAGGTGTTTAAATAATAGCAAAAAAATTTTCTGACTAACTTTATTCTCAAGAACATTCATGAAGACCCTTTCTCCCCTGATTCTCTACTTTCTCCAGTGCTAGACACAGCAAACCCTCTTCCAGTCGTGAGGATCAGAGGAATATGGACAAAACAACTTCAATACAGTGCCACTACTGGTCAATCCCTGAAAAACAAAAATGTGCATTGAGGAATGATTATTTTATCCCAACCTCACGCTTTCTGTTTTGCAATTATCCTAGTCTGTGCATTCCCTTTATCAGATTCCCATTCTGAACAAGACCTTATTGCCAGCTGCCCCTGTTGGCTCTTCAGTTGGCACGTTCAGAGAGCACCCCTTGGGGAAGGGCTCTGGATATGAAGTTTGCACACACAGAGCCTGAACTTGTCTGAAAACCTCCGGCTCACGTGAGAGAGGCTCCCAGGGAGTTTATCCTAAACCTGAAGTACATTAGTTGCCTGAGGCACCTTAGAAAAATAAATGATCCTGGGGACCTGGTCTTGGAATGTCATTTCCTTTATGCTATTTGTTTTTGAAAGGCAAAGGGGTGGCCCCAAGCAGAGTTGGTATCTTAGCAACACAGGGTGTAGGCGTCAGTTCCATCTGGCCCTGACACTCATGGGATTTACAATTTAGATGGCATGGCTTAACTTCACAGACATCAGTTTCTCCATTTGGAACTGTGGGGGACACAATGCCATGTCTGCAGGCTAAGTGAGGATTTGGTGAGGTCAGGCGTGTGGGTTATGTTCTCTATATAGAAAGTGTTCCACTTGTGGTTTCTGCTGCTCCTCAAGGAATCAAAGAAGTTGAAGCACTTGCCCAATATACACAAGGCACCAGGCTTCAGGTTTGATCCTCAGTGCCATAATATATATATATATATCAAAATGGTCCCATCCAATTCCTCATTCTACAAACGAGAAAGGTACAATTTTGAGCCAGGCAGGAACTTTTGTAAAACCAAATGAAGAGTTTTCCGGCAAAACAGAATTGAACACAGTCCCACCATCTTTTAGTCCAAAGCTCTCTCAATTTACTTTGCAGACTTCCTACAAGTAATAGAGCAACCACAAATGGAGTTTGACCAGCTGGTTTTTTCTTTTTGAAAAATTTCACAGCCTAAGGAAATGTGGCTCAATCCCTTAATGTTTCCGATGTGGACCCAATGGGTCCAAGACAGTTAAAATAGAAACTTAAGCCTTTCTTCCTATTTTAAATTGGAATTTTAAATGTGAAGCCTGGGATGAAGTGTAGATGGGAATTTGAATTTTCAAGGCAGAAAGAAAGAATACCAAAGAATTAAAAGATAAACATTTTGTCTTTCAAAGGAAAAGAATTCTTCATTCTATTTTACAGCCAACCATAACTTGCAAGATGAATGACGCTTTCTGTTAATGTCATGCTTTTCAAATTACATAAAAACCTGGTTTTGCATGAGAGATTCTGGTGAAGCAGCCATTGTCAGTGTCTATGCCTAATTCTGCAGCACATTGTGTCCCCAACTTTCACTAACTTCCTCTGGAACCAAACCTGGGTGCTCAGAGAGCCCCGAGGTTTATAAGCAGTTTGATTGTGAACTATTAAACTCCCACCACCCTAGAGTGACACACTCCTCACTCCAGACCCCACCACCGAAGACTGAATCATATCGACCTTGGACAAGGTGAAAAGAATGTCATTTCCAAGAGTTTTGTTCTTTCTCTTTATAACTTTTGCCATCTTGGAATAATGCTGTACTTTCATGTGTTCTTTTAAAAGCCAACTTATTTTTATTAAATACTAATTTCAGCAGGGTCCCAAGTGATGAGATCAGGATAAACACAGGCTCATTATTCTAGTTGGATACGTTCCTAAGATATGGTAGAACAAATGAAGTGGAAGACAATAGATGTTTATGTGAGATAGAAGAAGTGTAAAGAGTTGTTATTCTACATCCTATTTCTACTGAAATTTACAGGGATCTCTACATATGTTTACTTTCATGGAATTGCACACATACACAGACAAAATTAATTTTACTATATGTTAATTTAAAAAGGTAAACTATCAAATCTTCCTCGTATCCTAGAAAAACATGGAAAGATTTTCTCCAAAAATTGTTGCAGGGAGTTAAGAAAAATCACCTGGGCTTATTTCACATAAGACTTAGAGATAAGTTTGCTAATATAAAAACTGCAAATGAAACCATATCAAGTTGGCATTGTGGTTGCTGGGTCTTTGCTGCAGGGCGGTGGGTGGAAATATGGGTGTGGGAGCCCTCAGGAGACTGCATCCTGTTGGGGCAGTTTTAAAGCCTCCTGGGCCTGGCTGGTCTCCTGTCTTCTCCATATGAGCTTCTGATATTTCTTTTTGAGGACTTTGGTTTTGAGGTCTTGATTTCAAAAAGACAAAACACACACACACAAACAACTAGATAGTACTCATACAAAGCAAGGCATTTTCCTATGTAATGTTAAACTGGGAGTTTTCTTTCATCTACAAAACCAGAATCACGTATCTAATGGACTTGTGAATAAAAAGGAATTTTTAAATTAAAGAAGAGCAAATTACTGATGCTGGAGGAAGTCGGGCTGCAGCATTCTGTGCACAGTATCTGATGGTTCCATTGCAGGAGCATTTGCTTTCTCTTTGTTTTTCCTTCTTGCGTGCACCTAGGAAGCATTTGGATCACACTCAATGCACAAGATAACTTCCTGGACCTTGTAGCAGATGGAGCTTCCCATGGGCACTCACTTCTTCAGGCTGAAGGTGGAGGGCTGCTAGCACCAGGAAGTCACTGCCTGGAAGCTTGTGTCTGGGCCACAAAGCCAACCAGAAGCAATGACAGGAAGTCTGGGGTGAATATCATTCTTGTGTGTGGTCTATGCTGTCTGCTGCAAATCCCCAAAGGGGCTGACCTCCAGTTGCCCACAAGGTTTGATGGAAGACTCTTTATAGACTCCTACCTAGTCTTACAAAATCTTTTTTTCTGACTAGTGATTTCTGAGGTCATCTACCAATAAAACTTCTTGAACTCGATTCCTGGCCTTGGGATGTGCTTCTTGGGGAATCCACACCAAGTACAGCTATGTATCTTATGTACACACAGGCATATGCTCAGGCACACACTCATGCATGCCTCTATGCAGGTGTCCAAGTACATGCATGCAGAGGCATGTGCACACCCATGCCCACACCCCCCCACACACACACACTTGCTCTCTTGCACACAGTCTTCATGCTCTCTCACTTTCATAGGTCAGCAACAGGCACTTGCCATAGAAAGGCCATCAGAAGTGCTCTAGTCCATCCCTCAATACACCGTGTCTGGGATTTATCCTCTTTTCTCTCTGTGTCAACAGTATAATGCCAATGACAACTGCAAAAAGAAACCTTTATGGTTATAAAGTGACTAAATATCTATCGGTGATTGTGAGCACAATATGTACATGATTCTGTTTTTCCTTGCAAAATACCTGACCATTTGCTTTCAATAATGATAACCAGCTTTGAATCCAGAATATTTGCATCTTGCAGACTGTGTCCCACAGCCCCCAAAATGACAGCCAGAGAGCATCCCTTGCCACAGGCCTGCTGAAAGATATGGGCTGAGATAAAAGAAGGAACAAAGGGGAGTCAACAGACTTCATACAATGTGGGAAGAGGCATCCCTTTTGATCCACTCTGACTCCTCCAAATCAGGATCTAGCAAAATAAGAATGACAAGTTGGGAACCACACCCCCCAGATTGGCTCTCCTTTGAACTGTGATGGCAGAACTGCTATCCTTAATCAAAAACATGGCCAGGCAACAGGGGTTTATACTATCTCACTGGTCTTGCATTCTGGCATGATCAGCCTCATCAGGATTTAAGGAGTTGTAACATGTAGTATTGACTTTTCCCGATCTTAACCTGATGAACATTAATTGAAGATTTACTAAGTACCAAGCAGTGAGATACAGTTTTCTGAGGAGAGCTAACTGAAATATTCCTCTCAAGAGCTCTCCAGTTCGGGAAGGAGGTCTGCTCAAATGATCCAATCTCTGGATGGAAAAAGTCAAATCTCTTTAAAACAAGGGATTAAGTAATTTAGTCCAAGCAAGGATGAAGTGCTTGGTGGATTTGAAGCCAGGTCTTTCTGAGTCTAGAGATTCTAATTTAAATCATAATGTAGCTGCCCGCTGAAAAGCAGTGCACTCTTCTCCTTGCCCACCTTCCTGGCTGTGTGGGATATAGCGTCTGTGAAGAACACATCTTCAGAAATGGGCATGGTGCCCCGTGGGTGTGTTATGAGGAACGCAAAGCTGTGGTTATAGATAAGACATGTATTCTGGGAAAGTCAAAATTACTTGATAGTTGAAATGTCTCTTTCATAGTATTTTACATGCATTATGGTAACTACTGTTTGGACTCAGGCTTTTTGACTGTGAGTTGGGTGACTTTTCATTACAGCATCTCACTGGCAGGTGGTTCAGTCTCCACTTGCTACTTGCCTCAGTCAGCCCTTCTTCCCTTCTGGTTTCTCTCTCTACTCCCACCAACTTTTACACATTTTTTTTTTTGCCTCTGGTTGCACAGTCAGAAGCCCACAATGATCTGCTATTTGCATAGACAAAGCGTGGCAAATCCACAGAGTGAATCTGCATCTGTGATGCTCAGGGTAGAGTCACATCAACATACAGTCATTCTCTCAGTCATTTTCTCAATGTTCACCTTGCTCCAGGCTCTCTGCTAGCCACAAAGAACATTAGCAGCAAACAAGAGGGATGTGGTCCCTGACACATGGACCCCATGGCAAAGTTGGATATTAAACAACAAATGACAGACATGAAGAAAGAGACTAGGAAATGAATTTGGTTTGTGGGACCACTGAGCAAGGCTATACTCATTTAGTTGAAGGAAGGATAAGAAAACTGAAGACAGGTATGAGTTCAAGTTTAATCTTAACCCTGGCTGCATTTTCTAATCACCAGGAGGACCTTGATAACAGTCCTGTGCAGTGATACTTGAGACCCATTATATCAGAAGCACTGGGGTGGACTTGGATATCTCTAAAGCTCCCTGTAGACAGACAGTGGACAGACAAACCAGCAGGAGGCTGATCAAGTATTCAAGGAGAACAAGAGCAGAAGTAATGGTAAGGCCAGACAGAGGTCACCAACCCAGGGAAATATTTAGGAGGTGATAGCAACACAGGATCTAGGATAGATTGGCTGAGGAAGCGAGGAGAGAGAGGATGATGGGTCAGTCATGACTTAGCCTGAGTCATAGGCATGATTTGTGTTCTGGAGGTTAATTGATTTAGCATCATCCATTATGAAAACCAAGAGAGGTTCTCAGCAAGAAGCTCACCTGGAACGGCAATAAATAGTGTTGCTCACATTGAGCCAGCTCTGTGCTGGCCAGGCAGCCCGGGAACAGGACTTGCCTGTAATTACCTCCAATGTGGAAAGAAAAAGAACTTTCACATCCTGACTCTAAAATTCTCTCTTCGCCCCATGAGTCAGTACATAAACTTTAATTCAGACATTGGCAGTACTGTCAACAGCTCATATGTCATGAGCAGGGGCCTCTGAGGTTCCCTGTGCCAAGGGGCAGGCTGCTTCTGCTGCCTTCAGTGGAGGTCAGGATCTCCTTTATTTGTGGAAACCTCAAAGTAGAGGTTTTTTTCTGGAGGGTGGGAAAAGAACCTGAAATATATCACATCACCTCTGGTCTCTGCTCAGTGGCTGAGCAGTCTAGGCTAAGTCCCTCGCTTTCCCCCTTACTCTTAGCACAACATAGATGTCTCTCTGCACACTAGTGAAGTGTGTAACCATGGTCATTTGAAGCCTGGGGCTGGATCTCCTAGCTTCCCCCACTGACAGCCCAGGGGCTCAGTAGGTTAAGCTGGTTGAAACCACAGAATATTAGCCTTGATCATGTGGACACAGGGTTAATAACAAGTAAAATTGCAGAATTCACTTCCCCTCCTCTTTAGCAATATACTCTCCTAACCTAGTTCTCCCTGTGAGTTATGTCTGAATGAATGGCTTGAGGGAGAACCAAGAGTTGACAAATACAAAGAGCATTAACCTGTTACCCACTGGTTACACAGCTGGACTCTGAAGCCTACTTTTTCTTCTTTCTCTCCCTCATTTCCTTGACATGTGATTCAATCTTGTAGAAGAAATCAAACAAAATATCCAAAGTCTATGAAAGTGAAGTAAAATTCAGCCCAAGCTTTAATTAATTGAGTTTGCTTCACACGATATGGGATTTGTAAACCCAAGTCTGTCCTAATTGACCTTGCCTTATCAGTGAGTGATGGGGTGGAAAGTATGAATTCCAAATTGACAAGGGCACTAAGATACCAACTGAACAAATCATCCAACAAATCTACCCTAAAACATTTTAAAATGTAAGATGGGAGAGCTATTGTAAAATCCTGCTATAGAGAAACAATCATGTTTAAGGTTTTGAAATGTCTTATTGTATTTGAAACAGCCTTGGTCTGGTGCTATACAGTTTATGAGCCTAAAAATGAATTTATGATACATAAAATATAAAAACTTAATCAATATCATATAGCCAGGAAGCTTGGAAACTTGAAGGACTTTTCAAATCCTACATCTGAGGCAGAAAATACCAGAATACAGCACAGGGAGAGGAAGTCAGAGTTCGTATTACACCCATGTTGCCTTGTCCAAGGGTAACAGCCCTTGTGTTTTAGTCAGGTTTTCACTGCTGTGACCAAAATACCTGACAAAAACAACTGAGGGGAGAGAAATTTTATTCTGAGCCCACAGTTCCAAGGGTTCAGTCCCTGGTCACTTGCATCCATTGCTCTGGGCTCAAGGTGAGAAAGAAAATCACGGCAGGAGGGCATGGTGAAGGAGTATTGCTACATTTCCAGGAAGTGGAAAGAGGAAGGGGCCTATACTCTTCCAGGGCACAGCCTCAGTGACCCACCTCCTCCAGCTCTGTCCCACTTACCCACCATTACCACCCAGTTTGGCCATAAAAACTAAGAGGAACTGCATAGGTCACAGCTCTCAGAGTCTCATTATTTTACCTCCAAACAACTCTGCATTAACAGGTGGACCCTCCTATCTAAACTGGGGAAGATGAGATTACTCTAGCCTCCCATACCCAACAGGAGGAAGGCTTTGTATGGCCGGACCTTGAGAGATGAGTGGGATTTTCATAGTTCAGTATGGTGAAGAGGACAAGAGGGAATGGGGAAATGTCAGGAAGAATAGAAGATAAAGAAAAATAGGTTTAGAGTACAGGAATTTGATCTCACAGTGAAGAAGGCTGATATATAAAATAGAAGAAAATCCTGAAGTATTGGTTGGGCTCAGATTGCCAGGGATCCCAGAGCTCAGCTAGGAATTAGGAAATTGAGTCCATAGGAATTCGGGAACCACAGAAGTGTCGGAGCAGTGATTTCCCATGACAAGAGAGGAGATTTGGTGTTTGGCAAGGAAGGAAGGAGCCTGGTAGACAACAATGAAGAATAAGACATTCCAGGCCTGCACTAGGGTGGTCTTTCTGGGAATGGACAGTAGGAATGATGTGAGAGAGGGTGGTGGACACTACAATGGCACAGTGCACTGCCCAGATGGCCCATTAGGGAAAATGTGGCTCCAGCTGCTGGGAGACCTGTGAGCTGACACCCTTCAGCCCTCAGGGGGAGAGAAGCACTTCTCCAAGGACACAACGATTTCCATCCATCATGCAATGACTGGTCAGTCTGGGAGTATGGAGGGGTGGCCATCGGGGCCTTTCTGGGATCAAGCCTGAAGGGCCCTTCTAGCTCTAGGGCTTCCAGTTCCACTGACTCTCAGGTCAACTGTGGAAACTTACCTTCAACCTCCGGACACTCCTCCTTCTTTTCCCCACTCCCCTGGTGTTTGGTTAAATGTATACTGAGTTTAACTCCAAAATGTCTAAGCAGAGGCTATGATTCAGCAGCCCCTAATGTAGAGAATTGCTTTTACCCATTTCTGTATACTACACTTTGGCCCTTGTGGGGTACTGTTCAGGGTACTGTGGCCCTCCTCTGAGCCCATCAGAATCCTTCATTAGAATTTTCTAATTAGAGGGGAAAAGTCATTTTCTTCCCTGGTCCTAAAGTTGCTAATAGCAGCTGCAAGACTCCAGGGGCCATGTCACTGGGACAAGCCCTTGTGTAGGAGGGAGAAAAGGAGAGTAAGTTTGGGAGAGAAAGAAAGAGATAGAGGAAACAGAGAAAGCCCAGGTAAGCACAGGCCCTGCAGCATCCATATGTAACAGGTGGAAATCTACGGTGACTTCCAGGATCTTACTTACTGGTATATACAACCTATCATGCTCCTACCCACCAAGTGTGAGTGCTAATTGGAATTGTGATAGGATATTATTTCCATATTAGGTTATATTATATAATACTCTACCTTCCCACGCTGCAGAGAGAGAGTTTCCTGTTAGCCTCAGAAAAACTAACTGCTGTGTTGTGGAGAAGCCACCCCGGGGGTAGCTTCAAGTTGCTGAGAGTGGTCCCCAGCTAACCCCAGCAGGAAAACCACGTGGTGGTAATGGGGCTCTCTGTGTTGCTTGTCTCTGGATGTCTCAGTTTCTCTTCTTTGTTCTCTCAGCCATGCCCACATGCTGTTAAGGGTAGCCTCATTAAATTGTCTTCAGTTTAGATATTTGGCATAAAAATCCATTTCTTACCAAGAACCGCACAGACACAAAACTGAGCACATGTAGATGTGCGGAGAACAGAAATCTCAATAATATTGAAAATGAAATTCAAATCCTAAAACTTATTTTTTTTCCACTTAAATTAAATCTGACTCCTGGATGCCTGAGATTGGCTGGCAGGAAACCCAGTGTCAGGCACTGCTGGGCTCTGGATCTGTATGAGGACTGCTGGGGTCTCATGGTCCGTAAAGATCCCTCCCTCCTCAGGCTGTGCCGGTTACCTCTGTGATTCCCACCATGACTGCACCTGCCCATTGAAGTCTAGAGGCTCTGCCATGCTGGGACCTCAGCCATGTTGAACCCAGAAGCCAGACCCAGCCTCTGGAGATTCCTACATGAATATGATCATGTGCTGGCTCCCTGCTATACTTTGGATGTTAAATGTCCCCCAAAGGCCCATGTGTTGAAGGCTTTGTCCCCAGCCTGTATTACTATTGGGAGATGGAGGACTATTTAAGAGGTGGGGTTCAGTTGCAGAAGTTTAAGTTTTTGAAGGTGTGGCCTCAAAGGGAATCATAAAACTTTGGTCTTTCTTCTCTCTCTTTTTAGTTTGCCAGCCATCAGCTCAAGAGTTTTCCTCCTCCACATGCCCCTTCCATGATAATCTTCCTCACTACAGGCCCAAAGACATTGGGGCCAAGTGATTATGAACAGAAATATTCAAAACTGTGAGACAAAATAAACCCTTCTTTTTTAAAAATTGATTATTTTCAAGTATTTTGTTATAGTAACATAAAGTTGACTGACATACCTCCAGAGGTCCCATGGCCCACCCACTCCAGGGCCTGCAAGAGTGCAGACAAGAAGTCTTTTCACTCTTAAAACCCTAGATGTGTGTGAATTTTCAGTCTCAGTTGAGACACCCACTTTTGGGCCTGCCTCCACAACCTGTGTGAAGTCAGAACTAAGATCAAGAGTTTGGACTGCTTCCTGGACCAGGAGAAGAGAAAATACAGAAAAAAAAAATCAAAGTCCAAAGATCAGGCTTTCAATGCATAATGAAGCTCAGACCACCCAAAATGGACTTCAGCACTTCCTTGGCAACTTCCATGGAACTAGATACTGCTGTCCCTTTCTTAGAAACTGGTATTGAAGGAGAACAAGTGCTAGGGAAGGACACCCTGGGAATCCCTCAGACGCCATGATGGATAAAACCTGGAAGAGGTCACGGGTGAGCCATAAATATTTTCCTCTCTGTCTTCAAGAAAGGATCAATTCAAGATTTGATTTAAGGATCATCTAGTGGCTCCAACTGAAGACATGCTTATTTTACTTAATTCCATATATTTTTGGCCATACAGTTTATTTAAAATCTCTCAAGTGGAAAAAATAAGAAACAAAAGTAGATTTCCATTTTTTTAAAAGTTACATGATGGTTAAAATTTTCTCTTCTCAGTTGACAAGACTTAAGCTAGTAGACGGTCACTCCTGGGGATTTTAATAAGATGTGAAGAAAGCTGTGGGCATAATAAGTATTGTAGACACATGCGTCCAAAGACTTCCTGTCCCACGTAGTACAGGTCAGCAGCTTATGTAGCTCAGTCTCCAAAGATAAAGTGCAGTTTAAAAACAATGAAGTAAAATAATGATTGAGTAGGAGTCATATTGCTTTCAATGGCTGGCTTGTTAAACTGAAGTCTCTGTTTTTATTTGTTTCTCTAATACACTTACATTTCTAGGGTTTGAATATGACTTGTCCCCACCAAAACTCATGGTGAAACTTGGTCCTCAATATACTGTGCTGAGAGCTGCTGGGATCTTTAAGAGGCAGTTGGGTCATGAAGAGTGATTAATTCCTTTCCAGCAGGAGTGAGTTCTTAACCTTCAAGAGATTAGATTAGTTACTGCAAGAGTGGGTGGTTATAAAGTGAATTCAGCTTCATCAGTTTTTCTTACATCCTCTCTCTTACCATGTGCTCTCTTCCACACACGCCCACTTGCCCTTCCACTTTCCACCATGAATTGATGCAGCAGGAGGGCCTTGCCAGGAGCTGAGAAGGTACCAGCTCCATGCTCTTTAAGACTTCCAGAACTGGGAGTCAGAATAAAACTCTTTTCTTTATAAATTAACTAGCCTTGGGTATTTTGTTATAACAAGCTTACAAAATGTGGAATGATACAGACATCTACCTATTAATTTTCTTGTGTTTAAAGAGTGTCTTAAGGTAATAGATAACAAACTCACAAGGGAAATGAAAAGGCATGAATATTCAATACTAAATTTTTTCATTCCTGCTCTTATCCCATTGCATGGGGCAAGTCCTATCTTTTGCCTTCACAGAAAGGCCCTAGAGAGACCTTCCCCCCATGAGAGTACTTCCTTTTCTTCTCTTGTTCAATAATAACATCCTGAGGCCAAGGAAGGGGCGATGTGGAGAGAGAAGAATCTTTAATTGCAGAAACCACCCAGACTAGATAAACAGGAGGAGGTGCAATGAAAATAAAACAGGTAAGGACAATTCTAAGACTTGTGACCATGGCCAAGGAAGACTGGTGCAGAATGTGCAGCAGTATACATGCTGATTTACATACATACATACTGACAGTGGCATGTATACAGTTGCTCAACAGAGTTCTATGACTCATGCACGTGTGTGGCCAAGACAAACCTTAACAGAGTCTATCTGTAGGACAATGAGTACACCCAGCTGTCACTAAGTTACCACTCAGTGGTAGAGACTGTGCCCAGAGTATTCCATCTGCCTTCTTCATTCTGGTAAATGCCCTTTTGATTAATTGCTGCACTTCCAATTAATTAACCACTCATATGCAGAGATAAAAGCAGCTCAGACAGACTAGATTTACCTGTTTTCTTGTCTTCAGACAAGATTGAGATTGTAATTCATGTTTGATTTTAGTTTCCAAAGTCCGAGGTCTTTCTATTGTACTGGGGGTTCTCAAATTGCTTAATGCCAGAGACCCTGGGAAAGAATGTTGGGTCACTCAGAAACACTGGAGAAGCCAAGTTTACGATAGCTAAATCTCTAATTGCATATTAAATCATATACAGTATCACCTTATACTGATTCCATTTAGCAAGCGTTAAGTGATTTCAAAAATTTACAGAAGAAAATGGAACATTGAGAAAAATCTATTGATTTGATTGTTTTGTGACCCAGGAAAAAAGGCCATCTCTAAAGATAAAGAATAAACAAAACCCCATGTCCTGCTTGGAGTCCATTATGTATACAGGAAGTGGAGGATGAGACAGGGCTCTTGCTAGTTCCTGGAAAGAAGTGATCAGGTGATACTTCGTCATACCCCACTTACCTCCCTCCTATGTCACCCCTCAGGCCTGGCTGATTCTTCTACATATGCCCACCAGAGAAGCAAGGCAGTGGGTTTGTTTTACATATTATTATTTTCTTTTACACAAGTCACCTAAACTTCCTGCTAAAAATATATGAACAACAGATAAGAAAGTTGTTATAAATGAATTATTTGCAAAATTTCTTCCCTAAAGCCCTACCAGAAATAGACATTTGCATCTGCAATTTTTCAGATACTATTCTATGCTCATATAGGCTATGGATTTTTTTTTGCATATCTACCTTTCTATGTCAATTAATACATAGCTGCTTTAGTGTTTCTGGAACATTCTTTTCACAGTGTATGTAGTGAGTTGCTCAAGCTGTATTTACAAATTCAGAGTTCCCAGACTTTTCAGTCTATGGAATCAGAATCTTGTATAGCAGGAAGGTGAGAATCTGCTTTTAATCAAACTTTGGGGTGAGTTTTATGAATACACATGTTGACAGACACTGTTTTTGTCTTAACCAGGAGTCTTCCACTACATAACAGAACCTGATTCAGTTAATCAATGCCCATTAATAAGCATTTAGGTTATTTCTGATATTTTTCTTAAAGATGCTATGTATGCATCAATGCATACGTACCTTTATGGATTTTTAACAGAATTTCTGAAAGTGGAGTCATTGAATTATAGGGTCACTTATGTAATTTGATGTTCTGTACTTGTTACCCATTTTCCTCTGGAGTAGAAGTACTGAAGTATAACCACCCCACCCCAGCAGCTGGAAGTTGAAGGCTGCTGAGATGAAGGTATCTGTCTTTACAATAAAAAGATGAAAAGGGACTTGATCCATATTCTTACCCTGAATAAATGATAAATGTTTTATAGAATAATTTGTTGATTACTCTGATTTAACCATAACCTAATACATACATTTCCTGTGTTGAAATATCTCATGGTATCCCATAAAAATATACAATTATTTGTCAATCAAAAATTTCAAAAAAAAATTTAAAAGAACAGTGCCTCATCTTGCCTTGCATGCTGTTCTGTCCACCTATGGCTCCTACAACTGCCTTGCCCTGGGATTGATCCAAGTGGGTCACTACCACTCTTGTTCCCATGAATGGAAAGAATAGAGAGACTTCAGAGAGGATTATGGAGGATAGGAGATGTCCCCTCGACAGAGCCATGATTGGCTTACACACCAGAGCTGTGGGGGCTCCTGAAGTTCACCCTTCCTGAATTCCACTCCTTCATTCAGTAGACACCACTAAAACAGCCATTAGGACATCCACCCATAATGGCAACTGTGCTGGGGCTGGGACCATAGTAGTGGGCTGGGGCCAAAGTAGGAAGTGGGGACTCAGTCACTGGCTTTGGATTACTTGTTCTCCAGCTGGGAGACAAAAATAAAGGACAATTAGGATTCCATGGGAGCAGAAGTATAGCAGATATACAACATTATCGAGGGAAATAGAGAAGGGAATTGAGACCACCTGGAGGTCCCAGGAAACCATCAGAAATGTGATATAAGAGAGAAAAAGAAACTTTCTTTAATTGCTAAAGGAATACATGGTTATTAAAAACCTAATCTATATAGAATCATAAAGCAACCTTAAAAACCCATCATAACTGCTTTCCCCTAACGTAATTGCTATTATATTCTGGACTCTAAAGTCCATATTAAAAAGATATTCACATATTCATATACATGATAAGATTATATTGTACACACGTTTATTTCAGCTGGTTCTCTCACTCAACAATGTAGCACAGGCATCTTTTCATGACTATACATTTGTGTCCTTTTAAAAAACTGTTTTAGTGGCTATAAGAATAGTCTACATTATAGGGGGTCCACCAGGTGTTTAAACAATCACCCTCACCCACATTTTAGATCAGTATTTATTATGACCTTTAATGGCCAGCCTCCCTTCTCTTACCCTTTCATATATTACGCTTGAGCTGCCCTTTTGGGAACAGTTTCCTTTATTTGCCTTAATGCTCTCTTAACATAAACTTAATATCTTAATAGATTGTTGGATTCCAAAATATATTGTCAAAGAAGCAAATCTGGAATATAGCTATCAGGAAAGCTCAAATTACTTATAAAAAAATCTACCACTGCTATAGGCAAGGACATTAAAACCAGTGATATGTTTTACTGAAGAAAGTTCTAGACTTCAAACTACTAGTACTGCTGGGAGCAGCCTCTCAGCGAGTTGACTACTGCTGACCTCTATTGGCAATCTGGGGTACTGCACCAAAAAGCCTTGGAAAACCGGGAACTGATGCTTTGTGGCGCCACCAATGGCAGTAGCGAACTCTCAAGGTCACTCCGTGTCTTGATTAGAGGGGACTTAACAGAGTGGATGGCATAGATTCAGTGAGTCATGCTTCAAATGGGATTGCTTCTTTTTTGGCTGGAGCAAATGATGACCATTTCCCTAGATGTGAATTGTATAGAGAGAAAGATATACACACATCAAAATGTTCATATTAACTCAACCACGTGTGTGTGTGTGTGTGTGTGTGTGTGTGTGTGTGTGCGCGTGCTCGCGTGCGCGCACGGGGACGGGGGCACAGTTGAACTCTGGAAATACCCACCACCATTCATTGCCTGTTTAATTAATTTTCAGTACTGATGGGGAGGACTGATAGAGGGCTTTAGACCTCCAGGAAGTGCCAAGGTCAGAAATCCTCCTGCCATATCTCCAAGTTCAAAACCTTAGGAAGCTCTCAATCCAATCAGGCAGTATCCCTCCACTTGAAAGAAACCACCAATAGCTATGGATGCCGAATGAATGCTGAAGTCAGTATCTGAACCACCCAGAAATCAAAGCAGGTGTGTTAGGTGTGTTTGTAGAGAAAAGAATGAGTCTTAGAAAACAATAAAATAGAGGTACAACAGTAAATAGCATGCTAGAATTCTGATGGCGATTGTAAAAAAAAAAAAAAGAAAAGAAAAAAAAAAGAAAACAACAAAATATCCTTCCTTGGTTCATTTTTCATCAAGAATGATGCAAGTGGTCCAGGTGGTGAGGGAGAGAAAAGAGAAAGGGGGGTCGTTGCTACAAAGTGTCAGATAGGAAGCATCCAGTGACTACATAATAATGTATATTTCAAAATAGTTAAAAGAGGACTTTAACTGATTTCACCACAAAGAAATGATAAATAGTTGAAGTGAAGGAAATGCTAATTAGCCAGATTTGGGCATTCCACTGTGTACACATGTATGGGAATATCGCCTTATATACCCCATGACCATTATTTGCCAATTAAAATAAAAGAAAAATTAAAATATGTTAGAAGTACATAAAAATTATGAAAGATGCAGATAATTTGCCAGATAGGGACCCACATAATGTCTGAAGATGCTCAGCAGGTGGAGATAGACAAACCAGGAGTATTTATTGGAAGTGGAGAGGAAACCAAGGAAAGAGCCAGAAATGAGACTGAGGCCACCATGAAAAGTTCAGCCAAGAGAAACTACTTTGGTGGGGAAATGGAGGACGACCATGATACATTTTCATAAAACTCAATGACATTTTAGTGATGTGAGAACTCATTTAAGTTTTCTGCTCCAAAACTTCAGGTCGGGACCCACCTGAATCAGTTTTCTAGGGTTTTTTGGAAGTTTTTTTTTTTAATTATTAGCAGAGGAAGAAAAAATAAGGGGAATGAATTTCACTCTTTTAGCAGTATGTGGCCACATTTAGACACCAGAAAAAGTCTGGTTTTTAATACCCACTGATTTATGGGGCTGAATAAGGTGGGAGACAGACAATGTCGTCATTTTTTCCACCTTCACCAAGTTTCCTAACTCTTCTCCACTCTTTTCTTCCCTGGGATTGGGAGGGCTGGCCTAGAGAGTAACCACATATTTAATGGTGATGTTTAAAAATTTAATAACACAAATCCTTAATGGCTTTGATTTTCATCTTTTTATATGAATTTTTAAAGACGTGTATTATGCTGGAACATACCTATTCACTGTAGAAAATTTAGAAGATTCAGAGGAATATGAAAGAACAATCAAACCACTGACTTCTGCTACATGACAAATGACTGCATGCAATATTCTGATATGTATTCCTACAGTTCTATTATTTATGACTATACCTCCATTTCTATATAAATGTTCATAACAGAATCAGAAATAAAATCATCTATAAAGCTTAGCAAAAATGGTTTACCCTGGTCTAAAATATGAAGATATTTTTACACATTCTTATAAAATGTCATTTCGAGAATGTATACTATTCTGTCATGAATCAGCCTTAATCTATCATTCTCGTTGACTTATTAGAAAAAAACAATGCTGTCATGAACGTCCAATGACATTTTCTTTGTCACTTAACTTGTTTTGCAATTTGTTAGTAATTCAGAATGACTAAATTTTAAAAAAATGACTTTCCTGAGCTAATACAAAATGAGTTAATAAATGGTTACCAAAAAAAAAAAAAAAAACATTTCACACAAGATCCTATAAGATAGTTGATACAGAAAGAGAAAGAACATTTCTCTGGGCCCATTACCTTTATCAGAATGTGTGACCTGCATCCCTGCTGGTTCCTAGGCTCAGAGCACTTGGCAGAGAGGCTGGTGTTAAGTTTTTATTTGACAGACAGGCGATCTGAGGATCGGGGGCATGGAGAGGGTTCCCAAGAGCAGACCAGAGAGGAGGGTCTAGTTTGCAAAGAGTTTATGGAGCAACTTTGGAATCAACCCCTTTGGAAGGAGAGAAGGAGAGGAAAGAAGAAAAGAAGGAAGAAGAGAAAAGAGAGGAAGCGGGGTAGAGTAAGAGGAAAAGGAGAAGAGGAGCTGAGCTGTGTGCAGGACAGACGTCCTTCAGGGTGGCCTTGGAAGGGCAGAGGTGGCTGGGCCTTTGCACTGCTACATGACACATCAAGGGATATGGACCACCTGGAAGGGGCATGACCTTGGCTGCTCTGCATTGAGACATCCCTGAGGGGTCTGACAGCTGGGATCAGTCCTCACCAGAGCTTCTGCTGGACACACTGAGAAAGGCTTTCTAAGTGAGAGAAGGATTGGAACCTTAAGCTGGAATCAGATCACCTAGGTCCTCTTCTCATGAATCTTTAAGGATTTCCAAGTGTGGGAAAGACAGCATCCAGTAACCATCTGCAGGCCCCAAGACCCCCAGCACACACCACTCTTCCTGTTTATCATGAGCCCACCATGGTGGGTTTTTTTTCTGATTATGCTAAATTGTGTTCAGCTCAGAACATTTGCAAAAGATATTTCCCCAGGGTGGAGAATCTGTTCTCCTAGTGGACGATCTAAATACCCAACACCAAGTTTCGAGCAAAGTCATAGGGGGGGAGAGAGAGAGAGAGAGAGAGAGAGAGAGAGAGAGAGAGAGAGAGAGAGAGAGAAAGAGGGGAAATGCCTGAGAATGATGCATTTTACTCAGCCCCTGTCAAACCCTCTCTCATACCTCCCTTTTCCATTGGCAAATTTCCTTGATCAGTAACATCATTTGCATTTGCATACTTACGTATCTTTTCATCCTCATAGAATAACTCTTTGCTTTGATCCCAATTTAAACTCCAAGATATACATTCATAAATACTCTATTTTGCATTCTACATATGCAAAAGACCTACTTTTATAAAAGTTTCCCTCAGTTTACCCTCTTGCTGTTCTAAAGAGCTGCTTGAAAATCACTGGTAGTGCCCCAGGAGGAGATACATGAGGACCTCAGGGCAAATTAAGCTTAGCATATGAACAGCCCTTGTGCCTCTGGAATCGGCCACATTGACTATGATAGTCAGATTCCCATTGCTGTAACAAAATACCTGAGAAAAACAATTTAAAGGAGGAAAAGTTTATTTTGATTCGTGGTCTTAGAGGGTTTAGTTCATGGTCATTCAGTCGCATTGCTTTGGGTCTATGGAGAAGCAGCACATCATGGCAGGGACTGTGTGATAGAGCAAAGCTGCTCTCAACTCATGAATGCCAGGAGGCACAGAGATGGAGAGAAAAGGACCACCGGGAGAAATATACTCTTCAAAGGCATCACCCCAGCTACCTACTCTTCCCACAAGGCCACCTCCTACAGTTCTTCCACCTCCGAGTTGTCCAGTCAATTATGAAGCCATCAATGGATTAATCATCTGATGAGATCAGAGGCCTCATCGTCCAATCACTTCCCCAAAGCTACACTTTTGCTGCATTTGAGAACTAATCCTTTGGGGGACATTCCAGATCCAAACTATGAAATGCACCAGACCTTAGCAAGAAGCTGGCAATGAATTTGTAAGTTTCAAGGCAAGCTGGACTGTGTTTATGAATAAGGAAAGGCAGGAAAAGTTAACTTTTATCCTGGGATAACTTTTACCAGGTACCAGGTACAAATCTTGGAGGGCTACCAAGGGCCCAGAATTGTATTTGATATATTATCAGGTGGAACCATACAAAATTGCTATTCCTATAGGTCAAAAGGGGTTGAATGCTAGTAATTGCATGTGGTACATAGTAAGCTTTTCTTGTCTATCTCACAACTAGAAGGGGGTCACTTGTTTCTACAAATACATTCTACAGATCAGAGAAATCCAACAACTTCCCAAGGTCACACAGCCAGGAAGTGCCAGAACTAGTTTTAAGCTCTGAGATCTGCTTATCTTTCCTGTCTCCCATGCATATACTTGGGCAGCTTTTCTGCAGGTGTGTCTCTCTGAGCTCTCTTCCTGTGACTTGTCCCCAACATTTCCATGCACTGACATTCAACATGGCCTCACCTACACACACACCAACTACTTCTTCCTGCCCATGGAATAGAACATTAGCAAAAGCAACCATGTGGCACATTACAAAGTACAGAAAAAGGCTGTGGCACTCTTTAAAAGGCAAAAATTCACAGGCCACACCAGATGCTCCAACCACAGACCAAAAACACCAATAAATAAGCAAAATGAGAGAAAATTCAAAAAGAAAATTGAATACATCTTGGATTTTTAAAACAAAAGCAGAATGCTGCTGTAGAGAAATTCTGGGTCCTGCAAAAAACCAAAGGAACCACAAACAACCACCACAAATGGCAGACTTAGGACAGGAGGCCAAGTTCCCTGGCAAATTCACAGAATCATTGAACCTATCGCTTAGAAGAGCAAATGCACAAGAAGTTGACTTTTTTAAATGGTTGAAGAAGTCCACTCAGCACATGAGGCATCACAACACACCATGGGAGGTTTCCACAGTGCAGTAAAGCAAGAAAATCAAAGCAAACAAAAACTTATATAAAAATCCCAGCAATGATAAAGGCTCTATTTCAGACAGGGTGGGGACACAATTGAAGGAATGAACTTAGTGTCTTTCATTATTGCTAATACTGAAACTTAAAACAGTATTTTTCTGAAAAAAAAAGTTTGTGATATAAAACATATAGTTGTTTTCTCTACTTCTTAATGGGTACTGAAATAGTGCAAATTATATTCCATGAACATATGATTATGCCAAAATGAACTCCACTATTACATTTAACTATAATGCACTGGTAAAAATATTAAAAATAATTTTAAATTTAATATTTATATTTATTTATATTTAATATTATTAAATCCCTGATTATAAGTATTTGCCAGCGATTAACTGGACTGGAGAAAATTTATTCTTGCAACTTTTTATTATTTTTTTTCCTTTTTTTATTGTTGGTCATTCAAAACATTACATAGTTCTTGATATATCATATTTCACAGTTTGATTCAAGTGGGTTATGAACTCCCATTTTTACCCCGTATACAGATTGCTGAATCACGTCATTTACACTTCCATTGATTTACACATTGCCATTCTAGTGTCTGTTGTATTCTGCTGCCTTTCCTATCCTCTACTATCCCCCCTCCCCTCCCCTCCCCTCCCCTCTTTTCTCTCTACCCCCTCTACTGTAAATCAATTCTTCCACTTGTATTATTCTTCCCTTACCCCTCACTTCCTCTTGTATGTAATATTGTATAACCCTGAGGATCACCTTCTATTTCCATCTTGTAATTTTTTAAAAAAAGGAAGTTAGGGTTTTTTTTTAACTTTATTTACTTACTTTTTTATATGGTGCTGAGGATCAAACCTAGTGCCTCACAAGTGCTAAGCAAGAGCTCTACCATTGAGCCACAAGCCAGCCCTATTCTTGCAATTTTAATGTTGGAACAATCAAAGGTAGAACCAGTGCAAATATGTTATCTATTACACTTTTACAAAGTTTCTATTTAGTAGCATTGCATGGTGGCAGAATCAGGAAACAGAAACCAGAATCGGGAACATGAATGAACAGAGATGTGTAAAGGACTGAATCTACAGAGTTCACAAAGATGATTAGAGAAATGTGTAGAGTTGAAGAAAATAGTTTATTTGAGCGCTGATTCTAGAAAACAACAATAAGGGGGAAAAGATTTGAGGCAAGGAAGGGAAATTAAAAGCTGCATGATCAAGGCAGTCTCCTTTGCAGGTAACTGGGGTTTACCATGCTGGGGAAGGCTGGAAGACCATGCAGAACATGCCTTAGGGTTGACCAACCCTCAGAGCGAGCGAGGTAGGGTATTTATCCGCCAACTGTCATTTTGACAGTTCCTTCTAGGAATTGTTAATTCCCTGAAACTCCTGACCTCCCTCATAGGCTGCAGATTTGATCTGGCAGTTGAAAGCTGGGCTGGCATTCCCCAAATGATAAGGGCTGGGAGAATATGCGAGAGGCACAGAAGCTAACGTCTAGCCATGACTCCTCTTTCCCATGCCTGAGTGCCTTCTAGTCATTTTAATCAGCCACCAAGTCTTGCAGATTCTATTCCCTCTATGGCATGTATCTGTTAAATCCTCTCCATATCTGTAGCCAACTCCCTGGTTTGAGCCATCTGTATCTTGCTGTAACAGGCTCTTAACTTGTTCCTCGGCTTCCAGCCTCCATTTATTATCCATAATTCAGCCAGATGCAAATCTCCTCATCTCATTGTCTTGCATATAATTTTTTGATGTCCCCCCTATATTCCTTAGAATAAATTCCAGTACCCTTAACAAAATTAATAGGCATTTTCACAACCTACCCCTAGACAACATTTCCACTCTTGTACCACATGTCATAACTCTTGTGACCTTTGGTCTCAATAGCCTGGTCACCAGTCCCTGTGAATTCTTTGCTAACCTAACTCATTCCAATCTTAGCTTGAGTACCTTGCCTTCAGGAATCCCTGCTTGTCTCTCAAACTCAAGCTAAGTGACTTCTGCTTTGGACTCCAATAACATCATGTATTTCCCTATCAAAGCCTCTGTCACACTCTATTATAATTCCTTGTTTGTTTAGATGAAAAGATGTTTAGATGCCTAAAAATAGACTTGAAGCTCTAAGAGATCAGAACCTCAGACTTTTTTTCACCATTACAGACTCTCTAGAGTCTAGAGATGAGTGAGAACACCAAATAAATAAACTAACAAATTAATAAACAGAATTACCATCAGACGAGTAATACATCATGAACAAAGAATCTCCTAATAAAATGTTAATTACTTTGAATGAGGATACTCTTTTTCCTGGGTAAGTGTATGTAGTTCATGACAGAGAATGATTCAGAACACTTTGACAATTAGAGTCAAAATTTTACAATAATTAGGCAGCTACCAATCATTGTTGATAAGCCAATTTCAGACTTGTTTGTATAATTCAAGATTTTTTTCTCAATTAGAGAAATAAAAGAAGTGAATATATGTGTACAGGCCTGCCACCCAAAAACATGACAGTATGAAAGGGCAGGGCACATTGGAGATCAGGGAGACTTTTTAATTTCTTTTTGTGTGTGTGTGTGACCTATGCTCTTTAGTCATATGCTTGCTTTGATGGCACTTAATAACTATTTTCTAATTGAAATCCAAATTTGAATCTCTGAAACACAAGACTTATTTCATCAAAATTAAAACAAATAAAGTATGATGAGGAAAACACAAACTTTGAATATAGATGGATTCAATTCCACATTCTAATATTCGCCAGTTAGAGGTGTTGGCAAATTATTTGGCTTCCATGAGCTTCAATTTCATGTTAGCAATATGGAAAAACAACACCCACTTTTAGGACTGTTGCAAATGTATTTGGTAAATTGTGCAGACAGAATTTCACATTATAATTATCATTATGCAATGCATTTTAGTATTTATAATTTGATAGTTAAATATGTAATAACCAAGAGAATATAACAACATTTTTCTCATTTACACTGCAAGATTTGGAGCCTACTCCACTCTGGTATTTCCTGGAAGTTCGAGAGAACCTGTTTGGATAATCCAAAACAGAAGGAGTACACTGATCAACCTGTTAGCTATGTAATAGCAGTGGTCATCTGCAGGATTTCCATGCAAACCTCTAACTCTTGAGGAATATTGGGGTATAATTCTTGCTAGCCCAAGTCCCTGTACATTTTAAAAGTCTCCACAGTGTACTGTATGGAGTTAATCAATCTATGTCTCTTTGGTTACTGTTTTAACCACAAACTCATCTATATCTTCTACAATTTCCTCCAGTCATAGAAATATGTACCATCCCTGCTCCAAAGGTTCCTTTCAAGTTGCCTATAGTTTCTCAAAATCAGGAAACATTTTGGAACTGAAGGCAATGAACTCGTGAGATGTTTTCTTTTCTTATGTTTTAATGGAGAATGAAGGTGAATAGACAAATGGATAGCATTCTATTAAAAAATAATCCAAACACTTGGCCAAAGATATGAAGCAGCATCAGTTAAAAGGAAAACTCACTCTCACAAGTGATTCTCCTTCTAATTTCTTATAATGACCTTCTTATACAGAATTCCATAGCGACAGAAGAGGGAGTGCCTGGAAGGTAATTCTGGTTTTCTCAAAGCATCTCTGAGGATGAGGGCCCTGGTTGAGGGGCTGTCATCTACTATGAGGAAAAATAAAGGCGAAATATAATAAATGTCACATTCACACCTTGATCCGGGGATTCACTTTTCATTTGATTTGAACTAACTATTTGAAAATATTAATCATCTAATTGAAATATGATACAGTTGGCATTTCTGTCAATAAAAAATAATTGCTATGTAATTATCCATAATACATGTCTGAATACATAAATCATATTAAGCAAACAGTTATTCAATTTTATTAGATGTTAAAGCTGCTTGCTTTCGGAGTACTGCAAATATAATATAAAGTTTCATTTTCTGCTTTCTATACACTAGTTTTAATGATATACATACACCTTTAGCCATATGATTTTCTACTTTTTATTTCTTATTATTACAAATTTACACTATTCTGCATTATCCAAAATTATAATTTTTTACTGGGTTCTTAGAATATAGCTTAGTATGTATGTATGAACAAAATAATGTCTTTTTCCTCAGTAGCGAAAAGAAGTTGCACTCTTTTTCAGAAAAAGAGCATGTCCTCCCCGACAAAAAAAAAAAAAAAGTTTTTCTTACATATGAGACTGTTTATAATCTATACATGGCAAACTATAAGCTGGTACAATGCTTTTAAATTTTAGATATTTATTGAAAAGATTTTATTAGAAAACTCAAACTCCTCTCTCTTATCATTTGAAGTAAGGATACCAGTGTATTGCTTTGGGAAAACACAGAAACTTCAGAATGCAAAAACAAACAAAGAAACAAAAAGAACCCACCCATACATAGGGCAAACTACAAAACCTAAACTCTTCCTATCTCATTGATGAATCTGGAGCTCTACTTTGTAATAACAATTTTCAGGAATTGCACGAATCCTCATTTGTCTTCTCATAGCCATAGCAGGCTTAGAACATCCCTACTGGAGGTGGGTTGAGCTGCAACCATGTGACTACAGAGGAAAACTGTGACATTATAAAATGAGACCCTCCCAACTCTCTCTGGTCACAATGACAGGACCAGGTAGAAGAACGACCTAGACTGAGCCAATGAGCCTCTTCCATTTGAAACCATGGAGAATACAGTCCAGGAGAGTCTTGAACTCGCTGAGTCTTTGACTGGAGTGTATGTCAGGTAAGAAGCCAGGAATTTTTTCTCATTGCAAAATGGAAAATCTGTCTTATCAGCAACAAGAAGAAAAATGAGCAGCATCATGGGGACATGAGGGAGGATGAGTGGTGGAGAGACATGGAAAGAAAATGCCTTGGCTCCTATCTCAGCTCGGGACTGTGGTTTATTACCATCCTGAGACCAAGGAGCACCTTCAAGAGCTACCATCTCCTGAAAATCAATCCTTCCCTCCCTTTATTCCCAAAGCTCCCCTCATGGGGGTCTGTGCTATTTGCGACCAAGGGAGTCCTGACTACAAATCAAAATACTAAATATTTTTTGAAATCCAAAAAGATAGAAAGATGGTTTAAGGCTTAATGATTAGTTACAGCTGGTCTGGGTTTGGGGGACTGGTGATTGCAATAGTAATAAAGCCAAGAGACTATTTCAGTGCTATTGATCATATTGTCATCCATGCTTTGTCTTTGCCCTGTGATGTGTATACCATTCAAAAAATGAGGACATCATCAAAAAAAAAATTTTAAATACACTTTCTGTTTCAAAAATGCTTCTTCTTCATATTATGGAAAAGGCAATAGACATTCTTAGCCCTCACAGAGGTCCCAGGATTTCTGGAATATTTTCTTCTTTTCTACAGTTGAAAGAAATGTGAGTTGCATAATTACTTTACTTCAAATCACTCAGTGAGTCAAGGGCAAAAAAGTAATAATAATAAAATAAAAAGGTTTGGACTCAATTCTCACTTTCAAGGAGAGCATTTTCCTTATGATTTATTGCCTTCATTTTTGTTTGTTTGCTAGACAAGAATTTCAGTCTCATCCCTTTTAAAAGACATCAAAGCATTTAGTGAGTAATTTTATAATTTTGGAGGAGAAGTGTTCAGCTTTTATTTAACTAGCTTTGATTCATATTGTATATTGTGTAAAATTTTTCCAGCATCCATAGAAGCAAAATATTTTGCCTTGATATTGTCTTGAGTATCTCTACCTGGTGGGTACCAAAACAAGATGCATTGAGATATGTTTTCATTGAATGTTTGGGAATATGCACACCCAAATAGACAAACAAAAACTTTGTTTTAAAACAACAATAAGTAACAATTCTTAATATTAGCGCTCACTTCCTATTATTCTTACTGTCACACTGGACTATTGTTTATATCATCTGATCCTTAAAACAATTGTAAAAGGTAGCAAGGCAACCATTTCAATATTGCATAGATAACAAGAACCAAAGCTGGACCTAAATCTAAGATTCTCTGGCAGCTTCTATGCTTATAAGATTTACTCCCCTCCCCCCCAACTATGTGGACTATGATGTCAAAAAGTGGATTGTAATATATATTTCATTATGTGCATAGAGAGATGTGTATACAAATACAAAGGAGATTTGCTATTAATGTGGATTGTACAATTAAAAATCAAAAGTCAGATGTTATCATGTGACTTAAACTAGAGCCTATGTTTCTTTTAAATATTTTATACATGCATTAAAATATCATTATGCCCCATAAAAATGAACAATTATTATGTGTCAATTTAAAAATGGCCTTTGAGGCACCCCTTGGGAAAAATAGCTCTGAGTACAAAGATACATATGTTTATTGGAGAGATGTTGATATCAAACTTTATTTCTGATGTTATAGTAGAAGATATCCTGCCATGAGCTAAGGCTATACCTTTGTATATTTGAAGGGCAGTTTCTAAAATCTGGGTGGTATAGGAGCTGGCCTATCTTACAAAAGCCATAAGCTCATCTCTCTAGGAGGCAAACATCTATGCATACATTTGGTTAATATATATCTCACTAATAATTTACTAATTCAACAAAAAAGAGAGTGTAGATTACTTGAACTAAGGATTTTTTAAATTAAAAAACCTGGCATGTATCAATGCTATGTTTATGATTAACTTAAAAAGACCTCTTATCTAGGGAATGTATCTTTCTATTTCTCAGGAAATTCTTAACTTAGTTGTATATGTGAATGGTTCTAAAGGATATATATATATATATATATATATATATATATATATATATATATATATATATATTTGACTATTGAGTTGATTGGCATTTGTACTGCTTATTGAAGTTTTGCTCTCACCATTTATGGTGTAGCCAGACTAACAGTAAGACAACAACAACAAAAAACCCTTCAATAATAGAAATGATGTTAACTCAGATTTGTGTGTATATGTGTGTGTTCCCGAGAAATGAATCTTTTTTTCCACTGGATTACATCCTCAGTCCTTTTTATATTTTTGAGTCAGGATCTGGCTAAGTTGCGAGGTTGACCGTAAAGTTGCCATCCTCCTTCCTCAGCCTCCTGAATTGTGGGGATTATAGGTGTGTGATACTGTGCCCAGCATCCCCAGATTTATAGTCAAATCCATCTAATAGCAGGTTTTTGAAGACAAAATATGCAATGCAGTATGATGATTTTATTCTTGAATCTACAAAGTAAGGTGGGCACCCCTCAAATCTCTCTGAATGACACGTGTCCCTGTGTTTTAAGTGGTTTACATGAAATGCTTCCTTGTTGAGTCACCTTAACAAGTTGGTGATAGTCACACAGTTTGAGACTCGTAGAAAAGCATATAGTTCAACACCACGCAAAAACATTTCTCTGAAGACTCTACCCCTTGTGCATCTTGCTCTGCCTCTTACTGTTGCTGACCACCCATGTTTGAGTAGTGTTTTGGCTACATTCCCACTGATGAGTTTTCCAAACCCTGTCAGGGGCTGGCAGTTAAATGTTCTGCCACTAGTTTCCAGAAATTGCAAGTTGTACTGCCTTTCTTTTTTTTTTTTTTTCAACTTGCATGTTTATCCTTCTTCACCTTGATTCCTGGAAGAGTCAAATATCTGATGCTTAGGTCAAGCCTGGAGGAAATGGTCATCCCCGCTGAAAATAGGAAAAAATCCCAATTCGCTTTTCAATACTCCTGTGAAAGATCAATGTTTAATATTTTCTTTGTGGTGCAGTACTTCTTAATAAAAACAAAAAGAGATGTTTGATCTGAACTTTAAAAGGTCCAAGAGGCAGTGCTATTCAGCTGAGAGAATATTATTCCATTTACACAGGTCTGATGGAAGGAATAATTCTGACATTGAATGTTAAAGCACAGCTGAGAAGAGAGTGAGAAAAAAAAAAGAAATAAAGGAATAAGTAGATGAATCACCCAAGCAAAACAAAATACCATAATGTGCTTAATTCCAGATTATATCTTGCTTTTATTCCCTTCTCTCAACAAAGATGCTTTAAATTATTTAATGGAGAAAGGTAGTACTTTGAACTCCAAAATCAAAATGTTACAGCTCTGAAGAATTTTTTCTTTCTTTCTTTCTTTTTTTTTGTTTTTTTGTTTTTTTGGTCTCATGGTATCTTGTGAATAAAACCAGCTTTAAAGAAAAAAAAACAAACTGAAAAGTGAAGTTGCCTCATCTTTTATGAAAGCAGCACTAACATTTGGTACAGATGAAGGTTGGTCAAGCATTTAGACACATAATGTCAGTGCCTGATGGTTATATAACAAAGGGGATTTGATTCAAAATGCTGTGTCCTGCTGCTCAGCAATATACGCTTCCACTAAATAACCAAAATACACAAATTGAAATAAAGTGAAACCCTTTTTCCAGAGTTAATGAAAGGTTCCTGTTTGTGAATTTGGGGCTTTGAAGTCCAAACCTTCCAAACAGCACCAGGAATTTACTGGTGATTTATTACTATTTGGACAAGTGGTGAACAGAGCGTTACTCTATGGAAAGTTGACATTCCCTACCTGTCAAAGTGGCTTTTTTGAAACCAGGACGTTGGCTTCTCTGGCCACAACTCTTTCTAAGGGTCTGCCCCAGGTGGATCTGAATAGACAGCGTTTGCTTTGGCCGTTGGCCGTCAACGCTCCTGGTCTGGTGCTCTTCCTCACCCTCTCCCCCTATCATAACTTATCCCCCCATCCCTGTTACCCTCCCTTGTCTTCCCTTCTCTCTCCACAGCCCCTCTGCTCTCCCTCTTGCCCTCTTCACACATCCAAAACCAAAACAAAGCTCATTTCTTCTGTTTATCCCTTGATCCTTTCTTTGTGTCCCTCGGTTCATCCAGAGAACTAATTCTAGATCCTGAATTGCCTGCATTGCTACTGCATAATAACTAGATCCAGAAAGACTCTTTCAGATGCTTCTCAGATGTCCCCAGGTGGCTTTTTGTACACATAAAGGTGGTGGTGGCCATGCTCTCTTCCATTCTTCACGCCACTATTGTCCTCTGTAGGGGAGAGAGCAATCACTTCCACCCTCCCCTTAGTTCTCATGTGGGTTCTTAGGCTACAAGAGCTGATTAACAAAAGAAAAGCATATGAGTTTTAATATGCATATACATGGGGATCTTCACAGGAGAGCAAGAGCCTGAAGAAATGACCAAAGCATGATGCTTTTATATATATATTTTTTTAGCAAACAATAATAAATCTGTGAAGGGACGACAGGATATTGAGACCAGGGGAGTAAATCTAGGGATGACACTAAGAAACATGTGGGGAAGAAGCTTGTGGAAGATAAGAACTAGTTCAGAGTTTGTTAATCCAGATTCATTGCAGTCCAGTGATGAATCTCCAGTGATCAAGAATTTCTAGTCTTGGTATGGGAAGGATATCCCTCCCAAAAGCATCTTTATGGCTTCCAGATGTAAGAAAAAGACAGGCCAAATGGCCCTTTCAGAAATTGCACTTCTCAAGTGATATCAGCTTCAAATAATCAATCAACCAGTTTGGCATATGTTGAGATGGCACCTCCTTAACTCTTTCACCATCCTGGGAAAGGACCGGGCACTAGGTAATCTGTAGACTAAAAGTAATTCCTCGAAACTGAGGAGCCTCACTGGGATGGATGACCCCCATCCTCAGGCACTAGAGCATCCGCAGGGGATGCTGGGTGGGATCCAAAGCAGAGAGTCAGGGGGAGCTGAGACTAACTTGCTTTGGGGTACCTGAATACTCTTCCCCATATCTTACTCCAGTACAGTCATAAATAAAACTGATTCTATTCACCAGAGCTGATCTGTGTTACTGGGGTGCTTTCTGATTTTGATGATTCTTCCCCAGCAATAAGATTTTAACAACCAGTAATATAAACTAGAACTGACAAGCCATAGAGTGCTTACCTTTACTTAACAGTCAATTTTTCTGTTATTCAAAGTCTGATTTTATACACCTTTTCACGACCTCTCATCTCGATCTGTTGACATTTATGATACACTCTTTTGCGTGTATTATTTTCTGAGAAGACAGTCCAGAGGTAAAGAAAGTGCAAGATAAGAGCTTTCAGAGGAATCCATGAGGGAGGTTACCAGAGGTCATCAAACACTGGAGAGATTTTAAGAATGGTCTCCACTGTGGATATACTACCTACTAGACTTCAGATCCTAAAGCTTTTCAGTTCCTGGCTGTCTTGACACGTGGACAGGTTGTAGAACCTCTAATCTTCTCTTCACACCTCTGACTAGTGAAGGTAACATGGGACCTGCTTCATAGGTTGCAGGGAGCATTAAATGCCATGACTGTTCTGCAATGTATGCTGATAGAAACCCACAATTGCCATCCCTAGGATGTCTTGGAGTTCAGCAGAAAAATCTTGCTCAAGGAAAAGGTGCTACTTTAGTTAGGCATTTCACCATGGATAGGATTTGGATCAGAAGGGAAGGATTGTCCATTTTGGAGAGCAGAGAAGAAGAACAAATGAACAACAGATCTTCCTCTGACGTTGCATCCCACAATGATGCCTCCGTTTTTGAGGTCTTATAGAAATACCTAGCTCATTTAAAAGATAAAAAAATAGTCATACTCATATCATCTTTTGATGAGAAACATAAATTCAAAGACACCATGCACAGCTGGCTGTAGGTACACAAACCTCATGGAGAAAAGGGGCTTAAGAATGTTATAATTGAAGGTGGAGAAAAGAATAATTTTCAAATAGTGCAGAGTCCTGTCATTTGGCTGAAATTCATTTCCAAGTATAACTCTCCACAGCACTACCCCTGTCCTTGCTTCTTTCCCTTCCTGCCCATACTAACAATTCCCAGAAGAAGAGTCTCCCTTCCCAAGGCAGAAGGAAGCCCAAGGTAGTGCTGACAGAAAACTATACTTTCTTGTTTCTAATGGTTTCCTAACTGAAAACATATGAACCCTCAGAACTGAAGTGTGGGTGAGGATTCCAGGCTCTTAGGGATGTCCTGAAGAGATCATGTTCACTGATGACTTGTGAATGTGTTGATAAGAACTCTTACCCTAGTGTGGCATCAGAACCTTTGAATATGAAGTTGAACTGTGTATCACCCACCTTTATGCCTCCATGATGCTAAATATCTGGAAGGTCAGAACAGGGAGATACTGTCTTTCCTTCTTGTTAAACAAGTTGGAAAATGGGGATGTTGGTTTGGAATCAGTAGAGTGAACATCTGGGAATTTGGGGAGGCAGGATGTATTGGCAACGTGGTACTAGACTCTTGCTCTTCACCAAATGTTATATCTGGCTTCACTTTGAGTGCAAGCGATGAATGTTTTTCAAAACTCCCACTGCTGTCCAAATGAGATGTGCTCATGCCTCCAATTCACTGATTACCCAGCTGTTTCCACACAAGGTACCTGGAACTCTGGCCAGAGCATGTTTCTTTTTTTTTTCTCTTTATGCTTCTATGCTTTCACTTTCATTGCTGTTTCGGTGCGCAGAGACAAAAGAAGCTTGGCAAGTTTGAATAGGAGTCACCTCAAGATATACTAACATTTTCACCAGCATCAACCTCCAGCTCGGTTCCTGGATCAAAAGTTAACTGGAGTGCCATATCTGTGTAGATCATCCATCATCAGTAGCATGCCCACCCACACTTTCTTTACCAAGATCCTATTACTCTTAATTAGGACAAAGATGACCCAGGGGATGCTCACTGGAAAGTCTTCCATGGTTACCAACCAAAACTTCTACACAGAGAACTTCACAGCTGTCCTTACAGAGAGACATGTTAAGTTTCAGAAGTCTGGGAAAGTTGTGATGTTAGGTTGGCAGGGAGAATAAAATTCAAGAAAGATTCATGTAGCTGGTCATCAGAGCCATAAGAGTATGAATGAGGTCATGAAGGGAGAGAAAGTCCAAGGTCAGCTCTAGGGTTTTCCATCATTAAGAGGGCAAGAAGGTGGTGCACCCAGGCAGGAAATGCAACAGTTCAAAACTGTCTGATATTGTATCATATCTCTAATGGGTCAGTGGAATGAGAACTTCAGAAAGACTCCAGTGAGGATGGTGGTGATGCTGAGTGAATGTGAGGAAGGGTGGGGAGGAAAATGTGAATCGAGATGCCCAGCACCCGTCCATACGTGTTGAGGTGGCTGATGTTCTGCCATCCAGGGTAACATGTATGAAGTTCAACTTGGCCCCCTCCCCAAGTCAAATTGAGAACATCAAGTCATGTTTCACTTCCAGAAGCAGCACATATACATATCACCATCTTTAAAACTTCCTGAATATAGGTGTTTGGAGGCTTTGATAGTCAACACCAGGAGGTTCAAATTCCAGAGTAAAGCACATGACATTCTTAGATTGTGTCAGTGTTACCAAGAGAATGAGCCACAATTTCTTTACCAAGGCTAATTCACATTATGGAACAGGTCAGGTGTTGAAGAGTCACAGTGGATTTTTATTCTAGAACCATGTATATATTTTTTAAAAGGAGTTTATACAGATTATAACAGCACAAGAAGCTATTACAATTATCTGCAGTTCATGTGATCCCAAAGATATCTTTGCCTCCATTTTGTAACTTGGAGCTCCATCTTTCCTAAGGCATTTACCTCTAAAATACTATAATGCCTCATTCAGGTTGGACCTCTGATGGTTAAATTATATGACTCATACGAATCGATATGCCTGCAGAATTACCCTGAAGCTGATGCTCACAATCACAAGTTTTGAAGATTTCATACTAGGTTCTGTCCTTTTATAAATACACCAACCCTTTATCTACCTCTTTATGATGACTAACTGCAAAAATCTTCCAATGCATCATCTCATATTGTCTTCTGTCTTCTCTTATAGGGAAGGGGTGGGGGAATTTCTAGATAACTTCAAATCATCTCCCAATATGGGCCACCTGCTTGTAAAAGACGAGATCATTGGATTTGGCTTTCCAAAGCTAGCTGCTGTTTTCTAAGTCATACCTCAAGTGGAACATCTGGGAAAGGTCTTTATTAGTGGTACCCCAGCCTGTTTGTGCATTATAATCTCATGCAGAAACTTACTTAAAATTACAGCTTTCAAACATTCAGAATACCCAACCTAGAACCTAAGAATCTGTATTTTTATTTTTTTTATTGGTTGTTCAAAACATTACAAAGCTCATGATATATCATCTTTCATATATTTGACTCAATTGGGTTATGAACTCCCATTTTTACCCCAAATACAAATTGCAGAATCACTTCGGTTACACACTCACGTTTTTACATAATGGCATATTCGTGTCTGTTGTATTCTGCTACCTTTCCTATCCCCTACTATCCCCCCAACCCTCCCCTCCCATCTTCCCTCTCTACCTCATCTGCTGTTGTTCAAGAATCTGTATTTTTAGTCAGCATTGCGTGTGCTTTCGGTATAGAATCCACACTGAATGTATAAAACTTTCTACTATACAGGATCAGGCCAGAGGAAAAATGTCTATGGTTTTAGAAAATTCTGTAATGATGCTGCCCTGTTACCTGGTTAGAGTTTAAACTGTCATTGTACTCATGACAATAAAATATAGCTTCCAGATTCAATTATTACTGCACTTACCCCAGTTGATAAAAGGATCATGAAGGGGCCTTAGTAGAGTTTTTTCATCATGCCTCACAACCTTCAAACAAATGCTGATCAGAAAAGTTAGCAGAGATACTAAGGGACATCCTCAGTGTCTGTCATCAACCAGCCCCATTAGGTTGCTCCTTTCTCAGCTTAGCACTTGGACTCCACAACGGGAGTACATCCCCTGCTAGGTTAATAGCAAGGAGATGTCTCAAGTCTTGCTTCAACCAGCCCTTCTCATGGAGATGAGGCTTTAAAGGTACATTTCAGGGTTGACCCTGCTTGTAACAACTCAGTGTTCTTTCTTACATGGATCTTGTTGTCTATGGGAACTTTGTCCATTGGAGGTGATCCAGGAGGGTGATTCACCCATGCCACCTCATCAGCCCATGAGAAATATCTTCTTCCAGGGTTGCTTTTGACAACAGCCAAACCATCAGGTGCATCCTTCACTAGAAGACTTCTCAGGGAGGCTGGGAGATTGCTGCAATGACATTCCCTGGTGGCTGCCAAAACAACTTGAATTTGGGATCCCTCCCTTGGAGTACCGAATTAGAATTTCTTCTGCTCTCTGGAATCTGTGCTTCAAACAACTTCTCTGGGAAAATCGAATAGACAATAATGTTTTGGAGCAAGTGTCATCATTACAGAGTCTCAGAGATGGGGAAGAAGTGACTTGCCACTTTTCACTGAGCCTAGCTCTGGAATAACATGAGAGAGTCCTTAGAAAGATTTTCCACTCCAGGGCCAGCTTAATAGTACTATTGCCAAATCCTAAACAACCACACACCCTTGGGCTTACTCATCTCAGTACACGGAGCCTCTGCTTCTTGGGACAGTCATCCTTGACTCTTTCACTCGCACAACCCACCCACAAAAGCCAGCAGAAAATTCTGCTTCTTTTACTTGAGTCTAATCACTTCTTACGCTTCTGCTGCCACCAGCCTGTCCTGCTGGAACTTGGGTGGTGTCTTCCCCTGTTCTTTGTCCTGCCCCTCTTATCTCCTGCTGATCTCCACACATTGGCCAAAGGGCTACTTTGGAAGTACAAGTAAAGATATGTGACATCCCAGCCCAAACTTTTCAATAGTTTGTAGTCTTTTAGAAAGAATAAAATTTAATGTCCACTCTGTGGCTTCTTAGTCCCCAAATATTCAGCCAGACTGACTTCTCAGACCTCATCTTCTTCCACTTCCCTGAGCCCCTGTCCTTCTTGCTGCACCTGGATTACATCAGGCAGATTTCTGTCACAGGGCCTCTGCACATGCTGTTCCCTCTGCCTGGAATGCTCTGTCCTCAGAAATCTCTCAATTCATTCTGGTCTCTATGCATATAGCTAAATTCTGATATGTGTATATTTTGTTTATTGTTCTTTAACTTTTAGTAGAATTATAAAATCATAGAAAACAGGGAGTTTTTCTATTTCTGTTTGTCTTAGGTCAGGCTGCTATAGGGAGCAGAGACTGAAATTTAGTTCCCACAATTCTGGAGACTGGAAGTCTAGGATTGGGGGCAGGCCAGGTCTTCTTCCAAGTTGCAGGCTGAGGATTATTTATCATATCCTTATGAGGTGAAGATTTAGTTATCTAGCTCTCTGGCACCTTCTTATGAGGGCACGAGTCCCATTTGTGAGGGTTCTGCCCTGGTGACCTAATTAACTCCAAAAGACCCACCTCCAAAAACTATCACACTGGGATTTAGGATTTCAACATATGTCTTGGTGGGGAAGGGACACAAACACTTCATTCATTTTAATTGTTTCTGCTAATTCTTCTGTGCCCTGAATAGGGCCTGCATATAATGGGCCCTCAATAAGTATTTGCTGAGTGAATACATGAAAAAAAAATGAGTATTGGAAGCTGTACTTCAAAGTTCCTGGGGACATTAAGCATTAGACACTGAGCTTGGGGTTTGCCTCAGTCAGGTTGCTGAGTTTTCAGCCCAGTCTTGTGTAGTGGTGGTGGTGGTCTCCACTGAGACCCGTAATCCTGGCTGTAAGCTGCCCCTGAGGCTTCTCCTCCACTATCACTTCCTGGGTGTCCCTGGAATAGTGAGGAGTTAGGATGTGGAGCTGGAGGAGCCCAGTGTATATTTTACAGTTCTAACCAGGGCCACTTCTAGATGAAGGTCTAATTGACCTTCCTCTGCCCTATTTCCATAAACACCACAGAGGGCGTTTTTTCATGAACTCGCCCCTCTCCTAATCTCAGCCTCTCCTAATCTCACTGGAGTCTCTTCCTCCAGGGATTCACTTCATCTGCTTCCTGCTCTGCACTCTGACCATTTTAGCATGTACTTTGAGCTCCATGGTCAAGACCACTCCATCTCCCCTCTTCTGTTTGGTAGAGTCCTCTGTTACGGTTACTACTTCTCCACCCTTAGAGCCATCCACTAAGGGTCCCCCAGGAATATTCCAGCACCCATTCTTGGTCAAGAAATCTTTGTCAGCCTGAAGGAGCAGCCATCAGAGTTGGGTGTAGGAGAGCTATTTGTGGAGTAGGGAGCTCTTCCAAAGGTTTGCTTCTGGGAAAGCGTTTTAAATCCAGTAATTTCAAGTGGGCTTGGGGTGGCCTGGGACATATTTTCCCATTTCTAATGTAATTCAAGACCCTATCCAGCACAGATTCCTCTGTAGCTTTTTCCAATAGGCTTTGGGAGCTTTGGGAGCTTTAAGTGGAATGCTGTATTCAGTTAGGTAATTTAGGAAAAAAGAAAGAAAGAAAAAAGCATGGGTGTGAAGCAGCTGCCTAGAATTCCATCTGCTCTGGTTTGTCTGAAAGGAGATAAGATCTGCTTCTTTTTCTCCTCTGTTCCTAGTGTTGGGCCCATGTCTGACATCCCCAACATGAAATGCACTTCGTTCTGCCTGCAGCAGCCCAGAACCATGCCAAACAAGAAACACGAACCCAGCCCTGGTGCCTAAGGTCCTGGTCTGTGATCTTTCCTCACAGTCTGTCCATTCCCTTCTGAGGCCCCAGGGAACAGATGTCCCCCCATTAGCTCAGCAACAAGCGACAGACAGGCATATCAAATTAGAGAGATAAAAGGCCCTTGCTTTTCAAACTGAATGCCAAAGAATAACTGTGGTGCAGAGTGGGGTGTGGGCTCATGGCAGGAGTCAACTTCACATCTCCCCAGGCTATGGCTGCCTTGACCTTATAGCTGGTCCTGTCAGTTACCCTTGTTCCCTCAGTGGAGGCAGCACATGTAGAGTGCTGTGCAGCATGGCGGCAACAAGACAACCGGTGCCAGCGTAGCTCTGGGCAGGGCTGTGGGGCTGCATCCCATGGCTGTCAACCCCCACATATCTGTTGTGCTGTGGGATACATGGATGAATTCGCAGTAGTGTGACTGTACATGCATCCAGGGATGGTTAGTGTGGGTGGGAATGGAATGTCACCATCAGAGTTTCAGTATTGGTCTTCTGACTCAGAAGAATAGTGCAACATTTAACTTCTGTTTGAGGGATGAATATCAAGACAATCTGCCCCTTGAAAGGAGGACTGCACCAGTCCTCCTTGTATTTTTCTACCTGCACCACCCCACATTCATCCATCTCTGAGGTTCAGCGTATGCATATGTGGAATGAGTAAAAGCATGAGCATGCATTTGTGTATATAGGTATATGCTTATATGTACGTCCATGCAGATATGTGTGTATACATGTTTGTGTGTGTTTATATACAAATGTGCATATATGTGTATATGCGTGCAAATACATCATCTATTGTGCACCAGGCCATGTTGATCAGATCAGTCTGTTTCTCTTCCAGCATACAGATTTCTCCTGTTTTTAAATTTCCATAACAGAGATTTCATCCTGTCTGGTGCTCAAATTGTTGTGTTCTGAAAAATCTGTATTACATTTTTAGTTTTCCAATTCTTCAATTTTGTACAGTTTTATTAGTTTCCCAGTTGGCACTGTTCCAGGCTATGTTAATTATCTTTTTTCTGTTACCAAAATACCTGACAAGAACAACTTAGGGAAGGGAACATTTACTTGGGGCTCACAGTTTCATAGGTTCAGTCCATGGATGGCTGACTCCAACGCTCTGGGCCCAAGGTGAGGCAGAACATCAGGGCAACAGGGCATGTGGAAGAGAACTGCTCTGCTCATGATGGCCAGAAAGCAAAGAGAGATGGAGAAAGGGACGACAGGAAAGACACGCCATTCCAGGGCATGTCCCCAGTGACTTACATCCTCCCGTCATACCTCACCTGCCAACAGTCACCACTCAGTCAGTCCATTCAAAATAAGGTAGAAAAATTGGGTTACAGCTCTCACAATCCAATCATTTCACTTATTGAACATTTCTACATTAACATAGGGGCTTTGGGGAGATACCTCATCTAACAAGAGAGACATAACACAGTCCCTCTTGTCGTATAAAGGAAGCACAACCACAAGGTACAGAAGCAAATGCTTCCTTAGTGATGATACCCTTGATGGCTTTTGATGAGGCAAGTCAGCAGGCCACAGTTTAGGTTGGTGAGCTCCTCTGAAATGCACAAAGCATAAAATCTGTCAATCTCTACCACAAAATTCTCAGGACCCAGTCTAGGACCCTGGAAAGGATGAAGAGGGATACAGACTTCCTTATTATTCTCACTCATTAGTTCATTTATTGAACAGATACTTACTGAGCACCCAACACCTGTAGAGTACTGTCCTGAATGTTGGGAATCCCACAGGGAGCAAAGCAAGGGAGGCCTGCTCTCATGGTACCTACCCACTGCTGCGAACGGAAACAAGCAGGAAACCCCTTGGGGTTGAATATTCCTCACCATCTATAACCAAATGAGACGGGAAGAGCTGTCTGAGGATATTGTTTCCACAATACCAAATATTTACATATTTGGTAAACTTAGTTGTTTTTCCAATCTTATATGGATAATTTTTCTTTTCCTTTCCTATCCAGTATTGAATTCAACAGATGTTTACTTCCATTACATTTTTTTAAATGTTTATTTTAAAAATCAACAAAATTTCACACTAGCAATTAAAAATAAACCAAAACTAGTTGTCATGGATTAGATGTGGTTTGTTTCCTAAAGACAAATGTGCTGAGAACTTGGTGCTCTAAGTGGTTGATGTTACAGTGTATCTTTAAGGGATAGAGACTAGCAGATGGTGATTGGGTCATGGCAGAAGGGCCCAGCAGAGGAAAGCCATCAGCTCATGATGGGATCAGGAAGCAAAGAGAGAAGGAGGAAGCTGCTATAGAAAATAGGCAACCTTCCAGGGCACAGCGACCCACCCCTCCAGCCACATCCCACCTGGCTACAGTTACCACACCATCAATCCATTCAGACTAGGATGGATTGATAAGGTTACAGCTCTCACAATTGAATCACTTCATCTCTGAATATTCCTATATATTAATAGGAGCTGCTTGAAGACACCTCATATCCAAACCATAACGATCTGCTTGGTAATAACTGTTTCATTTAAAAGGTTTATATGTATATCAGAATTTTACATGAAACTGGCTTTTCTTTTAGGCTCTTAAACCAGGTGTAAGGAGGGGATGGAAGTCAATACTCACCCACTTATAACTTCTTTGTAGGCTACCAGAAATTTTTTTGCATAACCAAATCACTTATGATTAGCACGTAATACCAATAGTGTTAAGTAATTATCACAAAATTACTGTCAATAATATTCATGTTAGGAGTCCTCCTTGAACTCCAGGTAGAAGGAATTTCTCCAGTAGGGTTAACTTTTTGGCCAATATTCTGGAGTCTTTCATGTTTTAGTGTCCATGTACTTCAGAAGATGTAGAATTTTCTGGTTTATGTCTGTTAATTGTGCTGTTTGCTCTTTTCTGATCAGTTTCCATTCTGAGTGAAAACTGCTAGCTGAATGAGCCCTTTGTTTGTTTTAACATTTGATACTCTGTATCCAAATTTCTGGAGCAGAGGTGTTAATTGAAGAACTGAAAGAGAAAGACAAGGAACCTTCATATCCTCAATGCTTAGCAAGCTCTAGACCTTCAGAGATGCTCAATAAATGGAAGAAATATTAAAAGGACAAGAATATCTCTCTTTCTCTTCATGTTCTTCAGTGGTGGCTTACTGATGCCCTAGTAACTGTTTGTACCGTGGGAGTTTATGTGGAACAAACTGGGAACTGATAGGGACTGAAAGGACTCCATCTTGGGCAAATCACTGCTGATGAGTGTTCTCATGTCCAGTTTGGTCTCCACCAGTTCCTGGACAGAATTTCCTTAAGACTTAGCCAGGTCACAAATTTAAGGACTGAAAAAAAAGTTTGAAATCTCTGGAAATTATCACATACTTCTTTTTTAAATCAAAATTTTAAATCAAAATTATAGACGTGAGCTGCTTAAAATTAAAAATACAATAAAAATGCCTCATTCTACCCAGGTTTGGATGTCAAAGTTTTGCAATCACTTTCTTACTACTATATCAAGTAATTACAAAGTCCATCTCACTGATAAACTCTTACTATTTATTCTCTGGTCCTTTATAGAAAAGTTTTGCTGTCCTCATCCTAAATGTCTGGAAAGACATACCACTAGCCAGGAAGATCCTCTCTATATAATCAAAACAACTAAAATGACAGTACAAGGTATATAACTCAACCCTTCAGCTATAAAAAGGCTGGATATCTTGTTTGTTTGCATTTTGCCTCATTTTCACAAAGGATTTGAGCTGCTATATGAAAACACATACACAATAATTAAAATTAAGGTATTAATAAAATCCTAGCCAGTTAAAATGCAAAATAAAATAGGTCTTGCTCCATTTATGACTTAGGTTTAAATTCTACACTATTTTATATTCATGTTGCAACTCACTGCTTTTCTCTGTTTACTGTTATATTAAATCTGTTTAGTTCTTTTAGGACTCCTCAGAATTATCAAATATCCTAAATAGTTTGTTGGAAAATATTATAAACACCCAAGTACACACCATCCACCTTTTTCTAACTAATATTTTAAAAAATGGTGCCATATTTCTTTAGGACATTTTCTAAAAAGAAATACAATATTAGCTGATATAATTCTTCCCCATTCCACTGGTTTCTTCACTTACCAAAGACAACCTCTATCCCAAGGTTGTTTGCATTCCTCCAGTCCCTATCTTAAAATTTATAATGTATACATGCATGTGCATATGATACATGGTGCTGTTTTGTATGTTTTCACATTCACATAGATGTGGTATTATTATATATTGCAACTTGTTTTTTTATTTCACAACACTGGGTTTTAGAAACTTATCTATGCTGAAATAGATAGATTTAATATATTCATTTTAAAAATTGTGTAGTAGTTACATCAACAATTTATTTATTCATTACTAATGGATGGATACTTCAATTGCTTCAACTTTGGAGTACTTTAAAAAATTTTACACTCTGGTGGTCTAATGCACAGTAAAGTGACTGTAGTTTACAAACTGTATTATATTTTATAAAGAGCTAAGAAAAGAGGAGTTCAAAGATCCCCAATATAAAGAAGTCATAAATTTTAAGAACATAAAAATCCTAATTATTTTAATTCATTCATGTGTACATGTGTTGAATTATCACACTGTACCCCATAAGCATATACAATTATTACCCATCAATTAACACTTTTAAAAATGTTTCAGTGAGGGGCTGGGGTTGTAGTTCCGTGGTAGAGTGCTTGCCTTGCATGCATAAGGCACTGGGTTGATCCTCAGCACCACATAAAACTAAATAAAATAAAGATATTGTGTCTATCTACAACTAAAAAAATATTTAAAAAAATGTTTCAGTGAGCATCCTTGTAGATTTCTCCTTGTACAATGTGGGAATTTTTCCAAGTTTTATGCCTAGAAGAGAAATGAGTGGGTCTTAGAGTGCTTAGTAAAGTTCAATCTTACTAGAAAATAGCAAATTGCCCTCTGAAGAGCTTATATTGTTTTACTTTCAATCATCAACAGAGGGATGTTCTATTTTTCTGCATTCTCAAGAGCAGATCCCCAAATGGACAAAAGTATTGAACAGGAAGCAAATAAAATTTCAAAAGAAGATACAGCTGGAGATGTGCAGGAGTCCCTCTGGGGGACAAATTCTGGGTCCCTCTGAAGAGTAACAAATATAAGTATGGAAAATCATCAAAATCTTGAATATGAGCCATCATTAATAGGTGAATATTTTCTTGTCCTCTTTCTTGAATCTTAAATGAGTTGATTAGTAGAGACCTCTGAAAACTGACCATACTCTCAATTATTTGTTGATTCAAATCTTGAGACTGCTAGAAGTCAGGTGTTTTATGGGCTCATCCTGCCCTTGGTTTCTTGTAGATAATTTTCAGAGTGTTCTCTTCCCACTAACATCTGTCAGTTGGGTAATTTATAAGAAATGCACATATCCAAGGACATGAATAAAGAAGACTATGTACAACACCTTCTGGGCCCATGGAGCTGGCATCATAATAGACTAAAACTCTGTTTAAAATGATAATTTTGATCTTCCAATTCCAATGATCACCTTTCTTAACATTTCAAATAATTGAACATGCTCTGGACTTAATTCTGGTCCAGGTTGTCTTCTTAATGCAAATGCCTAATCCCAATATTATCCAGAGCACTAAGGTCCAAGAGCTTACTGAGGACGTATTGCTACCCTCTCTAGAGATTACTTACACCAATTTTCATGAGCCTCCTTGTCTTGTGGTAGTTTTGGCTAGTATACATGTTTCGTACCCAACAAAATGAAAGGAAAATATGGAGAAAAGACTCTTAATTGAGCCAGAGCAACAATGGAAAGAGCCTTTCATGAAAATCCAACTGTGCAATCCAAAAAATTACAGCCCCATCCTAGTCTGGGTTCAGTGACTGCGGCTTTCATAGGATAGAGGATTTCTTATGCATTTCACAGAGGGAGAAGGGAAGACTTCATCTCAGGGTAGACTCTCAGTTTACAGATGAGAACCAAGTCCCAGAGCTGTCAGCTGACATGGACTCAGCCATGAAGTCCACAAGATCTCTTAATAAACTTCAAGTACACAACATCTATTAAGCACCTGCTGTGTGCATCACTAGGTTTTTTGGGTAAGATAAAGAGCATCAGGGAGCCTAAGGCATGGTCCCTGCCTCTGCTTCCATCCCATCTTCCCAACCACATGCATTAAACTCTAAAATCATTGGAGTACATTTGACATTTTTAATCCTAATAGAATACCTCACAATTCGTTAAATGAATTTCAATTTGTCACCAGCCAGCTATCTTCCATGTAGGTCCTATTGTAAGAACTGAGTGAATTCTTTACAAGATGACACCCATGCCACTTCTTGCATGTTGCTCATTGTGTCTTGGGCTCAGCTCGGCATGTTGCAGCACTGAGTTACGTATTGTGACTGACAGCCCCTCTTGATCATGGATGGTCTGAGATGACTGCAGTAGCCTCTTAAGGGTTAACTGGGGAAAGGAGTGTGGGATTCCAGGGCCTGCAGTTGATTTCCAAGAGTCCCTCCTTGTGGGGCCAGTGCCAATGCAACATCTGGCATGCACCTGAATAAATCCAAGAAATTTCCTTTTCCGTATTGTATAAATTCTGCACCTTCACTCGTAGCTATTAAACCCACGGTGGAAGAGCTCAGGAAAGTACAGCAGTATTTCCTTCATAAGGGATGACCATTCCAAGCAACGTATCATGAAGCCATCTCCACTCCCATGCACCCCAAAGCCTCCAGAGACAGCTATCATCTAGACTCCTTCTGCCAATCATTTCACTTAGTTTGCTATTTTTTTAAAGCAAGTTTCCACTTGGATATAGACCCTATCTTTCTCTCTCCCGCCCTCAGATTCTTTCTATACTTCCTCCAGACTCAATTTACCCTGAGATAAACAGCCATGCATACCCTGTCTACTGCTTCCTGCATATTTTGGACAGCCAAGCTTTGTCACTCAATGTGGCTTAAATTAAAAGCCAGGCCTAAAATAGAGGATACCATGGACTGATTGCTCTTCTTCTATCTTTGCTCCATCTTGTGCTGTTAAACAGAAATCCTTGCAGAATTTTTGGCAGAGTTAATTGTCTATTCTTCCAGCCTCCATTTGCTCTCCTGAATGAGAGCTCATCTGGGATTGCAGAGCATTGGGGGTAAATAGGCCCTAATAGATTATTTGGCCCTACATCTTCATTTTGCATTTGGAAAAAAATTATTCCCCCAAAGGATCCTGTTTCTCTCCAAACCAACCAAGGCTTCTTTTGCCTTAAGGTCCTGAGTGTACTCTGCCCCTTCTTCTGTGTACCCTCTCACCATGGAAATCTTCTGATGAGCTCCACCTCATCATCCTCCACTGAGTTGTAATGGGACCAACTCTGGAAGTTTTTTCTGCTTCCTGCCACACACTCCCCTGAATTCATTATTTTCACTTTTGCATAGCACTGCTATTACAACTTCTCTCGGTGTATCAGACATGCAGATTCTGTCTTAATTGGCTCCCTCTCACCAAAAGCAGACCAGGAGCCAATCTTGGTGAGTGGGACATAAGGAAGGGAGGCATATGTATAAAAAGAAAGTATTGAGCAGATTCTACCTGTGGACAATGCAGACTCAATTCTGCAGTGACCCTCTGAGTAGCTGGAACAGAGCACACCTCAGAACAGAAGACAGCAAGAAACTGGTGCATTATCTCCCAAATTCAGTGCCTTGAACTCTCTGGCTCTTTCAATCCCCTCAAACTGTGGGTAAAGCACCCTTCTCTTCCAGAGGATGTTCTCAAAGCAGAGAGATACCTCAGGACCTTCAGTGTGGCCCAGTGGGCCAACAATATCTTCTACAGACACTTACTTGCTTGTGTCCCCTGGAGAAGCAGAACCTGGATTGTGTTAATCTCAGTAACCTCCAGGTATGGTGCATAACAAGCATTTGATTAAATGTTCTTATAAATAAATCAAGCCAATTAACAAGCCTGGCACAACTAAGTGGGCAGATGTAGAACTTGAAGCTGGGCTCTCAAATCAATGTTCTTTTTTTTTCCTTTTTCTTTTTTTTTTTATTGTTGGTTGTTCAAAACATTACATAGTTCTTGACATATCATATTTCACATTTTGATTCAAGTGGGTTATGGACTCCCATTTTTACCCCATATACAGATTGCAGAATCACATCAGTTACACTTCCATTGATTTACATATTGCCATACTAGTGTCTGTTGTATTCTGCTGCCTTCCCTATCCTCTACTATCCCCCTCCCCTCCCCTCCCCTCCCCTCTTCTCTCTCTACCCCCTCTACTGTAATTCATTTCTCCCCCTTGTATTATTTTTCCCTTTCCCCTCACTTCCTCTTGTATGTAATTTTGTATAACCATGAGGGTCTCCTTCCATTTCCATGCAATTTCCCTTCCCTCTCGCTTTCCCTCCCACCTCTCATCCCTGTTTAATGTTAATCTTCTTCTCATGCTCTTCGTCCCTACTCTGTTCTTAGTTACTCTCCTTATATCAAAGAAGACATTTGGCATTTGTTTTTTAGGGATTGGCTGGCTTCACTTAGCATAATCTGCTCTAATGCCATCCATTTCCCTCCAAATTCTATGATTTTGTCATTTTTTAATGCAGAGTAATACTCCATTGTGTATAGATGCCACATTTTTTTATCCATTCATCTATTGAAGGGCATCTAGGTTGGTTCCACAATCTTGCTATTGTGAATTGTGCTGCTATGAACATTGATGTAGCAGTGTCCCTGTAGCATGCTCTTTTTAGGTCTTTAGGGAATAGACCGAGAAGGGGAATAGCTGGGTCAAATGGTGGTTCCATTCCCAGCTTTCCAAGAAATCTCCATACTGCTTTCCAAATTGGCTGCACCAATTTGCAGTCCCACCAACAATGAGCAAGTGTACCCTTTTCCCCACATCCTCGCCAGCACTTGTTGTTGTTTGACTTCCTAATGGCTGCCAATCTTACTGGAGTGAGATGGTATCTTAGGGTGGTTTTGATTTGCATTTCTCTGACTGCTAGCGATGCTGAGCATTTTTTCATGTGCTTGTTGATTGATAGTATGTCTTTCTCTGAGAATTGTCTGTTCAGGTCCTTGGCCCATCTGTTGATTGGGTTATTTGTTATCTTATTGTCTAATTTTTTGAGTTCTTTGTATACTCTGGATATTAGGGCTCTATCTGAAGTGTGAGGAGTAAAGATTTGTTCCCAGGACGTAGGCTCCCTATTTACCTCTCTTATTGTTTCTTTTGCTGAGAAAAAACTTTTTAGTTTGAGTAAGTCCCATTTGTTGATTCTAGTTATTAACTCTTGTGCTATGGGTGTCCTATTGAGGAATTTGGGGCCCGACCCCACAGTATGTAGATCATAGCCCACTTTTTCTTCTATCAGATGCTGTGTCTCTGGTTTGATATCAAGCTCCTTGATCCATTTTGAGTTAACTTTTGTGCATGGCGAGAGAAAGGGATTCAGTTTCATTTTGATGCATATGGATTTCCAGTTTTCCCAGCACCATTTGTTGAAGATGCTATCCTTCCTCCATTGCATGCTTTTAGCCCCTTTATCAAATATAATATAGTTGTAGTTTTGTGGATTGGTTTCTGAGTCCTCTATTCTGTACCATTGGTCCACCCACCTGTTTTGGTACCAGTACCATGCTGTTTTTGTTACTATTGCTCTGTAGTATAGTTTGAAGTCTAGTATTGCTATACCGCCTGATTCACACTTCCTGCTTAGCATTGTTTTTGCTATTCTGGGTCTTTTGTTTTTCCATATGAATTTCATGATTGCTTTATCTATTTCTACAAGAAATGCCGTTGGGATTTTGATTGGCATTGCATTAAAACTATAGAGAACTTTTGGTAATATCGCCATTTTGATGATTTTAGTTCTGCCTATCCATGAACAGGGTATATTTTTCCATCTTCTAAGATCTTCTTCTACTTCTCTCTTTAGGGTTCTGTAGTTTTCATTGTATAAGTCTTTCACCTCTTTTGTTAGGTTGATTCCCAAGTATTTTTTTTTGAGGATATTGTGAATGGAGTGTTTTTCCTCATTTCCATTTCAGAGGATTTGTCGCTGATATACAGGAATGCCTTTGATTTATGCATGTTGATTTTATATCCTGCCACTTTGCTAAATTCATTTATTAGCTCTAATAGTTTCTTTGTAGACCCTTTTGGGTCTGCTAGGTATAGAATTATGTCATCTGCAAATAGTGATAATTTAAGTTCTTCTTTCAAATCAATGTTCTTGCAAAGCAATTCCCAGAATTTTCAACCAAATCATTCCACTTCTAACATTAGAGAAATTTGAATGTATCTTTCCTGAGTCTTGAGGGACTTAGCTCAAAGTAGCCTTTCATCAATAAAGCATATTTTTAAAGTACATTTCTTAAATATATATGAAGTACAATTTATTTCATAATGCATCTACATTGGAATTTTAAATTTTTTAAGTTACAGTTAACTTTTTTATACATTTTTGTGAGAAATTGATGTTTCAGTATAATTTCTGTAGCCATAAGAGGACTACATATATCTCCTAGTTCATTCATCCCCCAGGTTGAGTCATAAGACCTCTTTCCATATGCAAATTATACAGGACAGAGATTTGGCTCAGTGAACTTTGCCATCCAGAATATTAAGATTCTCCTGTACTTAGCCTTGAGCCCGATACTGATAAGGGGAAGGTTGTCTGAGGCATTGGTCTATTCCATTGCTTCTCTCTCAGTTGTAAGTAAGAATCTGATCCCAGAAATATAGAACTACTGCCCAAACAAGGGAGAATTGAGCTAGCACAAGAGTGGGGAGATAGCACAGGTATATAAGGGGTAAGATTAAACTGCATCTTCTCAAAGGACTAGTTCACATGTGGTCCTAAAAGCCTCCTTCCACATTCAGGGATTGCTCCTGACTTCTCTGTTCTGCCCTGCACCATCCTTCATTCACATTTACTACTCAGAATGTTCTCATCAAATTAGTGGCCAGGGATACAGATCCTCCTGAAGATTTTGTTAGAGGTGAAGGCACTAAACTGGGTAGATGTCTCCATAAAACAACCTACCATCTTTCCCAGTTTCCCTTCTTGGCCATGAACAAGGTAGATCACTTTTTAAATCTACCTCCTTCTCTCAGCACAGTACTGAACCTTCCAGCTTCCAGTTTGGGTTCCAGCTTCAGGCTTCTGGTTTCCTATTCCCAGTTCACTGTGGGGTTCTTCTTCCTATTTCACAGGCTTGGTTTTCTCATAGACCTAGTTCTATGTTAGTGCCCACCATCATGCATACCACTTTCTTTCACTCCATTGAGGCATAAAGGACCCTTAAATTACAAGTACCCAACATCTGTAGAAAGGGTTGGGGATTAGAAATATAGTCATGCGGGCTGGAACTATAGCTCAGTGGTAGAGCGCTTGCCTAGCATGCGTGAGGCTCTGGGTTTGATCCTCAGCACCACATAAAAATAATTAAAATAAAGGTCCATCAACAACTAAGAAAAATTTTAAAAAAAGAAATATAGTCATGCACAGCATAACAATGTTCAGTCTGTGACAAGTCACATGTACATGGTGGTTCCATGAGATTATAATGGGGCTGAAAATTTCCTTTGGCCTAGTGACAATGTAACCAGCATGACATTGCAGGCAACACCATAATTACTTGTTTGTGGTCATGCTGGGGTAAACAAATCTAATTCATTTCTGGTCATATAACAACACAGTACTATAAACATAGCATTATAAACTGTACATAATACTGGATAATGATGACCAACAACTATGTGACTGACTGTGTTAGTGAGTTTTGCATTGCTGTGATCAAAATACCTGAAGAGCAACTTGAAGGAGGGAAATGTTTTTTTTTTTTTTTTTTTTTGACTCAGGTTTCAACAGTTTAGTCCATGGTTGATTAATTCCATTGCTCTGGGCCCAAGGTGAGGCTGAACATGATGGAAAGCTGTGGTGGTGGAGTAGGGCTGATCCAATCATGGTGATCAGGAAGCAGACAGCAAAAGAGAAGGGACCCTAGGAAGTATCCACCTTCCCAGGCCACATCCTTACTGACTCACCTCCTCTGGCCATGCTCCCCTGCCTACAGTCACCACCCAGTCAGTGCATTTAAACCAGAATGGACTGATTAGTGTATAGCCCTCACAGTCCAACTACTTCACCTCTTGAACACTCCACCATTTACACAAGAGTTTTAGGGAACAAATCATATCTAAACCAAGATCCTGGTTTATGTATTTACTATACTTCTCACCTTTATTTGGGGTGTACTACTTCTACTTATAAAATTAATCAAGTTTTCTGCAAAGCAGTCTGCTGTGTTAATTTGGCAAGCCTCCTACATCTCATGGCTATTTTGTCTCTTCATTGCATCAAAAGGTCACACTGAGGGACTGACCTGTATTATCTAGGTTTCTATTGAGTACACACTATGATTTTTTTATTGTTTTTTTTAAATTATACATGTCAGTAGAATCCATTCTGACATAATTATAAAAACATGAAATATATCTTGTTCTAATTCGGTCTCCAGTACCTCTCCTTCCCCGTTCTTCCTCACCCCCCACTTCCTTCCCTCTACTGATCCCTATCATTAAGTACTGCATGACTGCATACGCACTTTTCTTTCTACTTTTCTATAGGTATTGCCTATAACCAAGAATGGAATAGGGGAAGAAAATTTTAAACCCATTTCCCTCTGTCATCTGTCATGAACATACAAAATTCCTTCTTTAGTTTGAATGTATAACAACAGTTAAAATGCAAACATTAACAAATGATGTTAGCTAAAATATCATCAGATGCACACGCATATGCACACACAGTTAATACTATGTGTATGTGTGTAGATATATGTTTGTGTTATGTATTACATATATATAATGTTCGAAGAGGAAGATTATGGCCCCTGCTTCTCTGTTTTATGTGCCTGTCATTTCTGATTTCTACAGTCCCCTGATGACCATTCTTCTCTCAGTTTTAATGTATCAACACTGGGAAGATTTCCCTGGATTCTTCTCCCTACCCTCTAAGCAGGATTTACTGCCACCTCTTCACCTTTCAAGCATTGTTTGGTACCTGCATAATGATATATTAGAGACAGATGCTACCTTGGATTGTGCTCCTTCCAAATAGATCATGGGACAAGGACTCTAATGCAAGTAGTTTACTTAAGAACTGATTCCAGGTAAATTTAGCTGCCACTTCCATAAATATTGCTCCATTCATAAATATAGCTTCATTGTTTCAGTTGCTCCAAGAAGCAGATTCTATTGCAGGTATTTTACCCTTCAGGTGTTCTCTGCCCATAGCCCACTTCACCCAGCCCCTCTACCTCTGGGTTGGAGTTCCCTGGGGTGCTGCAAGGAACACTTACTTTGAAAGTGCACTCTTTTCCTTACTCAGAGCTGCAGGTCACTTGGTTCTGACAGATTTCTTTCAATGTATCATAATCTGTTCTTTATCTTTTGAAATTTCCTCACAGTGCTTGCATGACTGTAGCACCTCCTCCCTTCTTTCTAGAACCACAGTGTATTTTCTGTGTGGTTCTTGAAAGATTCAGGTAGGTAATCAGGTGTTTGGGAGAGAAAGGGGTATCAGGGTTGGTTGATGGGAAAATAATGTACTAAGTTAGTACATTTGGACAAGATGTAGTGCACAGCTCGTGCAGATGCTGGGAATGACAGTGGCTGCTTGAGGAAAAAGGTGATAGGTTTGAGAACTGTTTTGCGTTCCTACAACCCTATGTATTAAGGAAGCCAAGAATCCACTCTTTTTCTGAGTAGAATTAAGATTTTTGTCAATGTAAAAACATCACTGTCTCCTCTCTGCTTACTACATTATTCTGTACCTACATTATATTTTTTTTAAAAAAACATACAGATGGAGAGAAGAGTTGATGGAGGATGCTGCGCAGTCCTTCTTCCTACCTTGGAGGAAGGACTACAGGTTTGTCCAAAAAGCAGCAGCAGCACAAAGGGAAAACAATGAATAATAATATTTTGAATTTTATATGCAAAGAGAGCTATACTTGAAGACTCAGAACTTCTGTGCATATCAGCTGTCCCTGATTTCTCTCTCTGAGTGGTGGTTGCCACGGTAATAAATCAGAGCTGTGAGCACTCACATTATTTCATCTGTTCTAACCCACTTTGCTAAGCACTTATCTAAGGATAAATTCAACACAAAGGAACTCAAGGCCAATTAATGGAGAAGTACATGGTCTTGGCATCATCAGAGAACCTGGATCCTGCTGATGACTCATCATGATCATCCCTTTCCACTTATTGATCTCAGGCTGGGAGTGGAGCTCAGTGGTTGAACATTTGCCTGGCATGCATTCGTCCCTGGGTTCCATCCCCAGTACCACGCATACTAATCATCTCTGTGCTTGGGGATGTTTGGGTTGGGACACCTATTCTTCGCTGTTGAAAGTTCCTGTTTAATATATTCTCAATTAAGATGAACCTTTGGAAAGAAGAATGATGATTCTCTAATCAAGAGATTTCAGAAGAATGCAGGGGGAAAGAAAAAACAGAATTTGAAGTAAAGTGCCCAGCTACTTAATATCAGGAAGTCCCAGTGTTCTTCCAAGTAGAAAGTTCAGGTCATAGGGCTGGTTGAAGATCAAATAAAACAATGCACATACATATGTATGTACCATATGTATTCATGCATATATCACGTATGTGTGTGCGTACCTGGACACAGATGAAAATAATCCATAACCTTACATCATCTACTCTCTATATGAAGTCAATTCAAAGAACCTCAGCCAAATCACTTCAGAGTGTGACTAGACAGGAATTCCAGTTATTGGTTATCTTCACCATCTTACCATTTCAGGTGATCATATTCATTAACCACAGCTGAACATCTCAAAATTTTGGAATTCCCTCAAGCCACTTTGGATTCCTGCTACAGTTACATTTGGTCTGTGACTTCTCTCCTCCCTTCCTCTACTACCCTTCTCTGGTTTTGAGAGAGATACTTAAGAGAGAGTCGATGTTTATTTGTTAAATGAACAGAGCCTCAAAATATTAGCCTTACTGGGTCAGATTAACCACAACAGAAACTTATGATGTTCTTTACTATATAAATGTCAGAGATTGTCAATATTATTGCCAAAGCAGTGTGAGGGGAGTTGCATAATTAGTAAGAATTGCATCAAGAATAGTATTTTTTCAGAGGGAAACAGAAATAATGCAATTAGGGGCCAGTGAGGTTTTAGGAGATGCTGAAAGCCAATCATGGCGATCAGTGCTATGACTGTAAGAAAGGTGTGCATATCTTGCTAATTACATATGGAACCTGCCCTCATGCTTATCTGCAGGGCATATGTCCCAAGATGCCCAGTGGATGCCTAAAACTAAAGATAGCAACAAACCCTACACATAAATACATATGTTAAAGTTTAATTTATAAATTTGGCACAGTAAGAAATTAATAGTAACTGATACTGACACTTATGATATATAATAAAATTTATGTGAGTGTGGTCTCTTTTTTCTCTCAAAAAAGACTTTGGCACAAGCACTGCAATACCACACAGTTGATCTGAAAACCAGGAAGGCTACTAAATGACTAATAGGCAGGTAGCCTATCCAACATGGTTACACTGTATAAGGAGGTTACTCCTGCCCAAGGCAGAATAAAGTATGATGTGAGATTGTAACCACCCTTCTCAGAACAGTATGTGATTTAAATGTTATCAATAGTTTATGGAATTTTCGATTTAGTAATTTTCTGTTAATAATGCAGAGGGAATGCAGATAAGAAGGATTACCATACCTAGTTGTTCCTCAATTCTGATGTAGACTCAATTTTGTCTATAAAATTAATAATATCATCCTTAGAAGGTGTGCTTCCTTCAACACTGGTGAAACATGTGCCAGCATTCCTAAATTCTCTTTAGTGGGAATAGAGAAAAAAATAACAATTCAAATGGAGGAAGTGTTCAACCTCACTCTGTGAATAAAACTCCTCCATGATATGAGAACAGGAGAACAATCATGATAGTGCTTATGTTGGGCATAGCTACTCTCCAAGACAGCTTGGCTCTCTTGGCTCAGGGAGGTTGGAGGAGAAGAGCTATTTTTCTGGGAAAGGCTCAGGTTTCCTGGGACAGAGAACAGGTTTTCCTGAAGAGATCTCAGCAGTGAGAGATACAGAAACTCCCACAATTGTTGTACTACAGAGCCCAGTGAGGCATGGGGAAGTGTCTAAGAATATCTCGGAACAGATGCTGGCCAAGAGGCCTGGAAAACCTTTTACTGGTTGCTGTGACTGTGCTATAAAGGCTCTCAGTGCAGCTCATCCTCAGGAATGCCTTGAGCCAGCATCTCAGAGGGCCTCTAAGCTATGTCTGCATACCTTGCAGTACCCCAGAGCCAGAGATTGGCTGATGCAGGGAATGAATGTACAGCTCACTTGGGCAGGAAAGAATATTCTGTGCAATTTATGCTCCAGAAAACCTCCTTGTTGTATGGGATTCAGGCTGAATTTCATGGGAACTGCCCCCTGGTCAGTTTCTGCTTCTCCATCCTCTTCTTGATGTCTTCTGAGGGAACATCTCAGTCAATCACTTCCCTGAGAATCTCCACATCAAACTCTCCTTTCAGGGCTTAACTTCAGACAACCCTCTTGCAACAAAGGGCTGGCTTTCTTTTTAGATTTAAAGATGGGCCTTTCCATCTTTCTGGGAAAGAAATTGCATTCTGGACTTATTCTAAATCTGTTGAAGATGCTCTTAGTTTGGATATATCAGTTTGGAGGACTCTGAAGAGACAGATCTTTTGGCAAAGGGGTTAGAGGAAATCAGTGCTTTCTCATCTTTCCTATACTATGGTACAAAATGGGTCCCAACTTGTGCCTAGGTTGAAAGTAGTGTTGAGACACTGTTTATGGGAATCCAGGCTTGGGAGTGTGGCCTGGGTGCAAACTAGAGAAATGACTGGTACAGGAAAATAAAGCAAAGTGAACCAGACCTTCTACTACTGCCCTGGTGAAGCAAACATAGGTAGCTCCCTGAAGGAAGCTGCAGGACCAGAGAACTCTGGGATCCTTTAATAGCCTTTGTTAGAGACATAGGTTTGGGATGCCTATACGTGGATATAGGCAGAGTAAAAATTGGGATCTGAGGTCTACTGGTAAAAATAGGCAGTTCAACCCTTAGCCGATGGACTGCAGAATTAGCAATGACTTCTTATGCTCCATGACTACACCATCCCCTTAATGCTAGTTTGGCTACCTCTCCTAATAGGTAACCAAGGATAGAAATGAAAGACAGTGGAATGAATCTGACATAGCTTACCAATGTACACAATATGAATACACCACAATGAATCTCACCGTCATGTATATCCACAAGACTGGGGTTCTAATTAGAATAAGATATTTTCCATGCTTGTATAATATCAAAATGGACTCTATTATCATGCATAACTAAAAAGAACCAATAAAAAAGAATATGCCATGGGGGAAAAAAAAAGATAAAGTGCTGGTTCAGTTGTACATATTCTGTAATAATTGTCTGTTGACCCTGGTCACAGAATGCTTGTTGGTGTGAGCCTTTCTTCTATTCCCAATAGAAGCGATGTTTTTGCTCTCACTTGATGCTTTCAAGATGGATGGCCAGGAATGAAAAAAAAAAATGACCCCATTAGCTTTATTTTCTTTATATGATTCTAAAAATAGCAACTATCATCTTTTATGTTTTATTCAAAACTGGCCCGTGAATTCACAAGGGTGTCTCCCTTTAATGTGTGTTAACTCGGGATCCCCCCCCCCAAAAAAAAACAAAAACAAAAAAAAAGATAAGTATTTTGACATGTGTTGTTTTTAAATTCTTAAGATCTGAGACGCTGAGGCAAAATATGCTCAATGAAAACATGTGAAGCCAAAATTCGCCTTCTGGCCTCTAGGTCTTTGTTCAGGCAAATCCTATATCCTGGAAGGCCTTACCTAACCTCATCACCAAAATATCTTCCCAGGTCAAGACTTCCAGGAAATACCACTTGGTCATTGAAAACATTCTCTTCTTGTCTGCTCTCCTATTAATTACATTGCAGATTGGGTTTTTTAATAATGTTATATAAGGAATGAGACTGGAATAGCTGGGATTGCTTCATGAAATTTGGTTCAAACCCTTGCTATAGTATATACTATGATCCAGGATGCACCCAGGATTTAAATGACCTAAACCATAGTTCCTTCTTCAGTTGCCTAACTCTGACATTTTCTAGGGCCGTGTAGTAAAACTTAAGTGAAACACTGACTCTCAGGGCCCCAATAGAGCATCTCTCCTTCGGCAAGTGAAAATAAAAATAATGCCTATTTTAAAGCAGTACTACCAAATATATACTTCTTGAATGATAAAAATTATATACCAAAGAGAGATAAAATATGCATCTTAGAGCTATCCAGTGCTACCTAGTAGGGTAGCCATTGGCCAACTCTGAACATTAAGCACAGCAAATGTGTCGACTGAGACTAAGAAACTGTTTTAAATTTTATTTCATCTTAATTCATTTAAATTTAAATAGCCACAGGTGACTAGATGCTAGCATATCCATGTAGGGCTGCTTTAAAATGGAATTTGGGGGGTTAAATGGAACTCATTTTTGGATCTAAGTATCTGGCACAGAACAGTACTCCATCAGCTTTGGTGCCCCTTGCCCTGTGGGGAGATCTTGGTCTCAGAAGCCAGGTCTCTGTATTCTACACCAATTTAAAATTGCCCCTTCAACAGGAGTGTGTTCAGCTCCAATGTGGCTTGCAGCCAGCAGTCCCCACTGGGAGTCACGACATTCCTGGCATTCTTCCAGCACCATGATCAGCTTGGCCAGTCAAAGACAAAAATTCAAATGTTAGCCACTAAACGGTGTGAAATATCTCAATTTTAACCTAAACTGGGGCAAGAACAGTCTCCTAGTCTGCAGACGCAGGGCTGGGCAGATGATCCAAAAGACAAGAAGAAAAGCCCCTGTTTAAAGAACAACAATCAGTGGCTGAAAGCTATTAAGTTCACTCTTCTAGTTCAAAGGGATTTGAAATGGCAATTTGTCAGGCAACTGTTGTCACTTTAGATGCCCCCAGTTGCTTTCTTTGAAGCTCTTGATTGACTACAGGAGGCTATGCCAGATTCTTCTAAGGACAGGATTTCCACAGTTGAACACATTTATGTCACAGTAATTGTGACTCTTCCCAAATTTAATCAACAAAAGGCAAAAGACTGCAAGTCTGAGAAAATATGGAAGTGCTCTGAGAGGTCCAGGCTATAGTATAGGTTGCTGTGCACAGAGCAGGACAGCCGGGTGGGTGATTTTGGTCACTTTGTCGTACTGATGAGACGTTAGAGAAAGCTCTCCTGTTGGTAAAGGAAAGAGGGAGAGTCAGACACTGAGGACCTTTTCCTCAGTTCTGCTTGTTTGGTCTGATTTCAACTTATTACAGGGGAAAACAGCCAACAGAGAGATAAACTATCTAAGTAACCAATGCAGTTTTATTTATCTTAGCTAGCAGTGGTAGATCTAGAAGGAAATGATGTGCCAAGTAATTTCTGATAACAGACACAAAGGTAAGTGTTGCTCTGTGAATGGCAGCCTGAAAGGAGATGAGTTAAATAAATAGGGAATTAGTGAATATGCTGAGAACTGAGACCACCACTGTGCCCTCAGGCAGACTTTCTGTACAGAAAGGACAGAGAATAAAATTCCTCAGAAACAGTTTACTTTTGCATTAGGAACAATTATTTGCAATTGAATTTTCTATCTGTGGGGCTGTCAAGAACCTATGTATCAGGAATGGGAAAGGCATCCTTTTATTTTTTTTATTTTTTTTATTTTTGCAGAGTGTTTGCAGAGGGGTTTGTGTGGCAAAAATCATTCAGAACAGTAGCCCATTCTAAGCATCCAAGAGGAAAGTCAAACCAGAAAAAGTCTGAGGATGAAAGAGATAGAATATGTCAGCAGAGTCCAATCTCTTCCTAAACTTCTTAGCACTTTATAACTCAGGCAGCAAGAGCATCCTAAATAAAATGAGGGAAGTGATACAGATGGTAAAGATGGTAACTGAAGGGCTGTTGGGAGAGGACCAGTGAGGTGGACCTCTGCCCAGCAGCTGTGTGCCAGATGTCCCTGCTATGAATCCTCAGGGACACATCCATGAAAAATAACCAAAGAGAAGTCATGATAGGGGAAAAAAGTGATATCTGCATATGACATCAGGGATAGGGCCAGGAAAGGAGTCAGGGAGGCCATTAACTAAGGTAAAGGAAAAGAAGGTAAAGTTAGAGAAGATTTGAAAAGATAGGATGATGGTAAATCCCACTTTTAGCTGTTTCACAGGCATGTACTTCCAGGTATAGAAAGTAGAGACAACAGGTGTGATGCAAAACCACATAACCCATAGTAGGGCATCAAAAGTCAAAACCCAGCAGGGTGTTTGGTCATTCAGGCTATGATGTGTGCATGTGAACTGAACAGGGAGTGCACTTATACTCCCATGAACATGATGCCACATGGGACATGTGACCAACGTCAGCTCTGGGTTTACCCTCATTGAAGGCTCTCAAGAGAGTGAAAAAGCATTCATTCTTACAGAGTAGAAGCAAAAAACCAAGAGGGAGGGAGGAGGGGAAGACAAGGGAACAAGCTGGGGAATAAAGTTGACCAAATTATACTATGGGCAGGTGGGAATACAATACAATGCATTCCAATTATACAATACAATGCATTCCAATTATATATATATAGCCACCATGTATCAAGCAACCAATCAATCAATAAAATGAATCCCAATAGAGTAGAGGGAGAGAACCAGGGGGAGGCAGGAGAAAAGAGAAGGGGATAGTATTGGAGACTGAATTGGAGAAAACTGTTGTGTTCTTATGAATATGCCCAAATGGACCCCATACTTATGCATAACTAAAATGCACCAAAATAAATAAATAAATTCACTCTTCTTTGAACAAACCCGGAAGAAATTAACTCCCCACATGAGATTCTGCATAAACCGCTCAGACACCAGAAAATGATTGACCATAAGCAGAGGCAGCCGAAATCATGTGACCACAAAATTAAATCCAATTTGCAGGCTGAAAAATTATTTATAAGAAGAGACTTAAACTGCAATGTTGACAAGATTATTGGTCTGAATTCACTTTGGAAAAATACTGTGGCTTCCAAGTAAGAAAACATGGTGGGAAAATATTTTTCCTGGAGTTTCATCATCACTTTTCTAGGCAAGAAAGCTACCAAGAACTCCATTGATGAGGCCAAGGTCAGAGTAGAGAAGAATTTTGAAGAAGGCAATTTTAGAGACTAATGGAATAATAGATGTACCCATCTCCCAAGAGAATCCTGTCAACAAAAAAGTGAAGGAAATGTCTTTTTAAATTATTATCTTTAAATGGTCAGACCCACATAACAAAGTTACTGTCTTAACTCTTTTTCCACATACAATGCAGTCGTATCACATACATTGCTGTGCCATCTTCACCACCATCTTTCCAGAACTATCTTTATCTTGAAAAACTGAAATGTTTTACCTGTTAGTGAACTCTCCACTTCTCTATTATCCCCAGCCCTGAAAAACACCATTTTGCTTTCTGTCTCTGTGAATCTGACTATTCTAAGTATTGCCTAGGAGTAAATTCCAGTGTCTTTTTGCATCTGTCATTTCATTTAACATAATATGTTAAGGTTCACCCATGTTGTTGCATGTATAATAATCCCCTTCCTTTTCATGGCTGAATTATATCCCTCTGCACATATAAACCGCATTTTGCTTACTCATTCATACATTTATGAACACTTTGGTTGCTTCTACCTCTTTGCTATGAATTATGCTGCTTTGAACAAGGGTGTACAAATATTTTTTTGAGATCCTTGCTTTCAATTCTTTTGAGTTTAAATTAGAATTGGAATTTCTAGGTCATATGGTAGTTCTATTTTTATTTTTTATGAAACTTTTCATATTATTTTCTATAGTGACTACACCACTTTTATATTCCCATCAATATAGGATAATTCAAAACTCTCAAGGAGCAGGGAGAACACTGAATGCCTTTCCTCTATTTAGCAGGGATTTGCAGAATTATTAATATCTTTTCCAGGATTTGCTCTTATTGTGCATTTGTAATTACAGACTTGTGAATCATAAAGAAGGCTCATGCTTAGATTTCTATCTGCATTTACATATATGGGCACACACATATGCTTGTATATATGTTTATGTCTTTCTCATGACATGACAAGCTTGGCCTGTTTGACCAGAGTGCTGTTGTGAAGAAGCCATAGATCATCCCTATGATGAAGAGCAGGAAGGGCTAACATGCCCTTGAAGCTATATTGCCTGGGTTGATTTCAAGCTAAACCTTGTATTAGCAGTACAGTCTTGAGTAAGGTACTCGCTTTCTCTGGGTCTTGATTTCCACATCTGTAAAGTGTGGATATTAGCACTGCTCTTATAGATTTACCATGATGATTGCATGAGTGATTATATATACAAAATGTGTAGTTGTAATGTCTGATGCAGTAAATTCTCTACAAGATTTAGGTAATTTTTATGTGTTTCCCATTGTACTTCTGGGACAACTACTGATAGATATATAAGCACAGGGGAAATAAATAAACTTTAAAGAGTTTGAATCCTGCTTGTATCCCCTCAATCTCATCCCTCAAATGGTCTTTCCGATTTTAACACTCTGAAACAAAAAATAATTTCTTGCAACTGGGGACAACTTTGTTTCTCAGAAAGATTTTTCTTACAGTGAATGAAAGACTATGTCTTTGCAATTTGTTTTTCCTTATTTAGGTTGTACCTAAATACAACCTAAATTGTATTTAAGTGCCACTGTAAATAAATTTAGTTCCATAGCATTGTTTCAAGAACTTCAAGATGATTGGTAGGGTCTGAGTCTCCTCTTCTCAAGGCTAACTGCCCTACAGCCTTTATCAATACTTCCTAAGACATTGCTTTGAGTACTCATCATTTCCTGGTGGGCTTACTCCAAATAAGTTCCCATTAATGCTCATCCCAATTAAAATATGAGTGTCACTCTGCAAGTGTAATTTTGATCAGTAGAGTATAGCAGATCTAGAATTTTCTTCATTAAACATCTAGTGGTCCTGTTAAGCTAACTAAATATGAAAGTCTAATATGTGGTGCTATATTTTGATTTCTGCTGAAGATTTATGATAGACAAGCACCATCAAGAGCTCTTCAAAAATGTGGCTTCTTGGTCACTTCTTCACCATTTTTATTAAGCACCATTGACATTTGTGTCCCCTGTATAAAAGTAAAAACTATTTTACTCCTGTAAACTCTTTGAAGAAGAATAGCACTTTTGTGAAACTTCATTTTGTTAGACAATTTTATCAATAACCTGTTGCCTCATCATATGATCTGGGAAATGTCCCCATTGAAATTTTCATCTAAATTAACAGTAGAACATGGTAAGCTACAAGGGCCAAGTGGGGAATCATAAAACACACTGTTTTCCATTGAAGTTGATAACTGCACTTGGATAGAATATTTGAGGTCTAGTCTTTTGACTAGTTTATGGATCCAAATAATTGTGACCAGATTCTTTCTGCACTTCCCTCTATTTTCTAAAATGCATCATGAAACACCTGGTCAAATATATAACTTTAGCCTAGCAGGCCACAGGGTCTCTTGGATATTAGGCAGGTGCAATGCCTTCTTCAAGGGCGGACAAAAGGTAGTTGTTTAATTACTAAAGAGCACAGGTGAGCATCCCATTGTACAAGGTAAGTTACACAATTATCATGTGATGTCCATGGAGATTTACTAAAAAGTAGTGAGCTTCAGAAGCCCTGGGGAGGCTTGTTAATGCACAGATTGTGAGGTTCCCTCCACCAGATTTGGGAAGTCTGGGTGGGGCCTAAGAATTTGCATTTCTAACAAGTTCAAAGGTGATGCTGATGCTGCTTGTGTGGGAGTCCATGCTTTCAGAACCACTTCTTAGATGAGCTTATTTTTTTCTGCTAAATGCCCTACAGCCTTTATCAATACTTCCTGAGACATTGCTTTGAGGTGGGCTTCCTTCAAATAAGTTCTCATTAATACTCACAAGGATAAGGGAGGATGGGGGAGAGTCCCAAGTTCTGCTCATTCATTTGAGACTATTCAAATAAGACATTTCTCTGGTCGAGGACTAAGTCGTTTTTTATTTATTTATTGCTTTTAGATATACATGACAGTGGAGTGTATTTTGACATGTCATACACACATTGAGTACAACCCATTCCAATTAGGATCCCATTCTTGTGGGTGTACATAATGTGGAGCTACACTGGTCATGTATTCAGATATGAACAAAGGCATATTACGTCTGACTCATTCTACTATCTTTCTTATTCCCATCCCCCCTCCAGGACTAAGTAGATTTTAATATTATCTTCACATTTTATTCAAAAATCCTTTGACTGTTATCTATTTTTATTAGGATTGTGATTTTTTTAAAACTCTCTGCCTCAAAAATAGGACCTATAGATTAATTTAAATTCTGGCAAGAAAACAGGGTCTTCTCTGATCTTTAGCCAAAAATTTCCCTACAACATAATACCCACTACATGGTTTAATCCAGTATTCCTTTTAAAAAAAGAAATGGGGTCTAGTGTGAAATTGCTATTTCTCAGTGAACTCATGCTAGCTTCTTGTGATCACAGATTCTTTTTCAAGGGGGAAACAGAATGAATAATGTATTCCAGAATCATGCACAAAAGAGACATTTTAGGTGTCTGCAAAACAATGTTCACTCTGAAGCCGAGTGAAATTGGAGAAATCCTCTTTCATCCACGATGTCCATCAACTTTACACCATCATTTCCCAACAAGGGGCTCATGCTTCTGGCCAAGCCCTTTGCTTCTGTCATGGTTCTCAAGGGCCCCTTCGTTGTGTATGTACATCATGGTCTTTTGCTCATTCAAAACATGTAGGTCCACCGCACCCCCTTGAGAACCTTCCTTCTCTTCTTAGTTCATGTCCAATGGCAGGAAACATCCCATGCCAAAAGAATCTCCGTAGGACTGACTTGTTCTTCCACATTCTCAGGAATCTTGAGCTCTTGACAATGAATAGCTACAAATGTCCCAATGGTCTCTGATGATGTCCTTGACCACTATATCCTGGGTGTGTGTAGGGATGTTAAGCAATGGGTCAACAAACACAGATACTAAGATGAGAAGTGTTGCCAGATGTTCTGCCATTTGTGGTCCCTCTGGAAAAGGCAGTTCTGGTGAAGTGTCTGATTTGTTCTGTTGTACTAGATCCCACCATGAAAAGATGCTTTGTGATAGTGGATAGTGAACATTGCTTACCCAAAGTGCTTCACTACTTTCAGGCGATCTTCTCTGTTAAAGATCCTTACTGTCCCCTAAATATGATAGTTTGATTCCCTCTTCCTGGGACACTTACCTCAGAGATATGCAAGACATGCTCCCTTATGTGTCATTCAGGTTTTGACTGAAAGATCCCTCTTCAGTAAAATCTTTCTTGAATGTTTTAGCTAAAATTACAAATACTCCCACCCTAACTCTTTCAAGTCCTCAGTCTTGCTTTATTTTTATCCTTAGAATATATTTATATTAAAAATGTCATTTATTCCATCTATTTCATACATTTTATTATCTCTCCTCTTACATACATAGAGATTTATGTCTACTTACTTCACTGTTGCATCCAGAACACTTGAAACAGTGACTAGTGCCTTAGAGATACTTCTCATTAAATACTGAAGAAAAGAAAAAAGGAAGGAAGGAAGGGAACTGTGAAAGGGAAGGTCATTTTCACCAATTTTTAGCTAAGAGTTTCCATGTAAGTTCAGGGGGATTTGGTTATCATAAAACTTTCTGTGCCTGTGGATCCCATCCGTGTTAGTCAGTTTTTCTTAACTCTGACAAAATGCCTGAGAAAATCCACTTAAGGAGGAAAGTTTTGTTTTGGCTCATGGTTTTAGAAGTTCCAGTTCATGGACAGCTGGCTCCATTACTATGAACCTGAAGTAAGGCAGAGCCTCATAGTGAAAAAGCTGGGCAAAACAGAGCCTCTTACCTCAGGTGACAGGAAGGAAAGAAAAAAGAGGGGGGGGATGAAGTGGGTAGGGTTATGATATACCCTTCAGAGACACACTCGCCTACCTACTTCCTCTGATTTGCCCCCACCTATAAAGTTTCCACCACCTCCCAATAATGCCACCAAATTATTAATCCATCAATGGATTAATCCACTGAAGAGGCGAGAGTCCTTGTGATCCTATCACTTCCTAAAAACTGCATTTAGGACCAAGCCTTTAAAATATGAGCCTTGGGGGAACATCCCAAGTCCAAACTTTAAAGCCATCAACAGTACTCCATCTGGAGTACTGCTATTCCAGCTTAAGGACATCTAGTCTAGGTAGCCTCAACAGGCCTTCCAGATTTTAAAATGTGTAAGTTGATGGGCACTTACACGGGGCAATATAGCATGAGCTTACCCTCAGACAGACAAAAGGCATTATCTCCCCCTCCCAATTAGATCTTTTCCACCTCACTTAAAAGAGACTCCATAAAATTCTGGATAAGGCTAGAAAACCTCTGCACAACAAACCAGGTGAGTTTGAACAATGTCAGATAGTCAGAAAGAATGTAATTCTATTACACAAGTAATGACTCGGAAAAGCTCTTGCTAAATACTTTTAGTTATCACCTCACTTAATTCTCACAGAAAATTGGTTGTTGGTAACACCCATTTTAAAGACAAGGAAACTGATGCTCAGATATACAATATTACTTTCCCAAGTAAGCACAGGAGTAAGTTGGGTGACAGGAAGGAAACCAGGTAAATATGATATCAGAGTCCATGCTATGTAGCCTCTGGAGCAAATTCAGCTCACTAATCCCCTGGAGGCAAGAAGCTTTGGAGTTTACTGGCATATTATGGTTCTTATAATCCTGGCTTTCACATTGAAGCTAGTTTCAGAAAGATCACTTAGATCCATGTGATCTAACCCTAGGTACTTGGACCTGTCAGGAGCTCATCTAAGGACAACTGGTGGCCACAAAAACCTTCTTCCCCTTTCTTCTTTCCACCAATATTTGAGGCCTTCATTTTTCACACTCACATGGCCCCGGGGGACTCAGGGCACATCTGTGTTTCTACACAGCCTCCTGTTCATGTGCACAAATAAAAGAAGGCCCAGCCAAGGAGACACCTGTGTATACAGTCACCTGCTTTGGCTAGACAGATATTTATTTGCTGTTATATAAATGAGGGAAATTTGCACTCAGTCCTGAAAATTTGGCCACACTGGTTCATCCTTCCTCTTCCCCAGTGATTTCTTCACGGAGAATGGCCACAGTCGGTTGACGCTATGTTGTACTCTGCTTAAAGGACCAGTTCACAGCCCTGGGAAGATCTGTTTTGCACCTGTACCTGGGCCTTGTAAGGTGCTCAAGCTGTCAGGGAAATCCTGCGCACTGATGCTAAATCAAGTAGTACATGACAGGGAGGAAGTACTTTTAAAGGCAGGTGTCTAATCCTGTCACACGTTATTTTATGGGATGGCCCTTTAAAATAGACCTTGTGTAATGGGGCTTGCTTTAAAGGGATTGGCCTGTCTCCCTGGACTGAGAGTGAAAAAGATGTAAAAACAAGACAAGAACATAAACCAGGAATGTCAAGTTCTACTCTCCTTTTTACCCCACATGCACAAAGAGACACCAAAGGAGAAATGTCAGGTTTCTACCTCAGCAAACCATAAACGCATGATCTATGGAATGTCATTAAAATCATAGGAAAATATTTTATTCATGGCAAAAGGGTAATAACCAGTAGCCATCCAGAAAGGCTAAATTATTCTATTGATTCCCGTGTAGTTGCAGAATTTCTAGAACTCATACGAGCAATAGAATTTTTTAAATATCGTTTTAAAAATTTTCTGTTCAGAACAAGCATTCAAAGGTCCTGACATCTGTAGCCCTGGGAATGGCTGAGGGGCTGGGAGGGAGAATTCTACACTGTATGTGTCAGCTTTTCAGGGCCATGACCAAAATACCCTACAAAAATAATTTAGAGGAGGAAGTGTTTATTGGGAGCTCATGATTTTAGAGATCTCAGTCCGTAGACACTGAGTCTGTTCTGGGAGCAAAGTGAGGCAGCGCGCTTTGGTGGAAGGGCAGGAATATTGCTTCATTCATGGCAGCCAGGAACAGAGAAAGCAAAGAGGAAGTGTCCACAGGAAAGATGCACCTTTCCAGGGCATGACCCCAGTGATCCACCTCCTCCAGCACCATCCCACCTGCCTCAAGTTACCACCAGGCAGTGCATTCAAACTAGGGTGGACTGGTTAGGTTATAGCTCTCACAATCTAGTCATTTCACCTCTGAATATTTCTGAATTTACACGGGAGCCATGGGGGTGGACACTTCATAACCAAACAATTCCATTACAGGAAGATGCACCCTTGACATACTGGAAGGAAGAGATTAAAAAAAAAAAATGAGGAGAGCAGAGGACATTAGGATTGGGTCATCCCATCCCTTCTGGGGACATTGCCCACGACACTGCCTCCTACTCATGGAGACCCTGTTGTGGCTTTGATAAGTGACCCATCCTTCTGAAAAGGCTTCATGCCATTTCCAGAGCTCTGCCAATGCCTTGGATGTACCTGTCTCTTATTCCACACACTGAAAACACCTTTTTTTTCCTACTTGGCATAAGAATTCCTATTTGAGGAAGACATCCCATAAACTCCTTATTAAGTTTGTAATTATCCTTTGGCAAATTCTGCACTACTGTTTCCACTCTTGTCCAATCCCCTTCCTCTAAATTCCCTCTCAGGAATTTGCTTTCACCCTCTTTAGACTCTCAGTTGCTCTAGGTGTTTCTGCCAACATCACCACCATCACCCACTGAGCCACACCTTACCCATTCAGTCTGGATTTTTCCATGCTCTGGGGAGTCCACCGATGCTGCCCACAGAAGTGTCCTGCGGCAAGGCCAGGATTACAGGGAGGTGGGTGGGACTTTCTGTCCTTACCACCTGGGTAAACAACGCTGACTCAAAGGAGAGAGTCAGCCTGTGACTCACTCAGGACCCTCATCTTCTGTAGTGTGTCTGTCCCCTGCACTGAAACACAAGAAGGCAACAGGGACCGGTAATGGGGGTAATGGAAGCAGAGTTCCTTGTCCTCGATCATCTACTGTGGATTCCAAAATAAAAACACCTGTGTTTCAGGTAGATTTATCTAGACTGCCATAGAGGGTACACTAGAAACAGCAGAAACCAATATCATAAAATTACTGGGGAAACTGGATTCCATGACCTATGTCTGTTGGGATGAAAACAAGCCAGTAGGGGGCAGGTACTAGCACAGAAAGGCAGAGCAGTTACAAGTTAAAAATGGTCTTTTTATGTATTTCAGATTTTTATTTGATCTATATACTATCCTTTTAGGATTGTTTCAATTAGATATTAAGCAAATGCAGAAGAAATTTATAAAAGATATGTGAAAAAATAAAATGAAATGAAATGTAGGGGCGTGAGCTATAACATAGCAAACATCCTTGATCTATCACCCAGATAAAGTAGAAGGACAGTATTGGATGGTGGAATGTGATGGACATCATTATCCAAAGTACATGTATGAAGACTCCAATTGGGTGTCAACCTACTTTATATACAGATATGAAAAATTGTGCTCTATATGCGTAATAAGAATTGTAATGCATTCTGCTGTCAAGTACTTAAAAAAATAAAATCAATTATTTTTTTTTAAAAAAGGAGAGTATTCTTCCCTTTGGGAGGGGTGTGCTAAGGCTGGGAGCCAGGACTTCACATATACCAGAGGAACATCCACCATTGAGCTACAGCCCCAGCCCCCCTAACTTGGAGGAGGCCTCTTATGTGCACCACACCCAGAGCTTAGTTCTCTCATTATAAGACTTTTCCATAGTTATACTGCATATGAAGGCATTCCTCAAATACAGTTTTGGAATTTATTTAGTTGAGTTTTATATGTAACTGAGCTTTACGCAAGAAAAATCATACTGTGTGTTCTTTGCTGCCACTTGCCCTTTTCATTATGCTCCTGAGATTTATTCATGATTTTCATGCAACCATCACTCATCCTCTGACACGAGTGGATGATGTCCCCTTTCTCTGGATATGCCTCAGTTCATTTTGCCATTTTCTTTTTGTGGAAATTTCAGTTTCTTCTGGTTTGTGTGTTTGTGTGTTCGTGTGTTCATACTTACTATCACAATCAAAGCTGCTACAAAGGATCACTGCACAGGTACAATAGTATTTCACTGTAAAAGCCACATAGAGGGTGAAATCACTGGGTGATGGGATGTTCATATTTTCAACAGTCTGTGGTAATATCAAATTGTTTCCAAGGAAGTTGTAGTAATTAACAATCCCCCAGTGCTATATTTTTAATAATTTCTGCACACTCTTGCCACCACTTGTTACTATCAAAGTTTTCTGATGTTTTAGCTCTGTGAATAGGAACTGCTATTTCATTTGATTGCATGCTTTGCAGCTCTCTTATTCCCTATTAAGCAGTCTATCTTTTGTATGCATATTAGCTATCCAATTTTTCTCTTCTATAAAGTTCCCCTTCAAACAATATGTCCATCCATCTGTTGGATTGTTTTACTTTTTTTCTTTTTCTTTGACACTTTTGGCATAGAGTATATATTCTATATATTAGTATTTTGTCAATCATGTATGCTGCAAGGATTTTCTCCCAGGGTTACAGGTTAAAATGTATTTTTTTGAGAGAGAGAGAGAATTTTTAATATTTATTTTTTAGTTTTCAGCAGACACAAACATCTTTATTTGTATGTGGTACTGAGGATCGAACCCCAGGCAGCACGCATGCCAGGCAAGCGTGCTACTGCTTGAGCCACATCCCCAGCCCCCCAGGGTTACATTTTTACTCTGTTTCAGTATTTTATCCACATGAATTCTGACCTAAAATCTAACTGAATTGACTTATTTTTTCCCTCTACATTTAGTGCTTTTTATGAATTGTTTAAGAGCTCTTACCTATCCCAAGATCATAGATATTCTCTTATTTAAAGTACTATGTTTTTCTATTTTCACATTTAAGTTTTTATTTATCTATGCTGTTATTGTGGTATGAGGTTGGATTTTAACTTCCATTTTTTTTTACATAGATGATGCTAAGATCTGAAGGTATTTTCTCAGAATTCACATGTTCGGACTTAATCAGCAATACAATTAATTGGTAGGGTCTTTAGAAGGTTGTAAAGTCATGGAGGAGCCCTCAGGAATGGGATTAGTGATGTTTTAAATGAACTGAAAGGAAAAAAAAAAGGTCACTCACTTTCCTCTTTCTGTCTCTCACCATATGAGGACATATCAAGGAGGCACCATGTTGGAAGAAAAGAGCAGCCCTTATCATATGCTTGCACCTTGATCTTGGAGCTTCCCAGCCTCCAACTGTGAGAAATGAATTTCTGTTCTTTATAAATTACCCAGTCTAAGGCATTTTGTGATAGCAGCAAGAATATACTAGGACTAATCACTCCTGCATTGTTTGTTGAAAACTCTATTTCCACTGATGTGCAAGATCCACTCTGTATCAAGTCAAGTTTACTTATATGTACATGGGTGCATTTCTAGGACTTGTATTCAATTTTATTTTGTTCTCTGTCCCTACACTAATGCAACATTTTCTTAAAAACTACATCTTTAAATATATTTTTAAAAATTTTTCTGATTGGGTAATTTCTCTCACATAGGAGATACAGGATTTTCCTTTATGGATCAGCATTCAGAATCAGCTTTTGAAGTTCCTATAGTAATATTGGATAGAATTGCATGAATCTATAGATTAGAGGCATTGAAATGTCTTCTCAACATAAGTTTACCTCCAAATGAAGGATGTAGTGGAATTTTCCTTTGAAGCAAACAGGGAATGATGGGCCTCATGAGAGCAAGCAGTCACGGTGCCAAGTTGTATTTATATGCCTCAGATCCCAAATACCTATGGGTGATTGTCCACAACCTCAGGCCTGCCTTGTTTAAAGCTGGAGGAACAAGGCTTCAACAGTGTCACAGTGTCATGTTTTGGCAGAAAGAGAGAAAGATATGAAGACAAAGCCAACATTCAAAGGGGAATAAGTATCAAGAAAGTAAAATAAAAATATATTCTGGAAAAACAACTTATTTAAAAACAGGAACTTTGTTTCATAAGCCACAAATATCAAATAAGATTGCATTAAATAAAACTAAATCAAATATTACTAGATATATTTATTGAAAATCATGTCAATGGGCTATATTGTACTAAAAGCAGCATTGTGTTTTTCAGCTGATCATATAATCATGTCTGAGGATGTAACTCAGAGGTAGAGTATTAGCCTTGTACCTGTAAGGCCTGGGTTTGAGCCCTGACACCACACATACACAACAAAACAACATCCAATAATGTCATGTTTTAATTGTATGTTTTCAAAAGATGGTGCCAGAGCATATACACTTTGAAAACCTGTGGTATACTTGAAAGCATTTGTTGAACTTGAAAGTGGCAAACTCAGGAAACATTATCAATTATGAGAAGTGGCTACTGCTTCTATAAAGTCTTCTTATTAAAGCATGGTCTATGTAACTTTGGATGCTTCTTTAAGTGCAGATTCCTGAGCCTATTCATCATAAATCAATTCTACCAGATTCTCCTTTTGGTAGGTTCCTCATATCATTCTTATGTGTCCCAAAGTTTAAAACCATAGTGGGAATAAAGCAGGGAGTTTCAAAGCTGACAAAAAGACTTGCATGGAATATGGGTCTATACCCAGTAACAAATAGCGATTTTTATTTATGACTTGCATGTCTTGAAATAATAAATGTGAACTTCAGTTAGCTCAAGTGAAAAATATTTTTCCTTGCCCATAGTATTTTTGGAGAATCAGGGAGATATTAATGGAATCTTCAAGTCTATTTGTGCATAGGATATGAAATGACTTTGAATATATGCATACTATAATTTGTCAGATATAAGGGGGTTTATTGTCATACAATTGAAGCTATTAAAATTGTCATTGTATTTAAAGTAGTAGTACTAACATACATTTTGCAAAATTATAATGATTTTAGGATTGAAAAAAATATAACAAAATATTATTCTAAAGAAGTATTCTCACTTTCTCCAATTTTGGGGCTACCCAGAGTCTCAGACACTCTCAGGGCAGTTTCCAGTTAAAAACCTGAAACACTGCCCTCTAGTGACTCAACAAGCAGATTAAACTAATGTTACTTCAAAGTTGGGTCTCTGAGGTGAACAATCCTTGTCTGTATGGAGTTGTTGAAGCTAGTTTGTGGTTGCTCCTCCATAAATTCTATTCCCCTCCAGAATGCCATTTCAAGGGTGAAGTGGCACACCACAGAAATTTGGGGACCTATTTATTTATCTACTTAAGTGACTTATATGACCTTAACAGAAATTAGAGATCTAAGCAACCCTCAGAGAAGCCACCTTAGTTTGATCTATTCCTTGATTCCAAGATGAGTTATGTATAGGAGTTTTTAGTACTTATTAAATAGAATAGTGTAATCCCATGGATAGATTTGTATTTGATCTAAAAATACATTTAAGTGTGCTTAAAGGAAAAAATATGCAGAAATCTTACAGGGGATGGGGATGTGGCTCATTGGTAGAGTGCTTGCTTGGCATGCATGAGAAACCCTGGTTCACTCCCCAGGATTGCAAAAATGAATACAATAATCAATGAACAAATATTTATCTTAAGAAAAGAGGGTCTTACAGTCCACATCAGATGAGAGAAAAAGTTCAGTCTGCTTCTTTAATGTATTAATATTTGGATAGAGTCTCTCTTACCTATAATTCTATCAGAAGTTTGAATATTTTAATTATGTTAAATTTTAGTGTGAATGGGAAAGGAATTTTTAAAAACTATTTTTTCTCCTTTCTCATCTCCTTTTTATGTTCCTCACAGACAGAAAACCTCTCTCTCTCTCTCCAACCCCTCTCACTCTTTCACACAGACAGACACACACACCCCAGAAGTATGTGCTGCCACCCATGAAACAGGAGGGTTTTTTTTTCTTTGTATATCTTCCCTCCAAAAATGGCGGAGTCAAGATGTCTCAAAACTAAAGATTTTCAAGATTTGAATATTAGCAAATCTACTGATTTACTGATATTATTTTCCCTCTCTTTTTAACCATGCACCTAAAAGGGTTTCTTAAATTTGGAGCCATAAAATGAGGAAAAGGAAAAGATTTTTTTGGAAAAGAACCCAACCTCAACTCAAATATGTATATAAAATAAGATGTTTTCACAAACCAGACATTCTCTTCAAATTCCAGGGAGCTAATTAGGTTGACAAGCAACTAACATTTTCTAGCAGCAAATTTCCCAGTGGGAATCTTATGGATAAAACGACTGGAGCCGGTGCGCCACCTAATGGTCATTGCACACATTGCAAAAAACACTTAGAAATTCCCTTTAGTAAATGTGCTTCCTTCCATATTGTTCCAGTAAGATTATCATAGAATATTATCTTAGAATAGTAACATTTGCTGCTTACCTTTCAATTTGTATAAAAGGAAAACCATTTTATGCATGTAACTAAAGCCCAATTCTTTATTAGACTATCTCATTTGATAAGAAATATCAAGCTGATCTAGTTAGCTGTTAATTTTCTTTTCCTTCTTTAGTTACTGGAAAAAATTCTTTTTTCTGTTCTTTTTTTAAATTTATCCTAATTGGTTATACATGACAAAAGAATGTATTGTGATTCATTGTGCACAAATGAAGCACAACTTTTCATTTCTCCGGTTGTATACCATGTAGAGTTGCACCATGTGTGCAGTCATACATGTACCTAGGGTAATGATGTTCATCCACCATCTTCCTACCCCTGTACCTCCTCCCTTCCCTCCTTCCCCTTTGCCCAATCAAAGTTCCTCCATTCTCCCCAGTGCCCCTAATCAGCATCTATTTATCCGAGAGAACATTCAGCCTTTGGTTTTGGGGGATTGGCCTACTTTGCTTAGCATGATATTCTTCAACTCCATCCATTCACCTGCAACTTCCATAATTTTATTCTCTTTTAAAGCTGAGTAATATTCCATCGTGTTTATGTTCCACAGTTTCTTTATCCATTCATCTGTTGAAGGGCATACAGATTGGTTCCACAGTTTAGCTATTGTGAATTGAGCTGCTATGAACATTGATGTGGCTGTGTTACTACAGTATGCTGATTCTAAGTCTTTTGGGTATAGACTGAGGAGTGGGATAGCTGGGTCAAAATGATGGTTCCATTCCAAGTTTTCTAAGGAATCTCCATACTGCTTTCCAGAGTGTTTGCACCAATTTTCAGTGCCACCAGCAATATATGAGTGTACCATTTTTCCCACATCCTTGCCGACACTTATTATTGCTTGTATTCTTGATAATTTCCATTCTGACTGGAGTAGGATGAAATCTTTTTTTTTCTTTTTTTATTGTTGGGCGTTCAAAACATTACATAGTTCTTGATATATCATATTTCACAGTTTGATTCAAGTGGGTTATGAACTCCCATTTTTACCCCGTATACAGATTGCTGAATCACATCATTTACACTTCCATTGATTTACACATTGCCATTCTAGTGTCTGTTGTATTCTGCTGCCTTTCCTATCCTCTACTATCCCCCCTCCCGTCCCCTCCCCTCCCCTCTACTCTCTCTACACCCTCTACTGTAAATATTTTCTTCCACTTGTATTATTTTTCCCTTACCCCTCACTTCCTCTTGTATGTAACTTTGTATAACCCTGAGGATCACCTTCCATTTCCATGCAATTTCCCTTCTCTCTCCCTTTCCCTCGCACCTCTCATCCCTGTTTAATGTTAATCTTCTTCTCATGCTGTTCGTCCCTACTCTGTCCTTAGTTACTCCCCTTATATCAAAGAAGACATTTGGCATTTGTTTTTTAGGGATTAGCTAGCTTCACTTAGCATAATCTGCTCTAATGCCATCCATTTCCCTCCAAATTCTATGATTTTGTCATTTTTTAATGCAGAGTAATACTCCATTGTGTATAAATGCCACATTTTTTTTATCCATTCATCTATTGAAGGGCATCTAGGTTGGTTCCACAATCATGCTATCGTGAATTGTGCTGCTATGAACATCGATGTAGCAGTGTCCCTGTAGCATGCTCTTTTTAGGTCTTTAGGGAATAGACCGAGAAGGGGAATAGCTGGGTCAAATGGTGGTTCCATTCCCAGCTTTCCAAGAAATCTCCATACTGCTTTCCAAACTGGCTGCACCAATTTGCAGTCCCACCAACAATGAGCAAGTGTACCCTTTTCTCCACATCCTTGCCAGCACTTGTTGTTGTTTGACTTCCTAATGGCTGCCAGTCTTACTGGAGTGAGATGGTATCTTAGGGTGGTTTTGATTTGAATTTCTATGACTGCTAGCGATGCTGAGCATTTTTTCATGTGCTTGTTGATTGATAGTATGTCCTCCTCTGAGAATTGTCTGTTCAGGTCCTTGGCCCATCTGTTGATTGGGTTATTTGTTATCTTACTGTCTAATTTTTTGAGTTCTTTGTATACTCTGGATATTAGGGCTCTATCTGAAGTGTGAGGAGTAAAGATTTGTTCCCAGGACGTAGGCTCCCTATTTACCTCTCTTATTGTCTCTTGTGCTGAGAAAAAACTTTTTAGTTTGAGTAAGTCCCATTTGTTGATTCTAGTTATTAACTCTTGTGCTATGGGTGTCCTATTGAGGAATTTGGGGCCCGACCCCACAGTATGTAGATCATAGCCCACTTTTTCTTCTATCAGACGCTGTGTCTCTGATTTGATATCAAGCTCCTTGATCCATTTTGAGTTAACTTTTGTGCATGGCGAGAGAAAGGGATTCAGTTTCATTTTGATGCTGTGTCTCTGATTTGATATCAAGCTCCTTGATCCATTTTGAGTTAACTTTTGTGCATGGCGAGAGAAAGGGATTCAGTTTCATTTTGATGCAAATGGATTTCCAGTTTTCCCAGCACCATTTGTTGAAGATGCTATCCTTCCTCCATTGCATGCTTTTAGCCCCTTTATCAAATATAATATAGTTGTAGTTTTGTGGATTGGTTTCTGAGTCCTCTATTCTGTACCATTGGTCCACCCACCTGTTTTGGTACCAGTACCATGCTGTTTTTGTTACTATTGCTCTGTAGTATAGTTTGAAGTCTGGTATTGCTATATCACCTGATTCACACTTCCTGCTTAGCATTGTTTTTGCTATTCTGGGTCTTTTGTTTTTCCATATAAATTTCATGATTGCTTTATCTAATTCTACAAGAAATGCCGTTGGGATTTTGATTGGCATTGCATTGAACTTATAGAGAACTTTTGGTAATATCGCCATTTTGATGATGTTAGTTCTGCCTATCCATGAACAGGGTATATTTTTCCATCTTCTATTGTAGACCCTTTTGGGTCTGCTAGTTATAGAATCATGTCATCTGCAAATAGTGATAAGTTAAGTTCTTCTTTTCCTATTTTTATGCGTTTAATTTCTTTCATCTGTCTAATTGCTCTGGCCAGTGTTTCGATAACTATGTTGAACAGAAGTGGTGATAGAGGGCATCCCTGTCTTGTTCCAGATATTAGAGGGAATGCCTTCAATTTTTCTCCTTTCAGAATGATGCTAGCCTGTGGCTTAGCATAGATTGCTTTTACAATGTTGAGGTATGATCCTGTTATTCCTAATTTTTCTAGAGTTTTGAACATATAGGGATGCTGTACTTTGTCGAATGCTTTTTCTGCATCTATTGAGATGATCATATGGTTCTTATTTTTAAGTCTATTGATGTGGTGAATAACATTTATTGATTTCCATATATTGAACCAGCCTTGCATCCCAGGGATGAATCCTACTTGATCATGATGTACAATTTTTTTGATATGTTTTTGAATCCGATTCGCCAGAATTTTATTGAGGATTTTTGCATCTAGGTTCATTAGAGATATTGGTCTGTAGTTTTATTTCTTTGAAGTGTCTTTGTCTGGTTTAGGCATCAGGGTGATGTTGGCCTCATAGAATGAATTTGGAAGTTCTCCCTCTTTTTCTATTTCCTGAAATAGCTTGAAAAGTATTGGTATTAGTTCCTCTTTAAAGGTTTTGTAAAACTCTGCTGTATACCCATCCGGTCCTGGGCTTTTCTTAGTTGGTAGTCTTTTGATGGTTTCTTCTATTTCCTCAATTGTTATTGGTCTGTTTAGGTTGTCTATATCCTCCTGACTCAATCTGGGCAGATCATATGACTTAAGAAATTTATCGATACCTTCACTATCTTCTATTTTGTTGGAGTATAAGGATTCAAAATAATTTCTTATTATCTTCTGTATTTCTGAAGTGTCTGTTGTGATATTGCCTTTTTCATCCCATATGCTCGTAATTTGAGTTCTCTCTCTTCTTCTCTTCATTAGCATGGCTAAGGGTCTGTCAATTTTATTTATTTTTTCAAAGAACCAACTTTTAGTTTTGTCAATTTTTTCAATTGTTTCTTTTGTTTCAATTTCATTAATTTCAGCTCTGATTTTAATTATTTCTTGCCTTCTACTTCTTTTGCTGTTGTTTTGCTCTTCTTTTTCTAGGATTTTGAGATGAAGTATGAGATCATTTATTTGTTGGTTTTTTCTTTTGTTAAGGAATGAACTCCAAGCAATGAATTTTCCTCTTAGAACTGCTTTCAATGTTTCCCATAGATTCCGATATGTTGTGTCTGTGTTTTCATTTAACTCTAAGAATTTTTTAATGTCCTCCTTGATGTCTTCTAAAACCCATTGATCATTCAGTAACCTATTGTTTATTCTCCAAGTGATGCATGATTTTTCTTTCCTTCTTATATCGTTGATTTTCAGTTTCATTCCATTATGATCAGATAAGATGCATGGTATTATCTCTACTCCTTTATATTGTCTAAGAGTTGCCCTGTGACATAATATATGATCTATTTTTGAGAAGGATCCATGTGCTGCTGAGAAAAAAGTGTAACTGATGGATGTTGGGTGGTATATTCTATATATATCAATTAAGTCTAGATTGTTAATTGTGTTATTGAGTTCTATAGTTTCCTTATTCAACTTTTGTTTGGAAGATCTGTCCAGTGGTGAGAGAGGTGTGTTGAAGTCTCCCATGATTATTGTATGGTGGTCTATTAGACTCTTGAACTTGTGAAGAGTTTGCTTGATGAACATAGCTGCACCATTGTTTGGGGCATATATATTTATGATTGTTATGTCTTGTTGGTGTGTGGTTCCCTTGAGCAGTATGTAGTGTCCCTCTTTATCCCTTTTGATTAACTTTGGCTTGAAATCTATTTTATTTGATATGAGTATGGACACTCCTGCTTGTTTCCGCAGTCCATATGAGTGATATGATTTTTCCCAACCTTTCACCTTCAGTCTATGTATATCTTTTCCTATCAAATGCGTCTCCTGTAGGCAGCATATTGTTGGGTCTTGTTTTGTAATCCATTCAACTAGCCTGTGTCTCTTAATTGGTGAGTTTAAGCCATTAACATTTAGGGTTATGATTGAGATATGGTTTGTTCTTCCAGCCATATTTGTTTATTAATGTTACTAAACCTGATTTGTTTTCTTCTTTGATTATTTTCCCCCCTTTACTGTCCTACCTCCCACTGTTGGTTTTCATTGTTATTTTCCATTTCCTCTTCCTGTAATGTTTTGCCAAGGATTTTTTGAAGAGATGGTTTTCTAGCTGCAAATTCTTTTAACTTTTGTTTATCGTGGAAGGTTTTAATTTCATCTTCCATCCTGAAGCTTAATTTCACCGGATACACGATTCTTGGTTGGAACCCATTTTCTTTCAGTGTTTGAAATATGTTATTCCAGGATCTTCTAGCTTTCAGAGTCTGTGTTGAGAGATCAGCTGTTATCCTGATTGGTTTACCCCTAAATGTAATCTGCTTCCTTTCTCTTGTAGCTTTTAAAATTCTCTCCTTATTCTGTATGTTGGGCATCTTCATTATAATGTGTCTAGGTGTGAATCTCTTATGATTTTGCACATTCGGCGTCCTGTAGGCTTCTAGGATTTGGGATTCTGACTCATTCTTCAAGTCTGGGAAGTTTTCTCGTATTATTTCATTGAATAGATTGTTTATTCCTTTGGTTTGGACCTCTATGCCTTCCTGTATCCCAATGACTCTTAAGTTTGGTCTCTTTATGTTATCCCATATCTCTTGGATGTTCTGCTCATGGTTTCTTAACAGTCTTGCTGAGCTGTCTATGTTCTTTTCAAGTTGAAATACTTTGTCTTCATTGTCTGATGTTCTATCTTCTAAGTGTTCTACTCTGTTGGTAGTATTCTCAATTGAGTTTTTAAGTTGGTTTATTGCTTCCTGCATTTCTAGGATTTCTATTTGTTTGTTTTTTATTACCTCTATCTCCCTGTATAATTGATCCTTTGCTTCTTGGATTTGTTTATGTAATTCCTTGTCAAAGTGATCTTTCATTGTTTGATTTTGCTGTCTCATGTCTTCCTTGAGACTCCAGATCATCTGAAGCATGTATATCCTGAATTCTTTATCTGACATTCCATCTGTTGCAGCTATTACCTCTTCTAAAGTTGAGTTGACCTGAATTGCTTGTGGTCCTTTCTTGCCTTGTCTTTTCATACTGCTCGCATTTCTTTCTGCTTGGTAAAACTGTTGTGTTTTTGAAATTTTCCCCCTATTATTTATATTGCTCTTGTATAGTTGAAAAATCTCTCTTGCAGGGCGGGTAGTGGCTGTGCTCCTCCTCCAATTGGGGTGATCTGTCAACCACGCTGGCGGGCTGCTAGGCCTGCTCTGCCAGTCGGTCGCAGGTCTGCCCACCCTGCGGGCACGGGTGGCGGCTCTGCTCTGCCCCCACTCCAATTGTGGTGACCTGACTACCACGCCCTCAGGTCGCTGGGCCTGATCTGGATGCTGGCGGCGGCTCTGCTCTGCCCCTATTCCAATTGGTGTGACGTGTCTACCACGCTGGCAGGCCTCTGGGCCTATTCCACCAGTGGGTTGCAGGTCTGCCTACCTTTCGGGCTCGGGCGGCAGGTCTGCTCGGCCCCCACTCCAAATGGGGTTACCTGACTGCCACTCCGGCGGGTCGCTGGGCCTTTTCCGGACATGGGCGGTGGCTCTGCTCCGCCCCCACTCCAACCAGTGTGACGTGTCTGCCTCGCCGGCTGGCCGCTAAACCCATTCCGCCGGTGGGCCGCCGGTCTGCCTACCTTGCGAGCTCGGGCGGCGGCTCTGCTCGGCCCCCACTACAAATGGGGTGACTTGACTGCCACACTGGTGGGTCGCTGGACCTTTTCCAGGCGCAGGCAGCGGCCCCACTCAGCCCCCACTCCAATCGGCGCGACGTGTCCACCACGCTGGCAGCCCACTGGGCCTGTCCCGCCGGTGGGTTGCAGGTCTGCCTATCTTGCAGGCTCGGGCGGCGGCTCTGCTCTGCCCCTACTCCAAATGGGGTGACTTGACTACCACGCCATCGGGTCGCTGGTCCTGTTCCAGGCGTGGGCGGCTGCTCTCTTCGGCCCCAGCTGCAGTTGGGGTGACGTGATACCTCGCCGGCGGGTCGCTTGGCCTGTTCCGGGCGCAGGCGGCAGCTCCACTCTGCCCCTCTGGCCCCCACAGCACACAGCAGGACCTGGACCGAGAAGCAGTTTCCGTGGGTTCCCCATCACTGGGCCAAAGCAGCTCTGGGAGCCTGAACCCGGCCGCTCCGAGCTCGGTGCACTCTCTGCTAGGAGCAGGCTCCGAGAAGCAGTCTCCACGGGTTCCCCAGCCCTGGGCCAAAGCAGCACCGGGAGCCAGAACCCGACCGCTCTGAGCTCGGTGCACGCTCTGCTAGGAGCAGGCTCCAAGAAGCAGTCTCCGCAGGTTCCCCAGCCCTGGGCCAAAACAGTTCCGGGAGTCAGAACCCGGCTGCCCTGAGCTCGGTGCACGCTCCACTAGGAGCCGGCTCCAAGAAGCAGTCTCCGCGGGTTCCCCAGCCCTGGGCCAAAACAGTTCCGGGAGCCAGAACCCGGCTGCTCAGAGCTCAGTGCACGGACCGCTAGGAGCAAGCTCCAAGAAGCAGTCTCCGCGGGATCTCTAGCCCTGAGCCTGAGCAATCTTCTGCGAGACGCAGGCAAGTAACAGCCTGAAATCACCTGTTCCGTAGCTGAATGAGCTGAAATCAGTAGAAAACAGGGATGATTATGTCAGTTCTCCAAGATGGCGGCCGCTGGCCTTCTCCGTGGTCTGACCGGTGTGGAGAACCGAACTGGACCGCTTCTCTCCTCCGTCTCAAACCCAGAACTCAGCACTGGGCACAGCCATTGCACCGCTGGCAGGAGCCCGCAGAATCCGCAGCACTGCACTTCCTTGCTGCCACCTCGCCGCTTCCCAGCGCGCACTGCAGACTCCAGCCGTGGGGCGATCAGCCGAACAAGCAGTGCGACCCTCCACGCGGAGAAATCGCCCGCGACCGAGCCCCCACAGCCGATTCTCGCACGATGAAAATCCCTCCACTAGATTCTGGAGCACCTCAATTTCGCTGGAAATTCCCAACAAGACAGCCTTCAGCTGTTTTAACTCGTCATTCTCCCGCACAGTGACGCGGCACACAGGGGTGATGCACTCCCTTTGCTGCCATCTTCCAACCAAAGCCAGGATGAAATCTTAGAGTAGTTTTGGTTTGCATTTTTCTAATTCCTAGAAAAGTTGAACATTTTTTTCATATATTTGTTGATCAATTGTATAACTTCTGAGAAGTGTCTGTTCAATCTCTTAGCCCATTTATTGATTGGGTTATTTATTTATTTATTTATTTGGTGTTAAGATTTTTGAGTTCTTTATATATCCTGGAGATTAGTGCTCTCTCTGATGTGTATGTAGTAAAGATCTTCTCCCACTCTGTGGGTACTCTCTTCACGTTATTGATTTTTTTCCTTTGCCAATAAGAAGCTTTTTAGTTTGACTCCATCCCATTTATTAATTCTTGATTTATTTTTCTTGCATTTTAGGAATGTGGTTAAGGAAGTTGGGACCTAATCTGACATGATGTAGATTTGGGCCTACTTTTTATTCTATTAGGCACAGGATCTCTGTTCTAGTGCCTAAGTCCTTGATCCATTTTGAGTTGATTGTTGTGCATGGTAAGACATAGTGGCTTAATTTCATTTTGCTGCATATGGATTTCCAATTTTCCCCACACCATTTGTTGAAGAGCCCATCTTTTCGCCAATGTATGATTGCAGAGCTTTTGTCCAGTATGAGATAACTGTATTTATGTGGGTTTGTCTCTATGGCTTCTATTCTGTATGGTTGGTCGACATGTCTATTTTAGTGCCAATTCCATGACATTTTTGTTACTATAGCTCTGTAGTATAGTTTAAGGTCTGGTATTGTGATGCCTCTTGCTTCACTCTTCTTGCTAAGGTTTGCTTTGGCTATTCTAGGTCTCTTATTTTTCTAAATGAATTTCATGATTGCCTTTTCTATTTCTATGAAGAATGTTGTTGGGATTTTAATTGGAATTGCAGTAAATCTGTATAACACTTTTGGTAGCATAGCCATTTTGACAATATTAATTCTTCCTATCCAAGAATATGGGAGATTAGTTACTGGTGAAACTTTAGAGATACATAGCAGAGGCAAAGAGGCATCATCCAACATCATTCCTAACCCTTAGTGTAAACACAGTCTTCAGGTAATCCAGAATCAGCCTTCCAGTGTGGGAGCCACACGAAGTCATTTCACTCCACATGAATTGTAAATTAACTGAGCTCAAAGTTGACACCATCAAAATTGGGGAAAACAGACATCACGTGTGCCCTAGCAAGATGCACTGAGACTGACATGGCATCATTTCTGTGGTTTCCTGCCCCAAGTGAAAGACTATGAAGAAATCAAACTTGAATGACATTCTACAAAATAACCAGTCTCCACGCTTCAAAAACATCAAGGTCGAGAAACAAAAGGAAAGGCTAAAAACTGTTCCAAAATAAAGAAATCTAAAGAATCATGACATATGAAGCCAAGTGTGATTGGATACTGACTGGGGGGATATAGCTGGAAAGGACATTATTTGGACAAGTGATGACATTTTAAAATGGATTCAACTAGGTAAGAGGATTGTGTCAAGGTTAATTTTCTTTTATTTTGATAATGATATTATGGTTATGTAATAAAATATCCTTGACTACAGGAAATATATCCCTAGAGAAAAATCTACAAGAGCTGAATTAGACTTTGAATGTGAAGTGTTGAGATAAGTTTACTTGGATCTGATATAAGAAGGAAAGATCTGGATGGGAATCCTTTGACGTCTACTGGTCCCTGCTCCTTGCTCTGTGGGCTTGGGGCTCAGACCCCTTGGGCCTCAACTTCTATGTATATAAAAAAGAAATAAATTTTTTTCTCAAATTTTTCTTCTTCCTTAACCTTCCTCCTAGGGATGCTCTGAATACTAAATTAGACATACTCTAAAAATTGATTAAGTTAATTAAAAGTTAGTTGAATTGGTTAGATCCCTATAGCCAGGAGAGTGAAGCTGTGTATGTTTTCATAAAGTGAAGTCAGATAAGAAGGCAGAGCCAAGTTTCAGATATTCATACCTTGCATATCTACAATGGTCTACAGTCCCCTCCACATTATTCTATCAGAATCGTACAATGACCTTAAAAAGTGCATAAAAAGATGTGGAAAATTATATATTTTGTCATTGCTATAAAGAAGACTCATACATGTGTAACAACACCTCAATGTAATTTTGTAGGAGTTAGTCCTGAACACAGGATAAAAATTGGGAGAGAGAGAGAGAGAGAGAGAGAGAGAGAGAGAGAGAGAGAGAGAGAGAGAGAGAGAGAGAGAATACTGTGGGAGTTACTAAGCCAAATGTTTTATGGATGTTCACTGCTCCTTGGTTTGATCACTTCATGGAAGCATCATTTGCAGAAAAAGGGTTCATCTTTGTAATATTCCAGAGGTTCCCTCTGCAACTCAAGTTCCTGGATGTGCAAAGAGGGCTTAGAATGCACCTAAAGGGTGTGTTTGAGCTGCTGATCACCTTGCCAAGGGTACAGAATTCTCTCCACCTGTTCCCAGGCTCCTCTTCCTCTCTGCAAGGCATGAAATTGATAATAGAGCAGAGCAGGTCCTGGACATCCAGACAAATGGGCTTCAACTCCAAGGGCACCTAATTGCTGTGTAACTTTGAAAATATTGCTTAGTCAACCCAGAAGCAACTTCCTCACCTGATCCCATCTCTTATAACAACTAAAGGAACTATAGAGTATAAAACACAAATCATAGTTTCTGTCCCCTGTTAGACATAAAAAAGTTATTCCCTTTTTTTAATCCTTCTATTCCTATCTTTAACTCTTCTACTGTCCCTATCCTCAGAGTCTCTGTCCATTCCTCTCTTCTTCTCACCCTTTCTTCTTTCCAAAGTAACATGTTCTTAAATCTAGGTGAAAAGTTTTCTGGATATGTGCTAGTGTTATCTACATGTTCCTAAATGGATTTTTCAAACTAAACAGTAAAATACTGCAAGGTGCAGTGGCACATGCCTGTAATCCCAGAGACTTGGGAGGCTGAGGCAGGAGAATTGAAAGCTTGAGGCCAGCCTTGGCAACTTAGTGAGACCCTTTTCAAAATAAAAAGCATTGGGGATGTAGCTCAGTGGTAGATTGTCCTTGCATTCCATCCCCAGTATCAAAAAAATGAGAGATAACTCCTAAAACAATTCCCAGGAACCCCACCCATGAAAAAATAAATAGAAAGTCTAAAGGCTAACACAAGACAAAGTGGAGCCAAATTTCTGAAGAAGGGACAACCTACGTGTTGTGAAAACTCATAGAGCTTCCATTATATATTAGGAGTTGAAAGTCATCAGTCAGTCCCACTATCCCAACTGCTAATATTGGGGACAAGTGATTCTGTTCAGTCCAGATTGGGTTAGTAATGCCTGCTTGACTCAGACTGTCCAAGCTGACAGTGACACATACCAGAGGACAGAATGGGGCAGATGCTTGAAGACGTTGGCAATCACAGAGGGAAGAAATGTCCACTGGGCCTGATCATTTGCTTAGATCAGAGAAAAGTGGAGAATTTACCATGCAGAATTCTAACCCAAAACAAGGTCAGTGTATGGCAGATGTGAAATCCAGAGGCCTGAGAAAGACCATGGTAAGACTCCATCCTCAATTTCCTTCAAGCAAATGAAACTTATGAGATCAGAGTTTCAGAACCAAGTTTGCCTACACCCTGCCCAGAGTGAACCTAAATCCTGGGGCAGCCTTTCCACTCCCCAGACCTCATCATGGGCCTTGACCACATGCCATCAGCTTGTGTCCAGGATACAAACTGACTAGGCATCTGTCTCCTCAAGTCTGAGGTGATGGAAGTCACAGGGAGATTGATTCAAACACAGGGAAACTGCATTTTATTTTCTATACATTGGATTTCCAAAGAAAAACAAATGTAGGTGGTCCCCACGTTATGATGGCCTAACTTAACAATGATTTGCTTCTTTAGCAGTACCCATATATTCACTCTGTTTTTCACTTTCAACACAGTATTCAATAAAATGCATAAGATACTTAACACTTTAATACAAAATAAGATTTATGTTAGATAACTTTGACTAACTGTAAGCTCTTGTAATTGTTCTGAACATGTTTAAGATAGGCTAGACCAAGCTATGATTAAGTGTAGAATTTTCAATTTATGATATGTTCAACTTGCAATTTGTTTATTGGGATAAAACTGCATCGTTAAGTCCAGCAATATCTGCAGCTGGTCATATGTCATCAGGAAAAATATTAAAGCTGAAAGACAGATGTGATTTGAGTTAGTCTATCCCTGATTTTAAAAAAATGGAAAATTTCTTCAGAAGTGTTCTATGGTGTGCAGTTCCAACAGTATTGCAATGCAGATATTTACAGAAAAGCATTGACTTGAACAGGGACCAAGTTCAAGAAGTTGAGAGCTGAAGAAGACATGGGACAGGGAATTTGAAGCACAATCTTGGAGGAAGGAGTAAGAGCATAGTGTTCAGGTCATCTGAATTTGGATTGACTGGGTGGCCACTGTAGGCAGGTGGGGTGTGGCAGGAGGAGACAGGTGACTGGGTGTGTGCCCTGGAAGACTGCATTTTCTCTGTGCTGCCTCTGTTCCTCCTGACCCCACCACGAGCTAAGCAGCCTTCCTTCTCTGGCCCTTCTGCCTTCTGCCATGATGTGCTGCCTCACCTTGGACCAAACACGACAGTCAGCCAGCTATGAACCAAGAAGTCTGAAAACATCAGCTCTGAATGTTTCCTCCTCTAACTTGTTTTTATTGGGTGTTTTGGTCACTGCAATGAAAAAGTGGACTGATACAGCATTGTTAACAGAAATATAAGCAACATTTAAATTAAAAATATTCATAATTGTTTTTTCATTTTTATTCAATTTTTCTTTGATCCTGATATTATATGAATAAATTTGTGTGCCTTTGCATGATATTGGTGTGAGAAGTGACAATATCCATGAGTAGCAGAGAAGATACATATACCTATATATTTTCAAATGCAATTTTTGGGGGGGCAATAGATATTTTTTTCCCATTATTCTCCCTTTTCCTTTAACTTTTGTTTCTATGATTACCAAGCCCCTGGTAATGTTCCCAGTATTGGCCCTGGTGCTTTGGGCTAGTAGGAGTAGGGTAACATCTGTTGTGCCCCAACAATTGAAAATGGAACATCACAGTTAGCCACAGTGCCTGGGTGGCTTTCCCTGTATGTGACAATATCTATTCCCTGAGATGAAGCCAAATCTCTTTGAGCATCTCTTCCAATACAGAGAACTGGAGCATTTTAATACTTCTTCTCCTCCCTTTGCCCTCCCTTTGGGCTTCTTGTGTTCCTATTCTCATATGGTTCTTTGTTTTTTCACCTATTTCAACAAAACTTAAATCTGTCAGCATTTGACTTCTGCCAAAGTGTGGTATTCGGATTTTTGAATGTAGAGAGGATGTTCAACTACAGAGTCAATAAATACATTCCCCACCAACTCTGCAACTGGATTTGTGTAATTGCATCAGGGGAAAAAATGAGTATGTATATGAGTGTGTGTGTTGAGAGATGGTTTCCACACACACACTGAAAATAATTTTTAAACTCTTTATGGTCTGATAAATGAGAAATTAGAAGAGCCAACAGTTTAGGGAATCAGAACCTCATACTTTAAATCAAGAAACTAAAATCAAGAAGATCCTGTGTGTGTGTGCAAAGATCTTAAATTGAAGATAGCTTAGATTTGCCCGGGCTTTGTCCACTGAGAGGGCCTCAAGGCAATGAATCCCGAGTAGTAGTAAGCACAGCTAACAGATAAATCTCATTTACTAAGTATCATTCTCCACTCACGGAAATCAAGGATCTTTTGAGAAAGGATTGGGCAAGGAGAGGGAAACTGAACCTGCAACTTCATTTTAAACATAAAGTAAGAAAGTATTCAAAAATAATAGGGACATGCTGTCTCCATCTGCTCAGGCTGCCATGTCAAAGCATCACACATCTAGTGGCTTAGATAACAGACACTTATTTTTCATACCTACAGAGGAAAAATAGAACTTTACGGCGGGAAACCCGCTTTACCCAAGAGATCAGAGATAGCTGATCCTGGAACCACTCAGGATCACATGTTTCCTGATGTGAGGCACTAAGAAAAAAATGTCATTTCTGGAATATTTCTTCAAACCCTGCTTCAACCTGAATGTCATCACAAACATTGGAACAACTTAAACTGAGCAAATTCCACAGAACGTCTTATCTGGACATGGCAAAACTGACAAAATCATAAAAGACAAAGACCAAGATTGAGAAATCCTTCCAGACTTTATGGACTGTGCATTAGACAGTAGTGTCATGTCAACATTAAATATTCTAATTTTAGTAATCTTACTGTTTATTTATATAAGAAAAAAATGTCCTCATCTTGATCCTTATACATGGCAGGATATATTTAGAAATAAAGGAGAGTAATATAGACGACAGTCAAGTGACTTGAGAAAAATGTGTGTGCATGTGAATGTGTTGTGTAATTGTGCGTGTGTGTGTGTGTGTGTGTATGTGTGTGAGAGTATTTGTGACAGGTGGATAAACAGATGGATAGAAGTGTAAATGGAACAAAATATGAATTCTTAGTGAAATAGATTGAAGGATATGAGACATCTCTGTACCATATCTACACTATTTTATATATTTAAAATTATATTGAAATAAAAAGTTAAAAGAAACTTGAGTGCAAAAAGGCAGAGTGACTTAGAGTCTCATAGCTGCAACTGGCAAAATACAGATTGAAAGTGACATGGCATGCCCCTCCATTCCCAGCTTGACTCCTCCCTCAGATGAAGGGGGTAGGTATGAATCTGACATTTATTTCCATATCTACCTCAGTTTTACCACCCAATTACTCAGAACATTCTAAAATGTTCTTTGAATGTTAGGTATACCAATAAATAAATACATTCTTTTTGCTGAGAATCTACTTGCAATGTGAAAACTATACTGATCTAAAGGCTCCTGCTAATGCAGCCTTGACCACCCAGGCCTCCCAAGGGGATTCAGTAATGGCCCACCTTACACAAAATTCCATTCCAGAGCAACTGGTCCCTGCCACAGCTTTATGTGTATTCAGCTCAGATCTGTTCTCAGTCAGAAATGAAGATTCAGAGAAGTAATTTTCAGTGTGCAGAGTCACATCAAGAGAGACAGTGGGCTTTCTCCAATTTGATTTGTGTAATCCAATGAGCCATTCCTTGCCCTGCATATACCATATATCACCTTCATAAAATGAATCTTAAAGCCAAAAAGTTAGATGGTTAAGCACCAGTGCCTGTTGTCATGGTACAATTTCAGAGGGGTTTGGTAAGGATTTTTTAAATGTATCTAAATTACTTATGGTTGCCATTCTGCCATTATAGCTTTATTTTTTTTTTAGTTCATTGAGTCACAAATGTCTTCTTAAAACTATAATTTCTAAATATCTCCCTCTTCAAAATTAAATACACAATATTTATTCAGTTATTGATTTTATGGTAAGTTGCCATCTAACTAGTATGGACTGTATATGATTAAAAGATGCAGGTAAGAATAGGAAGAAACTGATCTCCAATAGAGGAGATGGGAAGGCTAGATAAACAAAGTCCCTGGATTTTCCTAATTTTATTTGGGCTTATAATTGAAATGGGCTTAAACAAGTAAATGTGTTCTCAGATGTGTACTTTAGTCCAAACTTATTCTTAGAATAGGTGCTTTTTATTCTGTGTGAATTTTCCCCCAACAAAAATGAAGGGTGAGGAGAAACCGGAGGAGGAAAGAAGAAGGACAAGGAAGAGAAAAAAGAAAGGAAAACTATTAGAACCTGATCCCTAGTTAATAATGTGAATATTAAAATATTTATTCTGAAGCACATTGATTCCTGTAACTTACTTTGAATGCATCCAAAAACCAATGGGTTGACTGATGGATAGAGAAATGGCTGTGTGCTGAAGTAAACAAGGATAGTCAAATGTGAGTATGCAGCAAAGATCATTAGGCTACAAACTGACATGTTTTTCTCCTTTTTCCCCCTCTTCCCCTCCCTAATGGGGAGGAAGCAAGATTGACCTTCTTCCTGTCTTAGCTTAAGTTATTTGTCCTTGGACTCATTGACCTGACCCTAGGAGTGAAGGAATCCAGACTTAGGAGCAGGTACCAGGGAATCTAAGAAATGACTCTCTCTCAAGGCTACCACTCAGATATGAATTGTGACTACTGATAGGGCACACCTGGAGTTTAGCCTTTGTAGCCCTCTTTCAAAGCCCACTGTTCCCCTGGCAGTAAGAATCACAGCCTCGAGGACAGAAGTCACCTGTGTATTCTCATTTGCTAGAAAATCAAGAAAAGTTCTTCCTCCTTTTTCTCAAAAGCTTGTCCTTGCTATTGGACCAGCATCAGAGACAAGGACCAATCTCTCACTATCAATAGTTACATTGTAAGTATTATTGTTACTAAATTTAAGTTTATTTAATGCAAGTTTTAGTGTTAGCCATTTTGATTATTTAAAACATTTGTGAACACGAGAGCCGATGGAAGCCAACACTCAGACCTGCCCTTGAAAAAATGAATATCAGAAGTACATTTTATTATTTCATATTTTTCAAATCAAATGGATATTTCCTCTGGCTCTCACCTCTTCCAGTTTCCTTTCTTCCCTTGGAGGTCATTAATCTCCTATTTTCAGATTGACTTTTTAAAAAGAAAGCCATGACACCCATGCCTGCCCTCATTCCTCTGCTGAAGTGATTTCAGTTTCCTCTAAAATATGAGATTTTCCCTCACTCTTATTTACTATGCACAGATGCAGAAGGAGAATTACTAAAGTTTTGCAATAAAAATAAGCTTGGCTTTGCGAGCACCTGCTTTCCACTGTTTAATAATGCTGAGCTCCCTTCTCCTATGTGCTTCTGTTTACTCTTCTACAAATTATTTTTGTTCTCAGTTGACAAAGATAAATGATGGGATTAATATATATTGAAGAAGTCCCTGTGAACAGTGTGCCAGCCCCAAGGAAGGGTGGGTATTATTTCCCTCAGGTAAGGCAACACAGCAAACTGGATTAAGAGTAATTTGCTGTGGGGCTTATAGATGATCATGATCCATTAGTGGTACAGCATTTATGAAAATTGCTTTTTCTTAAATAAAAATTAGAATGACTTTCATTACCTTGTCAGGACTGAGCCAAGCCAACTGCATTTTCCCCTAAGGAAAATAAAATATCAATGGCAAAGCTTCGATTTTTTTTTTATTTAACCTGAAAGCAATCTCCAAACTGTTGAAAGTAACAGTGAATAAAATGAGTGACAAGAAATTTTATCCAGTAAGGTTCAGACATGCCTTGGTACAATTAGAGCTAAAAACTATCAAAGAAAATATGTATAACACAAATGAGTAAAGTTAACTCAGAGTGTTATTTTTTGGGTGATTGTTTTTAAAATTATGTAAATCTATGCAATGTAAGCAGAGATTTTGCAAAATGTAGTTTGAGTGGAGACTTTCAATATCATGGTATGTTTGCTTTAATTTTTCAGAATCTGAGTTATAATAGTAATATTTTCAACCAACTAATTCAAGATTTACTAAGCATCTCCCTTATCTTAATATTCCATCATTAAGTCTAGAGACTCACAGAATTGGTATAATGTGGCATAAATACTTATTTACATTCTTAGGCTATCCTATAACAAAACATTTCTTTTATTATGAAATTATCCATTCATTGCTTTGCTTAAAATAATTAAGACTATTTAATACTTGGATAGCTTCTTAGGGAAGGAATAAGGAGATGGCTATGATCAAAATATGTTATTTGCATGTAGAATGTGCTATAAAGAAACTTATTATCTTGCATAGTTAAAATGCACTAATAAAAATAATAAATATTTTAAGATGCATTGGAGTGGTAACAAGAGGTATCATATTCATGACTTTGCTTAAAATTCTCTCCTACCCCATGTTAATTTGGATTTTTTGTTGTTGTTTTGGATATAATAGTATTTTTATGTTATATTTCTGATTTGCATATTGGGATGGGAATCACTATCAGACCAGCATCTTCAAAGTGAAACAAAGAATTTGGGGACTTGGGAGTGTAGTTTAGTGGTAGAGCACTTGCTTAGCATGCAGGAAGCCCTGGGTTTGACCCAGCACTACAAAGATAGGAGGAGGAGGAGAAGAAGACAAGGACCAATTATGCCCCACATTTTGCTCTTGCCAAGATCAAAGACAACAGTGGATTTGGTACAAGATTATGTCACAGTAATTGCAAAGTCATGTATCTCCTACAGGACAATGGGTTTGGATTCTGTGGATAATTCAGAAAACACAAAGAAAGACTTGTGTCTGCAGGGCCTTTGGGTGAGGTTAGAAAAACACATTTCTGCCTCAAGTTAACCAGTTGGAAGCTAGACTTGTCTTGAAGCTAGGAGAAGCTACCTGCTATCTGCATTAAAATGGGGATTCTAAAGCTTTTCCTGGGCCCTGACACTTTGATGGGTCAGGGGCTGGTCAGGCATCATTTCAGTGGTTCCATTCAGTGGCTGATACTGATCTGCATGAGCACCCTTAGGAATGGCAATGGGGATTCCTCCTGAAATGTCTCTTTCCATGTGTATCCACAGGTACATTAATCTAGAAATCCAGTCGCCCACATCCACACTGACACTTGGATCCAGGTATGTGCACATACATAGACCCTACTTGAGAGATTCAGCCAATAAGGGGAACTGGATGAAAGTATTAAGCAGGTTACACACCTCACAAAACCTTTTATGGTACCCAAATGGACAAGGTCTTGACTGGATCCTTAGAATATCATACTGAGACATAGTCCAAGTAGGCTTCTTGGAAATCAGTCCTCTCATACTTGGTTGTCCACACCTGAAGTTTCAAATCTGTCCTTGGTACTCTGTTGGATATTCAAGAGAATCATAGAACTTCATGTTTATAGGTAAAATGAAGATTGATGATGTAAATTCTGAGCAATCATGGGAATGTTGACTATGGCACTTACACCTTCTCTCCCCTTTGTGAAATTATAAAAGCAGACAATGCATCTAATTCACCAAAACCAAATTAGTGCTACATATGCAGGACATCTAAGGCTAGACTTAGATGATATTATAATTAAAACTATCTTGTAGTTAGGGAAGGAATAAGGAGATGGCTATGATCAAAATATGTTATTTGCACATAGAATGTGCTATAAAGAAACTTATTATCTTGCATAGTTAAAACTATCTTGTAGTTTTAATTATAATACCATTTTCAGTCGTTTTCAAATAAAACTTACTTCAGAACAATTGACTTGTTCTCTCTGCCAGTGTTTCATAAGCAAATAAAATAGAAAAATAACTTTATAACAATTGAGAGGTCTAGGGTAGAGCCCTTGTTTAGCATGTTCAAGGTCCTGGCACTGAAGAAAAAAAACAATTGTATGTTCCATCTGAGAAGCTCAACTGTGAAAGTGGGATTCCAAATGGGAAAAATGAGATTCACAGTTAACAATCTTTAGTATTCCTAAGATTATCACCCAATGGTAATATGGTCATAGAAATACATGTTTCCTTGATGCAACTTTATTATTGATGTACTTTTAAATATCAAAGTTCAATTTTATAGTGAAAGACATCTCCTGGAATCTTATAGATATTGTTGAAGGAGTGAGTGATTAATCATGAGATTCAGACCAATCTAGGGGCAAGAATTGAGGTTGTAAACACCAGAAAGAACCTTATCAAAAGAAATGTACACATGAGGCAATTGTGCAACCCCGGAGATCCGGGCTGACTGATTCCCGCGGCCTGCCTCACGGCTACAGAAGGCGGGACGCCGCAGAGAAGCGATTAATTAGCAAGCAGGGAGGAAAGTGACTGCCATTCGGTGGAACCCCGCCGGCCAAGCCCGCACTGACCCCCGGGCTGAGTACGGGATTTCAGACGGGGAAGGAAGGGAAGGAAGCGATACAGTCCCGTCCCCCACAACGGAAACTCCACCAAGGCAATCAACGGCCACCATCTTGGAGAGCTGAAGTATCCACCGCCACTCTCCAACAGACTGCAACAATAAAACAGGTCTGTGTCACTCAGCCCATCCCCCATACATCGGGGAATTCGCATAAAACCTCTCCTAGGCTTTCCGGGGGAGGGAGTATCAGAGTGAGCCTGCATAAAGACTACGGGAAAACTAGAGACACCTGACCTTCAACTCCCCCTCCCATCAGCAGCCAAAACGAACCTGTCTAGCCAGCACTGGGGGAGGGGCAAGCAGAAAAAATCAAAACGATAGAGTGCCAGGGATCCCAATAGCCAATTGTGCGACCCCGGGGATCCGGGCTGACTGATTCACCCGGCCTTTCCCGCGGCTACAGAAGGCGGGGCGCTGCAGAGAAGTGACTAATTAGCAAGCAGGGAGAAAAGTGGCTGCAAATCTGTGGAATCCTGCCGGATGAGCCCGCACTGACCCCCAGGCTGAGTACGGGATTTCAGAGGGGGAAGGAAGCGGTACAGTTCTATCCCCCACAATGGAAACAAAACAATAGAGTGCCAGGGTTCCCAATAGACACCCTCCACATCCAACAAACGGCAGGTCCAGAGTACAGTTTGAACTGCCGAGAGCCATCACTCAGAGGAAATCTGGTCTAGCAGGAGAAACCAAGACTAGCAGGAGAAACTAGGGGACTAGAGGCCAGGCCCTCGCGACTGGGCGGCTGGAAACCGCAGGCCCGCCAGCGACAGTTCACCCACTGCCCGCGTAACTGGGCGGTAGGAGAACGCCCGCCCGCCGGCTACCGACCGCAGGACTGGGTGCCTAGAGATCGCCCGCCCACCGGCGACAGCCGGCCTGCTGCCCACGCGACTGGGCGGCTGGAGTCCACTCCCCCGCCGGCGACCGATCACCCACCTGCTGCCTGAGATACTGGGCGGCTGGAGACTGCCCGCCTGCCTCGACGGGGAGCTGAAACCAAACAGAGACAGTCCAGTCACACAGCCCCATTAGGACACCCCAGCAAGGAGCCTGGGGCCCGTCATAGCAGAGTAGTGATGTCACTGGAGCTCGGCCATCGGAATTCCTTCCCAGCAGAATCCACGTTAGCAGACACAGTTTAACAACACAAAGAAGAAACAACAGAGTAATACAGAACCAAAACAAATTTATAGAAGAGAGCAGAAACACGGCAATCAAATAGAGCTGGAAAGTAACGTGGACAACATGAGAAAACAAGGGGAAAAAGCAGTACAAACAATGCAGGACAACTTAATTCTACGGGACGACATAGAAACATCAGAAGCAGGGATAGGAAAAGAACTCAAGGCATACCTAACTCGAATGGAAAGGAATATTAGGGAAGACATGAGACAGCAAGTCCAAGCAATAAAAGTATATTTTGAAAATGAATTAAACAAACAAATTCAAATGGCAAAGAACGAGCTCTACCAGGAGATAAAGATCTTTAAAAAAAATCAAACAATAATCCTAGAATTGCAGGAAAATATAAACCAAATTAAAAACTCAAACGAGAATATTACAAACAGACTTGATCAAGTAGAAGTCAGAACATCAGATAATGAAGACAAGGTTTATCAACTTGAAAAGAATATAGTCAACACAGAAAAGATGCTTAAATCCCACGAGCAATCTATTCAAGAGATATGGGATGTCATAAAAAAAACAAATTTGAGGGTCATTGGGATAGAAGAAGGCACAGAGACTCAAACCAAAGGAATGGACAGCATATTGAATGAGATAATTCTAGAAAACTTCCCAGAGATGAAAGATGGAATGGATTGCCAAATCCTGGAAGCCTACAGGACCCCAAACATTCAAAACCATAAGAGACCAGCTCCAAGACATATAATTATGAAGATAGCCAACGTACAGAACAAGGAGAGAATATTAAAAGCTACGAGAGAAAGGAGGCAGATTACATTCAGGGGTAAACCAATTAGGTTAACGACTGATTTCTCATCACAGACTTTGAAAGCGAGAAGATCCTGGAACAATGTATTTCAAACGCTGAAAAATAATGGATTCCAACCAAGAATACTGTATCCAGCAAAATTAAGCTTCAGATTTGACAATGAAATTAAAATCTTTCACGATAAACAAAAGCTAAAAGAATTCGCAGCAAGAAAACCAGCACTGCAAAGCATTTTGAGCAAAATACTACAAGAAGAGGAATTGAAAAATAGTGCCCAAAACTAACAGCAGGAGGTATCTCAGTAAAGGGGGAGGAAAATAACCAAAAAGTAAAACCAGCCAAACTAAAATAAATAAATAAAGAAGCATGACTGGAAGTACAAATCATATCTCAATTATAACCTTAAATGTTAATGGCCTAAACTCACCAATCAAGAGACATAGGCTAGTAACCTGGATCAATAAAACAAATCCAACAATATGCTGCCTTCAAGAGACTCATATGATAGGAAAAGACATACACAGGCTGAAGGCAAAAGGTTGGGAAAAATCATACCACTCACATGGCCCTCGGAAGCAAGCAGGAGTGGCCATACTCATATCGAATAAAATCAACTTTAAACCTAAGTTAATCAAGAAGGATAAAGAAGGACACTATATACTGTTAAAAGGAACCATCCACCAACAAGACATAACAATTATCAATTTGTATGCACCAAACAATGGAGCTGCAACGTTCATAAAACAAACTCTCCTCAAGTTCAAGAGTCAAATAGACCACAACACAATAATTATGGGTGACTTCAACACACTGCTCTCGCCATTAGACAGATCCTCTAGACAAAAGCTGAATAAAGAAACTATAGAACTCAACAGCACAATCAATAACCTAGACTTAACCGACATATATAGAATATATCAACCATCATCAAGTGGATACACGTTCTTCTCAGCAGCACATGGATCCTACTCAAAGATAGACCATATATTATGCCACAAGGCAACTCTTAGTAAGTATAAAGGCGTGGAGATAATACCATGCACCATATCTGATCACAATGGAATGAAATTGGAAATCAATGATAAAAGAAGGAAGGAAAAATCCTACATCACATGGAAAATGAACAATATGTTACTGAATGATCAATGGGTTACAGAAGACATAAAGGAGGAGATGAAAAGATTTTTAGAGACAAATGATAATACAGACACAACATACCAGAATCTATGGGACACAATGAAAGCAGTTTTAAGAGGGAAATTCATTTCTTGGAGTTCTTTCCTCAAAAAAAAAGAAAAAAACAACAAATAAATGAACTCACACTACACCTCAAAAACCTAGAAAAGGAAGAGCAAAACAACAGCAAATGTAGTAGAAGACAAGAAATAATTAAAATTAGAGCAGAAATCAACGAAATTGAAACGAAAAAAAACCATTGAAAAAATTGATAAAACTAAAAGTTGGTTCTTTGAAAAAATAAATAAGATAGACAGGCCCTTAGCCATGCTAACGAAGAGAAGAAGAGAGAAAACTGAAATTACCAACATATGGGATGAAAAAGGCAATATCACAACAGATACTACAGAAATACAGAAGATAATTAGAAAGTATTTTGAAACCCTATATTCCAATAAAATAGAAGATAGTGAAGATATCGATAAATTTCTTAAGGCATATGATCTGCCCAGATTGAGACAGGAAGACACACACAATTTAAACAGACCAATAACAAAGGAAGAAATATAAGAAGCCATCAAAAGACTACCAACCAAGAAAAGCCCTGGACTGGATGGGTATACAGCGGAGTTCTACAAAACCTTCAAAGAAGAATTAATACCAATACTTTTCAAGCTATTTCAAGAAATAGAAAAAGAAGGAGCTCTTCCAAATTCATTCTATGAGGCCAACATCACTCTGATGCCTAAACCAGACAAAGACACTTCAAAGAAAGAAAACTACAGACCAATATCTCTAATGAACTTGGATGCAAAAATTCTCAATAAAATTCTGGCGAATCGAATACAAAAACATTTCAAAAAACTTATGCAACATGATCAAGTAGGATTCATTCCTGGGATGCAAGGCTGGTTCAATATACGGAAATCAATAAATGCTATTCACCACATCAATAGACTTAAAGACAAGAACCATATGATCATCTCGATAGATGCTGAAAAAGCATTTGACAAAGTACAGCATCCCTTTATGTTCAAAACACTAGAAAAACTAGGGATAACAGGAACTTACCTCAACATTGTAAAAGCTATATATGCTAAACCTCAGGCTAGCATCATCCTAAACGGAGAAAAACTGAAGGCATTCCCTCTAAAATCTGGAACAAGACAGGGATGCCCTCTATCACAACTTCTATTCAATTTAGTTCTCGAAGTACTAGCCAGAGCAATTAGACAGACAAAAGAAATTAAAGGCATAAAAATAGGAAAAGAAGAAATTAAACTATCGCTATTTGCGGATGACATGATAATATACTTAACAGACCCAAAAGAGTCTACAAAGAAGCTGCTAGAGTTAATAAATTAATTCAGCAAAGTGGCAGGTTATAAAATCAACATGCATAAATCAAAGGCATTCCTGTATATCAGCAACAAAACCTCTGAAATGGAAATAAGGAAAACCACTCCACTCACAATATACTCAAAGAAAATAAGATACTTGGGAATCAACCTAACAAAAGAGGTGAAAGATTTATACAATGAAAACTACAGAACCCTAAAGAGAGAGATAGAAGAAGATCTCAGAAGATGGAAAAATGTACCCTGTTCATGGATAGGCAGAACTAACATCATCAAAATGGCGATATTACCCAAAGTTCTCTACAGGTTTAATGTGATGCCAATCAAAATCCCAACGGCATTTCTTGTAGAAATAGATAAAGCAATCATGAAATTCATATGGAAAAACAAAAGACCCAGAATAGCAAAAGCAATTCTAAGAAGGAAATGTGAATCTGGAGGTATAGCGATACCAGAGTTCAAACTGTACTACAAAGCAATAGTAACAAAAACAGCATGGTACTGGTACCAAAACAGGCAGGTGGACCAATGGTACAGAATAGAGGACACAGAGACTAATCCACAAAGTTACAACTATCTTATATTTGATAAAGGGGCTAAAAATATGCAATGGAGTAAGGATAGCATCTTCAATAAATGGTGCTGGGAAAACTTGAAATCCATATGCAACAAAATGAAACTGAATCTCTTTCTCTCACCATGCACAAAAGTTAACTCAAAATGGATCAAGGAGCTAGATATCAAATCAGAGATGCTGCGTCTGATAGAAGAAAAAGTTGGCTCCGATCTACATATAGTGGGGTCGGGCTCCAAATTCCTTAATAGGATGCCCATAGCCCAAGAGTTAATAACAAGAATAAACAAATGGGACTTACTTAAACTAAAAAGTTTTTTTTTTCTCAGCAAGGGAAACAATAAAAGAGGTAAATAGGGAGCCTACATCCTGGGAACAAATTTTTACCCCTCACACCTCAGATAGAGCCCTAATATCCAGAATGTACAAAGAACTCAAAAAATTAAACAATAAGATAGCAAATAACCCAATCAACAAATGGGCCAAGGACCTGAACAGACACTTCTCAGAGGAGGACATACAATCAATCAACAAGTACATGAAAAAATGCTCACCATCTCTAGCAATCAGAGAAATGCAAATCAAAACCACCCTAAGATACCATCTCACTCCAGTAAGATTGGCAGCCATTATGAAGTCAAACAACAATAAGTGCTGGCGGGGATGTGGGGAAAAGGGTACACTTGTACACTGCTGGCGGGACTGCAAAATGGTAAGGCCAATTTGGAAAGCAGTATGGAGATTCCTGGGAAAGCTGGGAATGGATCCACCATTTGACCCAGCTATCGCCCTTCTCAGACTATTCCCTGAGTACCTTAAAAGAGCGCAGTATAGGGATATGGCCACACCAATGATTATAGTGGCACAATTCACAATAGCTAGACTGTGGAACCAACCTAGATGCCCTTCAATAGATGAATGGATAAAAAAAAATGTGGCATCTATACACAATGGAGTATTATGCAGCACTAAGAAATGACAAAATCATAGAATTTGGAGGGAAATGGATGGCATTAGAGCAGATTATGCTAAGTGAAGCTAGCCAAGCCCTAAAAAACAAATGCCAAATGTCTTCTTTGATATAAAGAGAGCAACTAAAAACAGAACAGGAAGTAAGAGCATGAGGAAAAGACTAACAGTAATCAAAGACGAATGGGGGGAGAGAAAGGGAAAGAGAAGGGAAAGCATATGGAAATGGTAGGAGACCTTCAATGATACACAAAATTATAAGAGGTTACGAGGGGCAAGGGGGAGGGGGAAAAAGTGGAGAGAATTGAACAACAGCAGGGGAGGTAGAGAGGGAAGATGGGAGGGGAGGCGAGGGGAGGGGGGATAGTAGGGGATAGGAAAGGTAGCAGAATACAACAGTCACTAATATGCCATTATGTAAAAATGTGAGTATGTAACAGATGTGATTCTGCAATCTGTATTTGGGGTAAAAATGGGAGTTCAAAACCCAATTGAGTCTAATGTATGAAAGATGATATATCATGAGCTCTGTAATGTTTTGAACAATCAATAAAAAAAAGAAATGTACACATATCTAAAGGAAGATGGCAGAAACCATCTGAGATCATCCTCTTCACTGCAGGAGAAAACGTTACTTTTTTAAAAAACTCCTTTCTGGGTGCACTATTCATATGTCTACTGCTATAACAAGTATATGAGATGGTCAAGGTTTTTTTATTATTGTTTTTTAAAAAAATAAATGTCAGCGGAATGCATTACAATTCTTATTACACTTATACAGCACAATTTTTCATATCTCTGGTTGTCTATAAAGTACTTGACACCAATTCATGTCTTCATACAGGTACTTTGGATAATGTGTCCATCATATTCCATCAAGGTTTAAAGACAATAGACGTTTTAGTGCCAATCCATATTTGTCTGACTTCTTTGCATCTTGAGCCTGTTGTGGGGCAAAACATCAAGGCCAGGAGCATGTGGCACAGCAAAATCCTCACCTCAATGTGTCCAGGAAGCAAAGAGAGAGGGGAAAGGCCACAAATGCAGTAACCTAACTTCCTTCCACTAGGCCCCACCTCCTAAAAGTTCCTCCACCTCCCAATAGTGCCACAGGTTGGTGACCAAGCCTTTAGCACATGAGCCTTCAGGGGACATTAAAAAGCCAAACAATAACTCCAGGACATCATAATAAATAGTTGAATATCTTGTAGTTTTAATTATAATATCATTTTCAGTCTTTGCATATTTTATAAATGCTCAGACCAATTGATATTCTGAACCAAACAATGCAACAAAAAAATAATTTTGCTCAGGCCAGAGAAATTCCCACTGGCCATCCCCTTTTCTCTCTCGTTCTTTACTTTTCTTTTTTTTTTTTAATTTATATACCTATAACCTCTGTTTTAATGTTTTGCTCATAAAATTTATCATTAAAAAAGCAAAGAATGGGATGTGTAATGATCAAATCAGGGTAATTAGCATTTCAATCTCCTTAAACATTTATCATTTCTTTGATTCGTGTGTGTGTGTGAGAGTGTGTGTGTGTGTGTGTGTGAGAGAGAGAGAGAGAGAGAGAGAGAGAGAGAGAGATTGATTCATGATTATTCTTGGGTTTGGGAGATTTTTAATTTTTTTTAGTTTTGTTAGACACATACTAATCATATAGTTTTATGTGGTACACTGTAACTCTTTGATACATGAATTTATTGTATAATGATTAAATCAGGGTAATTAGCAATAAAATTTAAGATCAAAATAAATTGTCAGAGACATGGAATTAAGAAAAATGCAAAGGATGCTATTGTTTTCTTTCCTGCTGTTTCTTTGGTACTTGCCTTCCTCCTTCTCCACTCTCTAGTCTCCTTGTAGTAATGCCTGTTGGCCTGGCAGACAGCACTGAGCTGTGTTCCGCACTGTCCCTTCCTTCAATACAGCGGACAGAGGTCCCACCCCGTGGTGTTTCCTAGTGCCTGATGACCAGGTAATGAAGTCGTTCTTGCTAAGATGTGCAAGAATGGACTGACCTTGTATGATGGTAATAAACTAATGTAAGTGTATTTAGACTACTTGCCTTTTTAAAGCACTTTCATATGTTGGAATCCACAGATGGTGTGCTGCCTAAGCTACATCCCTTCTTCTGCTAACAGAATTATTTCATTCTTCAGGGAAGGCACATGGGGCTGGCTCATCTTCCAAGACTTAGCACTTGATCAAGGCTGAACAAGGTCAGGGGTTTTGGGGGAAAAGAGATGTAGTGTTCTGGGGAAATCAAGGCTCAGGCTACTTGTATGCAACTCTGCTACGGTGTGAAAACTCAGCCTAAAGAAGTCGTTAGAGTAGAGCAGAAGTGAACAATGGGGAGAGGCATCTTGAGCTGCTGGATTCTTCTATGCCTGGTTCCTTCATGTATGTGAGACAAATAATTCCCCTTTCTGCTTCCATAAATTGAGTTCTTCTCCCTTCCTGGAAAGAGTCCTAATCAACGCATAATTTTATAACCATTTACAAAGCTCCTACTCGGTGTCACATGGTTCTCAATGTATTGGTACTAGAATCGCCAAATTTACATTTGCTTAAAGGTAGATACTGTGATCATCAACAGTCCTTTGAAGATCAGCCACCTGAGACTCCAGGGAATAATTATCTTTCTTTTTTAGAAGAGAAAATTGAGGCTCAGAGCTCAGTATCACACAACTCACAAGTGGTAGAGCTGGGGCTCAGATTCCAAGTCTGATACTCTTGGTACTACATACCCAAATACATGAATAAAACACGTCTTTTTAAAATAAGAATCTCTCAATCTCCTTATAGAACAATAACTTGATGTGTGGCACCTTCAGAAAAATGGATACCTCCCCACCACTTACAATACAGTGCTGGGTTGTGTGCTGGAGACTATGACGGGGGGCTTGACAAAGCCACAGCAGCTGAGCATTTCACCAGGCCTGGAAGGGTGGACATCATGGTAAGGGAGATGCCAAGAGGACACAGGGGAAGGCTGGCTATAGCAGGGTGGGACCTTAGAAGGCACCAGGCAACCTGTAGAAGTAACAACTCAAAAGAGCTCAGCACCTCAGTCCCCTCACATGTCTAGAAGTAGGACTTCTTCAGAACCATTCACATTCTCCAAGAATCTGGTTTATAATGCTCAGAACAGGAAAAATGACCCTCCTCTACTCTCTTCCTGCCCCCTCCTCTCCATCTCTTCCCCACCTTCTTCCTTCTCCTCTCCTCTCCCTGACTTTTCTTTTCCCTCTGCCCACCCACTCTTTTCCTTTCACTATCCCTACCCCTCTCTTCTCTTCTATGTCCTCCCCTGTCTCCTAGTTTCTCTTTCTCTTAGGGTTGGCAGCTGAGTAGAAAGAACCAGGATACTCAGTACCCAATGCTCTCTCTATTTGTAAATATAAGTGACCTGTATTCAGGCTGTTGATTTCTCTTAGCCTCAGTTTCCTTGTCTGTAGAATGGAGAGCATTCCTTCCCCGGTCATGTTGAAGAGGACTACAACTGCCCCCCACATCAACTCTTGGCCGATCTAGCCACCTTCTGCTTTGCTTCCAGAGTGAGGAATTCTGAACATAGTCCAGTCATTCAATCCCACCATCAAATTAGGCTGATACTTCCCACTGATCTTGATATCAGGATTGGAAACTGTTTCATGGATCACAGGTTCTCTTCTCTTCCCTTCCTAAAGTGCACATGCTTTTTAGGGTCCCTCAAGGTTCAGACTCTCCCTGACCAGCAGCATTTCAGAGTTTGTTAGAAATACAAATTCTTAGACCTTCCCCTCCCCAGACTTTCTAACTCAGAGACTGAATTTTAACTGGACCTTAGAAAACAGGTTTGTGCAAAAAAGTTGAAGAAACTCTGCTGTGAGACTCTAGATTTCTCCCACATCAGATCCCACAAACCCATAGCTCAGCTAGCTGTCCTTTTCCCAGCTATTTCTATTCATCTTTTAATGTATTGCAAACCTCCCTCCCTTAGAAAGCCTCCACTGCCGTCATGCTGATCCAGGTTTCCCTATTCCTGCCCCTGTGGCAATTTGCTGTTCTCTTGCTAACACCAGAGTTGTATTGAATAATTATTCATGTATGTTTGTAAGCAATGTCCAGAGGGGGATCTTACCTACAGAATTCATCTCTCAATGTCTCTACATCATAGCCTGTCAATAAATATTAGTTTAATAAACTAATGATAAATACATGAATGAATCAGCATGTAGATAAAGATTACTGTAGGTGTAAATATCTGACATGTAAAAGCTGAATAAAGGTATATTTTCATTTCTCTAAAGATGCCACCATAGGTGAGGCTCTATGGTGCATGCCTGTTATCCCAGAGACTCTGGAGGATGAGGCAGGAGGATTATAGGTTCAAGGCCAGTCTCATAAACTTGGCAAGATCCCATCTCAAAAAAAATAAAAAGGACTGAGGAGGTAGTTCAGTGGTAAAGTGTCCCTGAGTTCAATTTCCAGTACCAATAAATAAATAAATGAATAAATATATAAGCAAGCCACAGTAGATGAGAGAGCATATACTCTCTTTACATACATATTATAAGCTAGACTTGGTTGGGTGCTATGTAACAAAACTACATGGCTCAGGTGCTACTGCTCTCTGGAACTCATGGAAGAGTTTCAACTTGCCTTTCAGTCAATCCAATGATGAACCTCAGTCTCAACACTCAACATCTGTTGGCACATGATCAAGAGCAAGTTTATGCAGTTGTTCTCCACCTGGGACTCTCCACCAAAACTGTAATAAACTTGCACATGCACTGACCAGACAGTATATGTGGATCTGCTGCTGTCACTAGGCACAATTCAGAGCTGAGACAAGGAGACAATTTCATTATGGCCATCAGTTATCACTGAGTCCATCTGAGAATCTTCTCTGGATTGGAACCAGGAATGAGGTCTCCATAGATCATCTCATAAATTCCTTTTAGAGAAAGATCCAGATAAATTGGAAATATTTTGGAAAATTTCTACTGCTTCTCATCAGCAGAATAGAATGTGCTGTACTGTTCTTGAGGTGCCCTTAAGGAAATCATAATTACACATAAGGTAATTTTATTCAGTATTTTTTTTACAATAAGACTACATTTAAATCGTGACAGATAAATTATGAATTACTTCGTATCAGTGGAAGCTCTGTTCTACCTAACTCTACCACCAAGACCATTTCACCTTACATGTGATCCAAAGCTTCTGCCATATAGTTGCATCTTTATCCCTGACCACATAGAAAATGTCTCACTGGTGGTGACATTCCTGGCAACATTGAAGGTGCTCCCTAACTGGATCTTTTTGTTTGGTTTGGTTTGGTTTGGTCATGGTTCCATTCTATTCCTAGAATTTTTGGATCATGTTCCATATTGAATTCTCAATATTAGGTCATATTGGACTTTTAAATTGCCATGCTTATTTTGGATTCTATGAAAATCTCACAAAATTTATGGGTACCTTAAATATTCGATACCTTTTTAAGCTTTTGGTACAATTCTACTGAGTTTCATGATGGCAATAACTAACTTAGTGTTGAGGTTTCCTTGCCTAAAAAGGTAGAAAAGGGATGGACAGTCAACTGTGAGCTAGGGTCTCGCTCTCCGTTCCTTCCTCTGTGATCATCACCACATGAGCATCTGCTTCCCCTTCTCTTCATTTAGAAAAGGAAGGCATGCCCTAGCCCTGAGGTTTTCAACACCTGCACATCAGAAGCACCTGGGTGAATTATATCACAGACTCATGGACCCACACCAGAGATTGGGTTGGTTCATTCAGTCCCTTGGGGCCCAGAAGGATGGGATGGGATTTAAGGGCCCCTGCAACAGTTCAAGGTGTAGGAAGAGGATACACGCCACAGCTAAGAGGGTGGCTGAAGTTGACTTAAACTGAACTGTCAAATGTAGGTGAAGATGTCCATAAGTAGAAATGGCGTGAAGGTCTTTGGAGAAAATTAAGACAATGAGCAAACGTGAGGACGAGAAGTTTGAAGTGGGTTGACCAAGTTCCTAGCTTTTATGAAGCAGAATGCTTCTGAGGAATAAGGGATGTATTAGGAAGGCCCAACTGATCTAGCTGCTCATCTACATTGGTTTCATCATTCCCCAGGAAGGTAGGGTCTCACCTCATGCAGGTCTACGGCTCCCTATAGTCTTATTCAATCTCCATTCTTTCTTTGCTCAGATTTCTTCTTTATTTTACCAAATTATACATTTTATAAGCCACCTCATGAATATTTTTTTTGCAAGGAGAGCTCTGAGAGCAAACCAATCAATTTTAAAAATCTGTAGGCCATAAAATATTTGGGTTTCCTAAGTCTGGCTGGGACATTTAGTTAAGAGCATGAGAAATTTAAGAAAGTGAGGATCAGAGTCAATTCTGAAGAAGAGGTTAACTTCAACTGCATCTTGTGAATCTGGTAAAATTTGAGTAGGCAGAAGTTAATTTTAATTCATTTGTTGACCATTGCACTGACCCTGAGTCCCAGAGGACAGAGAATTATATTCATCCACAATTTGCCACAACCGAGCAATACTGAGCACCTAGCCACACCTCCCAAATTCAGGCCAGCTTTTGAGTTTGTGTGTAGGAATATCTACTGAGGTGGAGATTGGACTTCATTTATGGTGATGGTAATGTTAAATCAGAACTCAGGAAACTATTCACTTCTCTTGGGTGCATTTTTGAAGTTGATTTTTGACCCAATTAAGTGGATTTAAAAAGTGAACACTCACATTTATAGTCCCTTAGGTGTTCCTCGGGGCAAGAAGGAGTCTATCCTCATTAAAGTCAGAGATAATATGAGCACATTTTTAAATTTAGGTGAATTGATAAAAGATGAAGGGTCTCTTGCTGTGATTGACCTTTGGAAGCTAAGAATCATTGGTTAAGATATAAATAAAAATATTTTAAGGGTCTGAATCTGACGAAGGGGTGTTGGAAGAAGGGGCTTCAGTGTATAGAATGGGCTGAAGCAGTCATGCACCAGGGTCAGGAAGGCCTGTGGAACCACTGTGGGCATCCAGAGAGAGAGCACAGGCCCCTGGCCTGGGGAGAAGTAGCAGGAAGAATGAAGCAAGGGTTGAGCCTTGTCTCCATTTAACTCTTCCTCCAGATGTTCTCTGTCTCTCATGTTGACACTGGAATATCCCCGCTGTGGTTGGTCTGCTTAGACTAATTCAGGTCTATTTTTTCTGAGACCCATTCTTTTCTCATTTTACAGTGGTTCGAATCTGAGAGACAGCAGCTAAGTGGCTGTTTTTGTCTCTGTGTCTGTCTTACCTCACTTGGCATGTCCTCCGGGATCTTCCACATTGTCACAGATGACAGAATTTCTTGCTTTTCTGTGGTTGCACAGTAGTCCATTGCATTTACAACCCACATTTCCACAGTCTGTCTGTGCATGAACGAGCATTTCAGTTGTCTCCATACCTTGGCTACTGGGAGTGATGCTGCAGTGAAAGTGGGAGTGCCGCTGACTCTTCAACACACTGTTTCCAGTTCCTCTGAATATGCACCTATAAGGGGACTGCTAAATCATATGATGAATCTAGTTTGGGTTCTTTGAGGAAGCTTTAGATTGGTTACCAAGGTGACTGTGCTAATTTTCATTCCTACCAATAGTCGTACTTTTTTCCTAAGGCTCCCCAAATGATATTTAGTGGACATAAACCAATACCAATCCTTGTTCTGTACTCTTGGATTCTGGGTGAAGTAGCCTAAGAAGAGAGGAAACTGAGGACCAGAAAGGTAAATCATTTACCCTGAGGTTACACAGCTTAATAAGCCCCTTATTCAGTGATTGAGCCCAAGTCAAGAGTTTCCTGTATTCCACATCCACACCAAGACTTGTTATCATTCACATTTGTGATAATAACTAATCTAACAGGCCTCTTGAAGTGGTATCTCGCTGTAGTTTAATTTATATTTCTCTGATGATTACTGATGTTTCGTATTTTTTTCTTGAATCTGTTAGCCTATCCTGTCTTCTTTTGAGAAATGTCTATTCAGATCCTCTGCCCATTTTTAAATAAAACCATTTGTTGCCTTGTTATTGAGTACTTTGATTTACCTGTATATTTTGTATCTTAACCCCTTATCTGAGGTGTAATTTGCAAATATTTTCTCTCAATCTGTGAGTTGTATCTTCACTCTGATAATTATTTTCTTTATTGTACATGAGTCTTTTTAGTTTGATGCAATCATTTTTACTTTTGCTTCTGTATATCCAAAAAAATACTTTATCTCACTTTTGTGAAATCTAAAAAGTCAGGCTAATAAAAGGAGAGAGTAAATGATGGTTAACAGGAGCTGGGGGTGGACAGGAAAAGGAGAGATGTTGACCAAAGGGTGAAACTTTCGATTAGACAAGAAGAATAAGTTCTAGTGACCTATTGCACAGAACGATGACTGTAGTTAATAACTATGTATTGTATACAATCACATAGCTTAAAGAAAGGGTATGAAATGTTCTCACCACAATAAAATATTAAATAACTGAGGTGACGGATATGTTAATTAGCTTCTTTTGATTCTTCCACTATGTTCACAGGTGCTGAAACATCACCTCACATCCCACAAATACATACAATCATTATTTGTCAATCACAAATAAAACCTGGAAAAAATAAAAAGCCATCCTTGAAATCTACTTGTTCTAGCATTTTACTTGCCTTCTAAGAACTGGTCTATAGGAATAGCTTCTGTGTTTATCGGTGACTGGGTTGATCTATGGTGGAAGCAGAATCTTTTGTCCTCAGAGCCCCATGTCATGGGCAGCTTCTCCCTGGGTTGGAAGGGTCCTCCTCCCAGTGTCTGGTGGGTTGTTACTCCCAGACCAGAAGCTATGTTGGCTTGTCATCCTGTCTGAATCGATTTTCTTTCCTGCAATCATCCCGTATGTCCCTGAAAACTTCCATGTGCATAGAGCATCCTAGAGGACAATCAAGTATAAAACCATTCAGGTTGAGCTACAAAGAAAAAAAGCCAAAATCAAATAGATGTTGCTCGATATGAGTCCAAGATGAATACTTAAGTATCTTTCACTGTCCTGTGTGTCCTCTGACCCAGTGACCCTCTCCATTCAGTCAAGCAGAGGCAGTTTTCTTGGGCTTCCTCTTTCTGTTTTTGTTGTTGTTGTTGTTGTTGTTGTTTTTCCCTTGATAAACCATCCTCCCAAATCTCAGCTGAGAGGAGCAGCGAGGTACAGAGAATGAGCAAAGCTAAGTAGGTCAGAAGGGTCTCACCATCCAGAGAAACAGCACCTCTGGGAAGGAACGGAAGCTTCTCCCTCAGGAAGGAGACCAGCAGGAAAGCCGTTATGGATGCAGAATGTGGAGCAGAAGTCAGCTGCCCTGATGCAGCCCCTAGTGACTTAGCCTGAACCCCCCTGTGGCAGGCGGAGCTCTGGGGCCCCCACCAACATTACACTTCATCTTGGAGCTGATTTGTCCTAAGTGGACTTTTCTAAGACTACAATTAAAATGCCGTAAAGGATTTCACTCAGAGACAGCATGTTAATCTCTGTCCCAACAGGGCACAAAGCTTTGGGCACAGCATGAGCCCCTGACCTCCCAGGCCTGATTCCCATGCTCTGTTTTGAACCAAGGGAGGCTTCACAGACTTAACTAGGTCCCAGACACAGGCTTCAGCAGGCAGGATTAGACCAAGGAGTAAGCTACTTTGGGGCTCTTTCAGACTCTGTTCAAGATCATGTCATGTTTAAGTGAAAAAGCCTGTTTACATTTTAGAAACGAGAGTCATAATGAAATGAAGCCACAACATTATTAGGCCCACCTCAAGAGCAAACTGAGGGAGTGGAGAGTAGCGCTAAACTACATTTTGAGAAATCATCTAGAAATAGGTGTTTCCAACGGGCACCCAAGATACTGGCCAGCCCGTGGCACCTTTGCCTAATATCAGTGGTCCTCAGCCCTGCCTACGTGTTAGCATTGTCAGTGTTTAAAACATGCAAAAGCTTAGGCAACTCTCCCAGATCTCCAGGTAAGCTCTTCTCAGATAGGGTCAGGAATTTGGTAAACCTTTAAGCTTCCAGGATAATTCTAGTGGACATACCAACATGGACCTTTGCTCTGTGTTCTTAGATTCGGGTAGTGGGAGGCTTAAGGGAGAGGAAACTGAGGGCCAGAGTGGTTAAGCCATTTACCCGAGGTGACAGTTTAATGAGCCCATGATCCAGGGCTGGAGCCCACAGTGCTAAATCCTGATCCAGGTACCTCAGTCTAGGGGCTCCCTCTGCCCCTCTTCTCTCCCTTTTATTGGCTATTTTATGCCTTTTATAGGTATTTTATTTTTATATACCTATGTGACAGTAAGGACCTTCTGTCCTTGGAGCTTCTGAACCACACACTAGAATTTTTTTTTTTTTTTTGCAGGAGGTTATAGGGGATCAAACTCAGGGACACTTGACCACTGAGCTACATCCACAGACCTATTTTGTATTTTATTTAGAGACAGGATCTCACTGAGTTGCTTAGCACCTCGCTTTTGCCGAAGCTGACTTTAAATTCACAATCCTCCTGCCTCAGCCTCCTGAGCTGCTGGGATTACAGTGACCCCACCATACCTAGCCACAGGCTAGAATTTTATCTCTGAAGAATCAAGTCCAAGGCTTCATGATTGTTAGTTAGCCACAGGTTGGTGGGAGAGGAGTCAGTGACCTCATAATAGCAAAATCAGAGTCTACTCAGGGTGATCCTGAAGCACCCCAAAATGCATCCAGGACTCCCTCGGATCTGAAATTTGATTAAATTTTGAGACTGCAAATTAAGAAAAAAATAAGCTTCTAGTCTCTGCACAGCGAATCTCCTAAACCCCTCTGCAGACTGCCTTCTTGCTGTCTGTTCACCACCTCCAGGACTAAATCTGAACTCTCAGCCAAAGGTCCCTTGCTCTTCTTGGGCCATCCTGAATCACTGCTTGTCGTTACACATTCTCACATGACACAGACTCTGGTGCCCACCAAGCCAGGCCATTCACTGTTTCCCAAATTACTTCCCCAGGATCCTATACCTCTGCTCATACCACTTCCCAGAATTTAGAAAACTTAGCTCTCCAGGCAGCATTTTTTGGTCCTTCTTCTTTTAGTCCCCTGACAAGAGCTGCCCTCCCCCCATCTCCACACAACACCCTTCTCTTGGTAGTCCTGCCTTATCCAAATTCTTGTATTATTATTTATTTGCAAGTTCCTGCCTCAGGACCTTTGCTGCTCCTCACACTTCCTAAATCTTTCTCATAACCTGCTCTTTCTAAAGCCTTCCATACACAACCCTATTTGGAATCATCTTAGTTACTGTCTACTTGTACTTTACCTGCCTTGCTTATTTAACTGTAGACTCCCTGGGCTTTCTCTTTCTTGATCATGGATCTACTTCCAGACCCTTTCCCAGGACAAGAATATAGTATTCCCAAGCAATGTGAGTTCAGTGAACCAATACATGAATGCAATATCTGTGGCCACAGTGTGCTAGATACAGTTCCACTCCTCCAGGGCACAGTACCCAGAGCTTGTCGTCCAGCCCATGTTGGGTCTCTGTTCTCCATCTGTGATAATATCTTTTAGTTCATCTTCTCAGATAAGGTCCCTCATTTCCCCCAGTTAAATGGTCAGTGCTTTCAGTCCTGGGGCCTTATTTTACTAGTGAATTGCAGATGCTCAGGAACCATGCTGAGCCTGAGTAAGCAGACCTTCTTCCTATGTAGGTCCAGGATACTGAGCTCTGTGGTTTAGGGAGTAAAGGACAGCCCTTGTCTTTGCCCAGCGTGAGGATGGACTATTTTAAAAACAAAAGAGGTACTGTGTGTGCGATAACATTGCATTCCCAAATTTACACATTAATCTGAGAACAATAAACCATCGACTAGGTAAGAGATCAGAATACAAGCACTCATAGCTCAAACCCAGCCAGCCACCTCTTCCCTACACTTTGGAAGCTCAGAATATTTCTCTGTCTTTAAATAGCCACATTTTGGGCCTTGAAAATTAAAGGGCCTTGAAAATATTCTGGAATTTTCCTTCTTGACCTACAAGTCTAAAATATTCGCTCTGCGGTTCCTTGCCAATGCCAGATTTAGAGAAAAGTTGAATGTCTTCTGAAAATCTCACAAAATGCGTGGATGTTTTATGCCATTGGTCAGAAGATCAAACATGCACAGGATAGTGTGTGTGTGAAATTTACTTTCACTTGTAAAGATAGATAGCTACACTTGACCTAAGGGTCTGGTGGAGGAAAAGATGTGACGCAATGTGAACCATGGCTAGGAAGTAAGATGACCACTCAGAACACAACCAGGTAGGGATATAGGACTGGATAAGGAATCAGCTACATAAGAATGCATTTGGTCCTACATGAACTTGCTGCTGAAAATAACAACTAGACCTTGTTTCAGCCCATTTCTCCCCAGGAGTTTAACTTAATCCTTGAGATCTGGCTTTTAAACACGACAGCAGCATTACAATATGTTTTTTTTATTTATTTTTTTTATTGTTGGTTGTTCAAAACATTACATAGTTCTTGATATATCATATTTCACACTTTGATTCAAGTGGGTTATGAACTCCCATTTTTACCCCGTATACAGATTGCAGAATCACATCAGTTACAGATAACTCAGATGCAGACAAGAGCTTTACCTTCAGGAGCCCAGGGGCATTATGCAGAGTGGCGATACCTATTTGTGTCCACTTGGGGGCTCCATAGAACAGTACACTTGAAAAAGCACAGAAAGGAGAGACGTCAGAAATTTCCACTGCCAGTTCAGTGTAATGCAATAAGTGTTCGCCTTGCACGCCCAAATTTGTTATTTTGCAAATACAAAAATAAAAGTCATCTAATAATTTTGTGGTTGAGACAAAATAAATTTTGGGGTATGATTCCTCTAGCCAGAGAAGCCAATATAGGAATTAAACTTAAATTTGTTATACCCATTCAGGGAAGGGAATTTGGAGGACTGACTCAGAGGCAGGCCCTAGCCTGACTTGGAAGTTTGGGGGCCACTAGTTCACTACCTCTGAAAGGTGCATCATGCACCAAGCATTTTATACCAGAGCAGGGCTAAATTAATTAATTCTCTCTCTCTCTCTCTCTCTCTCTCTCTCTCTCTCTCTCTCTCTCTCTCTCAAGGGATTGAACCCAGGGGTGCTTAACCACAGAGCCACATCTCAAGCTCCACCCCCTTTTAAAATTAATTATTATTGTTTTTTTGAGTCAGGGTCCTGCTAAGTAGCTTAGGGCCTTGTTAAGTTGCTGAGTGTGGCTTTTGAACTATAGATCCTCCTGTCTCAACCTCCCAAGCAGCTGGGATAACAGGTGTGTACCATGGCACCTGGCAGGACTAAATTTCTTCAAAAATAAAAAAAAAATAAAACAATAAAAGAAAGAAAGAAAAGGATGCCTGATCTAAAATCCAAGAACATTCTTAGAGGCTCTAATTTCACTGCAAATATGTAAAAGCATGTAAATGAAATATTTTTGAAAAGCAGATTATTTGTGACCTCTTTATGGGCTGGAAAACATTTTGAAATGATTGTAGCCTTAATCACAGCTCTTTATAAGCTTCCCACAGACCTTTCACTTGCCTATTTCATTCTCCCTTATAAAATGTACCTGGGAGAGTATTTCATGTAAAATAATTTCTCACAATGAAATGACTAATTTTGCAATATCTGGCCTTATCCTCAGTGTTCCTTGTCCATCTTCCAGAAATCTAAATTAGTTTGCTTTAAGCATCCTTAAGCTCTCCTTTCAACAGTACAGTCTTTCTTAATATATGAAGCGTAAGCTCTATGATGTCAACAGATGTTTTCGAGCTGTTACAAGCCATCCATCATCCAGTCCCTACCTTTGTACAAATCTTTCCCCCATGCACCTGGCTCTGAGAATTACCCAAGAGCTAAGGTGGAGCCCTCTCCTTGGGGGTCTTCATCCATTTTTCTCAAATAAAAACAAATATCATAAGACTCCACTTAAACTATATCCTGTGTAAAATGTATATATCCCCTGTCATGGTCTTATATTTCTCCTCCTCAGTTTGAACAAATGTTACCATTTTGGAGCTTTTGGAATTATTACCAGATAATAATTTCACCAGCCCTCTGGGTTTAGAAAACAATACTTGAGGTAAGCCATTGCTGATCTCCTGCTAATCCAAGATAATTGCTTTTGGGTTTCATGGGGAATCTGGAATTCTGGATGCTGGATTCACTGAATGGGTCTACTGGAAAAAGGCTTTAGTCGGGACATATTTCATCTCTACTAACAAACCTGTTTTTAGAAGATGTTTTATTATTGGAGCACCTCTTATTTCTGTGACTGCCAACTGCCAGCACTCCAGAAGACTCAGATATCCTAATTGAGGAATCGTGAGACAGTCTTTTAAAGTCCCTGGCTTCCGTCATTCCTTAGTTCCTGCCTTTATTCCTCCTTCCTTCTTACCTTTTCTTTTCTTTTCCCCTCTTTTTCTTTCTCTTTCCTTCTTCCTTTCTTTTATCTTCCTGATTCCTGCTCTTTAAAAAAAATTGACAGCCTTTGATAAATCCCCAGAAAATAGCTTTCTTGTTCAGAAGTTTTAGAGTGGGTTTAAATGGCAAAAGATGTCTCTGGACTTGACTTTACAGTTCCTGAGAGATAATGTTGGGATTGATCCCACTGAGACTATTTGCTAAGGCTTGAGTTGCATGTCCTGGAGTTAAAGGTTTGGTCCTCAGTGTAGTGTTATTAGGATGTGGTGGAACCTCTAGGAAATGGGGCCTAGTGGGAAGTCTTTAGGTTACTGTGGCTGTGCCCTTCGAAATTGTTGGACTCTGGTTTCTTCCTCTTCTCTTTGCTTTCTGGCTGATAACATGAGCAGTTTGCACCACCATAACCTTCCCTCTTGATGGTCTACCTTGTCAGAGGTTCAGAGCAACTCACTCCCCTCTTGACTGGAATCTCAAAAACCATGAATCAAAATAAACCTTTTCTCTTTATAAATATCTCATGTATTTTGTTATAGTAACACAAAGCTGACTAATATACTACTGAAACTTGGGTAAAAATCTTGAGATCCTTTGCCAGTTTTGTCTCTATCTTCTAACTTGCCACTTGAAAGTTGGTTCTTACAATATATGTTAAGCTTCAACCTCATAGCTTTAAACCAAAAATGCCAGGGGCCAAGCCTTCTTGCCCATTTGTCCATAAACTGTGCTTTCAAGAATTAGAAAGGAGGGCCTCGAGTTCAAAAGTACAAGTCTTGTTGTAGAGAAGGCAGCCTCTCTTGGGGTTGTGTATTCATTTTTAAGGAGGAAACCCAGCTGTTCTAAGTCCCAGAATTCTCCAGGGTACACATGATTGCACATTCTTGAGTGGCTTCTCAAACCTCCTTTTTATAAGAGAACTGAATTCTACTGCCAAGGACTCTTTTGGCCAAGTGGTAGACCTTCATCCTGTAGGCTTTATTTGCCTGGGCAAATTCAGATTCATAACTACTCCTCAGAGTGTTTCCACCTCTTTGAGTTTATTGTTGTCTGTCTGGGCAATGTCAAGTTCCAGGTGACCGTTTGTCCCCAGGTCAGCTATAAACTAACTTGGAGATAGATTTTGGTCTATATATGTCTCTTCATAATGAAACTTCAGAGATATCTAAGGAAGCCGAAGATCATCGAAATAGCTGCAGCTCCTCTGCTGTCCCTGAGGTCATGTAGTCCAGTGCATAAAAACCATTTTGAGGTATAATACCCATAACTGAGACTCTAAAATTTTAATCCTTTAAAAGTCAAACTATTACAACCATAAAGTACAATAATAGTTGCCAAGGGTTGGGGAAGGAAGAAATGGGGAGATGTTGGTCTAAGGGTAGAAAGTTCCAGTTATTCAAGATGTCCTGGAGATCCAACATACAGCAATGTGACTACATTTAGTAACCCTGTATTATTATATGCTTAGAATGTTCTAAATGGGTGGATCTTTTGGTGAGTGTCCTTACTATAATGATAAAAACATTAATAAGGGCAGGAAGAAATTTGAGAGGATAAATACATTCAGTATGTACAGAAGTGCAAGTATTCATTATAGTGTAATTTATTTTTTGATTGATACATAATAGTTGTAAGTCTTTTCAAAGTACATATGCTAATTCAATGCATGTATACAATGTATAATAACTAAATAAGGGTAACAAGTGTTTCTATCTTTTCAACTATTAACCAGTTTATATGCAGGGAATTTCATATTCTTCTAGCCATTTTGAAATACATAGACCATTTTAATGTTTATTTACCCTGTTGAGCTAAAGAAGAATCTTCCACTGTGGTGCCCTTATTGAACTTCTTTCCACCTGCTTCCTCTCTCCTCTCCCAGTCTCTAATGATCACTGTTCCATTGTGTTCTACAAAATTTACTTATTGGTTTCCACAAATGAGTGCAAACACATGATATTTGTCTTCCAATGTCTGGCTTATTTCATTTAACATAATGTCCTCTAGTGTCATCCATGTTGCTGAAAATAACCAGATTTCACTCTTCTTAAGGTCAAAAAAATCAATTGGGTATTATACCATATTTTCTCAATAAATTGATTTTTTAAAAAAAATGATTTTTGTGGAAATTTACTCAGAGGATGATTCCAGGGAATCCAGAGGATGATTCTGGAATAATCTGAGACTACAAGTTCATCTCTCATGCTCATTTAACCTGTGGGAAATTTAATGGGCTTTATCAGACAGTAGATCACAGAATTTTAATCTTTTTCCATGATTTATAAAACATAACTTGGGAGAAGAAAATAAGTAGGATGTATCAAACAATCAAGAACATTGATTTAATTAAACCACAGTTTGCCATCTGTCTTTCATTTTACCTTTGTGACTTAGGGGTGAATCCTAAATGACCTTCTTTATAACTTACATCAGCAGCCAAAATTATAATGGCAACAGCAAAATAGTACAAAACACATTCTGGAAGCTGAAGCATTAATGAAAACTTCCAGAATATGTGAATAATCACTAAAAAAATAAAGTTACACGACCTGACATTTTAGCTAGAGACCTGCTTGTATTCCTTCAAATGATGCTACAAATTTTTTCCAGTAATTTTAATTTTTGACTTCATCTTTTGCTTATTTTTTTAAAAATCCTTATGACAGCAGGGTTGTTCAGTACCTATAAGACCTTTGGAGGTTTTAACCACCAGGGGGCGTGTCAGACCAGCAAATTGATCCAAGGCAATTCCCAAGGGTCAATTTAGTATATCCCAACATTTTGAAGGATTAGTAAACTGCTTTTTAGGATGGATTAAAAGTTTTTTTTTTTTTTTAAAGAATATTAAGGTGATCTTGTTTGAGTTGACTGAAGGAAGATAAAGAGAGGGGAGAATACTTGAAAAGGAGCCCTGGGATCTTTTTTTTTTTTTTTTTTTTTAATTCAACTCTGCCAGGACAGTGACCAACTTTCCTCTTTTTCTTAACTGTATGTCATACGCTGTGAACTTTGTGTGGAGGCTGAAGTGCGGGTGCCTGTCCTAAAACTGTAGAGGGGAGCCTTGAGTCCCTCCCTTTCTGTACAAAATTGGGAAAACAATTTCAATTAGATGAAGCTGCTCAAGGTTGGTGAGTGACTGCTCCTTCCAGACATCCACCTTCCTCCAGGCCCAGCCTCTTCAGGGTTATTCAAGGAAGACCGAATGGGAGGACAAAATGTTCTGTCACCTCTATTCTGTATCTAGTGGGGAGGCAATCTTGAATCAGAGAAGTAACTGACCTGTAAAAACCAGGTCTAGCGAGAATGCCTCATCCAGTGTCTTTACCTCATTGCTGAAATGAGATTGGGACTTACCACAGCCAGGTTTGGAGTGATTTCATTAAACCAAAATCTCTTGGCTCCAAACACCTTTCAATGTCTGTCCTGCAATCCCTACTTGGGACCACAATGGGTTTTGGCCAGCTGCTTACTACTGGGTTCTGCCAGGAGGGTGTGTGTGTGCATCAAAGGAAGAGAGAGAGAGAGAAGAGAAAGGGGGAGAGAGAGAGAGAGACTGCAAGGGAGACTCAGGTGCCCCTTGCTTGGGAAAACTCGCTCTTTCTATCACCATCTCCCCAGAAGCACAATCGTTCCTTCCAGCCCCATCATGCCTCCTTAAAAACTCCAGCTTCCTCCTCCTCAGAGCTCCTAGTCTCAGCCCCATGCAAAAGAGTACAACTGCCTTGGAAGAGAGTTTTCTTACAAAACTTAACATATTCCCACCCTAAGATCCAGCAGTTTTTCTCTTCAGTATTTGACCAAATGAGTTGAAACTTGTGGATAAGCAGACTGTGGAACATCCACTCAATGGAAAATCACATTTAATAAAAAGGAATGACCTACAAAGCCACAAAAAGACATGGAAGAAAGAAGTCAATCTGAAAAGGCTACATACGTCAGACATAGTGGCACGTATCTGTCATCCCAGCAACTTGGAAGGCTGAGGCAGGATGATCACAAGTTTGAGGACAGCCTCATCTACTGAGCAAGGCTCTAAGTAACTTAGTAGAACCCCATCTCAAAATAAAAAAGGGCTGGGAATGTTGTTCAGTGGTTAAGCACCCCTGGACTCAATCTCTGGTACCAAAGAAATAAAAGACAAGACTACATAGTATGTTATTTGAAATATATCACATTCTGGAAAACAATGGAAATAGTAAAAAAGGTGAGTGTTTGCTTGAGACTTGGGTAGAGGAATGTTGGGGGCAGATGGGAGGAGGAGAGGTAAATAGATGGAAAATAGAGAATTTTCAGAACAGAGGAAGGATTCTGTATGACACTGTAGTGGTGGGTGCATGCCATTATGTATTTGTTAAAACTCATAGAACATATAATAGAAAAAGTGAATCCTAATGTGAACTATGGATCTTAATTAATAATAGTGTATCCCATCTGGTACTGTGGGTCCATGCCTGTAATCCCAGTGGCCCCAGAGGCTGAGGCAAGAGGATTGCAAGTTTGAAGCCAGCCTCAACAAGATAGTGAAGACATAAGCAACTTATCGAGAGCCTGTCTCAGTTGAAATAATAAAAAGAGCTGGGCATGAGGCTCAGTAATTAGGCACCCCTGGGTTCAATCCCCAATACCAAACCTAAATAGATAACAGTGCATGCCATATTGGCTCATCAGCTGTGATAGAGGTACCACTTTAAGGCAGGTTGTTAATAATAAGGGAAACCATGAGTTGGGGTAAGAGGAGGCCTAAGATAACTCCCTGTACTCTCTGCTCCATTTTCTGAAAACCAAAAACTGCTCTAAAAATCATAGTCTATTAATTTCTTTACAACTCAAAGAAATCAACAGTGTTTTTTGGCTGTATCCCAGTGTGTGCCCCAGCAGCTGGTCCAGGGCTGGGTGGTGATGGGTGTCCTGCTCAGCTCTTAGCATCACTGTGCTGATGAAGTCAGACCCACCTCACTCTGGCTAAGCTTTGGTATCCCCCTCTTCTCCCTCGTCAGCATGGGGGAAGGCTGGTCCAGGTCTGTTGGGTATAACTTTAAGTACTGCAGTTGTATTTGTTGTTTTGGATGTTAAGGGCAGAGGCATATTGAAGTTCCTGAACCTAAGGTTTAAAGCAATTTTACATTCCTCTCAGATCCATTCATGGTCATTAATTTCTAAGAAATAGGAATTAAACAATAGGAATATTATAAAAATGTGCTCATATTCTGGGAAGTCTCCTCTGACCTCCGGAGAGTTAACTGACGAAAACTCATCCTACAGGCTCTGAGCCAGGACCACACTAGATACAAAAATCCACTCCCTCCTTCCTCAGAACTGTGGGTAAGATGAATCTATTTCAAGCTGAGAAAACGAAACATTAGAAGAAGCTAAATAATTCCTAGAGCACAGTAGAGCTGGATTTGAACAGAGATCAGTCTTGTTCCAAACCTGGGATCTGAGACCAACCAGGGTGCAAAAGGAATGAGAGAGGGGTGCCTGGGCCTCACACCAGGATGGCAAGAGGCATCAAACCAATCGTGGATCTGTCCCCTTCTTCCCAGGGATCCTCTTTCCAGTGTGAGAAGGAGGTAAAAATGGTTTGGGTTAGATAAACTTGAATTTAAATTATGCTTTGAGTCTGAGTAAGTCAACTAATTACTCTGAGCCTCAGTTTCCTCTTCAGTAAAATGGGCTAACAATAATTTCATGGGGTGGATAGCTGAGAGGGTATAGTGCTATATGGGAATCTAAAGCACCTCACTTAGTGCCCAGCCCTTGGTAAATGCTGAATATAAGGTGACCATAATTTCTCAATGATTTTATTAGTTCATGAGAGTTTTTTATAATAGTGGGATTCATTTTGACATATTCATACCTGTGTCGAATATATTTTGCTCCATTTCAGTGCCTGATACTTCTCCATTCCTTCCCTTCCTCCATCCCCCTGTTTCCCTTACTCTGTTCTACTGGTCTTTCTTCTATTTATTTATTGTTTGTTTGTTTGTTTGTTTAAATTGGTGCTTTACAGATAAACCTAAAGGTGGAATTCACTGTAGTGTACTCATATTTGTACATAGCATAACTTGGCCAATTAGATTCTGTAGTTCCTCCCTTTTCCCATCCCTCCTCCCTCCCCCTCAATCCCCGCCCTCTTCTCCTTTGATCCCCCCTCTGTCTCTATGGGATTCCTCTTTTGTTGTGGTTACCACCCTTGAATGTATTTAGAATAGCTGCCAATACTCAAAAAATATATCATTTTAGTGGGGAAAGAACACAGTTGGATATTGACAGTTCCATGGGATGTTTGTATTCTAAGGAGCTCCATGACATTCATTGTCACATTGTATTTTATTTAACCCAGGCAAGAAATGTGGTTAGCACCCTTGAGTATATTCAGAATAGCTGTGGATGATATTGTTTTGGCAATGGGAAGATGTCTTTAAAAGAATCATATCCCTTGCTTTTTGGTCTTATTTCAGGTACCTAGTTGCATGGTGTCCTACTGTATGATTGAACTTGGTAGCAAGCCTAGGTCTACTGATTCCCAAGTCTGTGTTCTTGGACCACAGTGGCCACATTGGATTGACCAGCACCTGGCCCATCTCCATACTCCAATATAGTAATCTCTAGGTCTAATATAAGTCACTGCAGATCCTTAGAACAATTTCTCATGTCTAGGGAAATTTAGCTTATGTCCCTATGACTCTGTATTACATTATAAATTAGCAATCTCTATTATCTTACTCAAATGTTGAATTCAAAATTTCACACTATAAATTTTGTTATCTGAAAAATGCAGATGATAGAGTCTACTTCAAATATGTACTCATTGAGTGCAAGAATTTAGGTGAAAAAAGCATGCTCGTACATTGCTGGTGGGACTGCGAATTGATGCAGCCAATATGGAAAGCAGTATGGAGAATCCTTGGAAACTGGGAATGGAACCACCATTTGACCCAGCTATTCCACTCCTTCATCTATACCCAAAGGACTTAAAAACAGCATACTACAGGGACACAGCCACATCAATGTTTATAGCAGCACAATTCACAATAACTAAACTGTGGAGCCAACCTAGATGCCCTTCAGTAGATGAATGGATAAAGAAAATGTGGTATATATATATACACAGTGGAATATTATTCAGCATTAAAAGAGAATAAAATCATGGCATTTTCAGGTAAATGGGTGGAGCTGGAGAATATAATGCTAAATGAAATCAGCTAATTCCAAAAAAACAAATGCAAAATGGTTTCTCTGACTTAAGGATGCTGATCCATAATATGCTGTGGGGTGAGGGAGGGGTGGGAGGATTAAATGAACTCTAGATAGGGGAAAGGGGAAAAGGGAAGGAAGGGGAAGGGGGTTGGAAAGATGGTGGAATGCAAAGGTCATCTTTATCCTAAGTATAAGTATGAAGATGTGAAGGATGTGACTCTACTTTGTGTACAACCAGAGTATGAAAAATTGTGCTGTATATGTGCAATATGAATTGTAATGCATTATGTTGTCATATATAACAAATTAAAATTTAAAAAACAAGAAAAGAACTTAAGTGAAGTTCTTGGCTCTGTATCACCATTATTAGAACAGCAATGAACTATAGCTCATTTCAAATTCTGCTTCCTCTTCTATTACAATGAGTTTTGCCAGCCTGTGGTTTTTCATGAGGATTAAATAAAATATAGGAACACACATAGCCACACTATGAGGCTCTGTGACCTCAGCTGTGCTTAGCAGGATGGATAACATCACACATGGTGTGTACTAGAACAGGAGCACTGGGTCACTTGGGTCATGGAACCATGGTCCCTGGACTCACTGAATTTTAGCAGAACCCAGGTGATCTATATGCACACTTGAGTTGGAGTCCAGCATCTTGGAAAGTATTGCCAGAAGCACTAGGAATAAATACCATTTTCTCTTTCTCTCTACCCCAAACACAAATACACCCACACAAATGCACAAACTCATATACATGCACACTCATGTGCAAGAACACCCTTGCACACAGATGTGCACTCACATGTAGTATCTCATACACACTCACACAGTGCTAGTATGCATGAATATTTGTGTACACCAGGGACAAAGACAAATGAGAGTGGTAGACTATTATACCCCAGCTTCATCCCACGGTAGTTCATTCATTTCAAATCCTGCCTCCTCCTCTATTGCAGTGAGCACGGACAGCCCCTGTATTTTCATGAGAATTAAATGTAATACAGGAACACACATAGCCCCCCTGTGAGATCCAGTGAGCTTGGCTTTGTCCAACAGGAAGGATGGCACTCTGCCCACCAGGAGACTTGATCCTGTCTCCCCCACCACACTTCTGTCTCTCAGATTCTTAGGCATAACCTAAGCAGGAAACCTTCTTGTCTCCTCTGAATGAACTTAGCACTACATGAAAACATCACATAAGAAGAAAAAAATGGAGAAGGAAACCCCTCACACCTACTCTGGTACACCTTGGTGTTTGCCATTATTAGAACAGCAAACGAAATACTATTGATTCACAAGGTTTGTGGTTTACCGACCTAGAGCAGTTAAGTTCCTCTTCCTATCCCTATGACTCATGAATACACATCAAATCCTAAATAGTTTATTTTTTGTTTGAACAGTTTTTTTTTCTCCTTGTCCCATTTCCCTTTGGACAGATAACCCAGGATGCTTTCTTTACCCACAAAGTCAATATGAAAACAAGAAATACTCTTTTAGGAATAAGGAAAGATGTAAGACCAGAGATTTTATGGAAATGAAAAAAAATCTCAGTAGAAGTCTTTATATGAAATAGAAAAATCTCAGTTCCAATTTAAGGCCCTGCATAATAATGCCTCCTTTCATGCATTTTCTGTAAAAACTTACTTAGTTCAACTTACTTAGAACACTTAACTTAGGTGTGGTCAAGGCAAAAACTGGAAAGACTAAGGCTAGTAAAGGCTGCTGGTTTCCAGGTGAGGAATAAAGGAGATTGCTTATTAACCCTTTTACATCTTGTAAAACCTTACTGCTTGAGGTGTGTTCTGGACCAGGAGCCTGGGTCACCTGGGTCAGAGAACCATAATCCCCACACCTCCTGAATTTTAGCAGAACCCAGGTGATCTGTGTGCATGCTCAAGCTGGAATCCAGTGCCTTTGGAAAGCTCTGCCAGGTCATGGGGGTTATCTATGGTCCATGGGAGTTCACAGGGAAACCTTCCCAAAGTCTTAGAGGAATGCAGTTGAAAAAACTATCCTCAGTGGGAGCACTCTTCCCTCAGGCAAGCATTCCTCTGAGCAGCGCCCCCCCACCCTGACTCTGGGTAATGTTCTGGTGCACTTCCAGAATTCTGCCCACTGGATAGAGCTTTTCAAAAGGTTTCCTTAGGGTAGATTGGAATTTGCTTCCCTAGAAACTCACCTGTCCATTGTACACTTAGAGAAAAGATTAAGTCCCTTTTCCTAAAAAGTATTTTTTTTAACACCAGGGTGGCTTCCATGTGTGATCCTATGTCCAGTTCCTTTTTGAAGAACTCTTTCTGGGAGATTCAAAATCACTCCCCTAAGGAACAATATTGATAGAGTAGCCCTGGACCCTCCCTTCTACTGCTGGGATCACGTGGAACTGCATCATTAGGATGAGAGGTGGGTCCCTTCTCATTTTCCTGATGAACTAGTATGTCATGAAGGTCGTGGTCATCTGCTCATTTCCCAGGCAGTCATTGGAGAGCTGTGGCTGGTGGAGACTGGCACTGGTTGGTCTCACCATCTGTTCTCCCTGACAGCCAGAGCTGAAAACAAGGCTTTGAATCTTGATCAATAGCAACAATAAATCCCCATGGATCAATAGAGGTACTACAGATACCAACTGAAGCAGAAAATGTACCAACCATAGCCACTGACTTTCAAGAAGACACAATCTAATCCAGAAGATAGGCCCCAGGGTGTATCACTTGAACTTGCTTGACTTCCTTGGTAGTACCTATAAAATGACTCTGAAGTAAGTCTGAATTGTCTCCAGGCAGCCACATTAAAGAGCATCCTCAATAATCTAATAATGTCATAATAATAACCACCTCGTAAATGCTCCCTATGTGCTTTATTCAATCCCCGTATCTTATTCCATTCAAGTCTATTACTAACCCCACTGAGCAGGTGAGGCATTTGAGCTCACATAGGCTGTTACTTGCCTGAGTTTGCACTGCTAATATGTCATATTGAAGATTCAAATTCTTCTAAGCTACTACAAGACTTACTTTAATAGCTATGATGCAGAATCATCCTGAAAAGCTTAATGTATATTCACTATGATCTAATTGAAAATGTTTTATAAATATGTCCACTAGAAGAGCTAATCAAAGAAGTCATTCTTTAATATTCCCCAGTGATGCAAAGTACATGAAGTTCTTTAGGAGGCAACTGGAAGTAACTCTGGTCTAGCTTTAAATTCTGGCTCTGCTACTGGCTAGCATTAGAAACTTGAACAACTTCTCTGAATCTCAGTCTGTCATGTGTAGAGTGAGCTTTATAATATAAACTTGTGTTCACTGTTAGGGAATTGAATGGTAAACTGTATTGAGAACATGAGGTATGCCACCATTCATATAGCCAATAGCAAAATAGGAAATTAAATTTATGAGATAAAACTTAAAGGATACATCTATATGGAAAAGCCATTCCAAGTCACACAAACATATTTTAATTATCTTTGTGGAAGAGAATATGGCAAGTGGGGCGGGGGTGGTGGTGGTCAGAACAGCAGTTTACTCAAATTACTTCCTCCACCACTGATTCATCAAGAGGTTGAATCTGAAGCCTGGAACAGAATGTCAGTCATCATTTTGGGAAAGGTGGGAGGCTCTGTGTTTAGAATTTCACAGACCAAAGCTAGGGGAAGCATAAGAAGGAGGCATTGGAAAGAACAGCAAACCTGTGTTGAACTTAGAGTGAGAACCAGGGCAGGGCATGGACAGGCTGGAGAGGTTGGCTCTCAGGCTATGTGAAGGGGTCAGCAAACATTTTCTGTAAAAAGCCAAATAAAAACTATTTTTAGATTTTTGGGCCATACAGTCTCTGTTCCAACTACTCAATTGTGCTCCTTTAGTGGAAAAGCAGTCATAGACAATCCATAATTGACCACGTGGCTGTGTTCCAATAAAACTTTATTTAAAAAAAAACAGGTGGAAGGCAGGACTTGGCCAAGAGTCACAGCCTTTCAACTGCTAATAAATTTAAAAAATAACTTGGGAATATCATCATCAAAAACACCTATTAAGGGCTTGGGGATATAGCTCAGTTGGTAGAGTGCTAGCCTCACATGCTAAAAGGCCATGGGTTCAATCCCCAGAACCACAAGAAAAAAAAAAAACTATTAAAAAAGGATTTCAAGAAATCTATTAACATCCTAAAACCTAGTACAAGAAAATTTATAGGAAAAATATTTTTGCCATAAAAAAAAAAAAAAAACAATTGTTTTACTGTCTTAGAAATGACTCTCAGAAAAATATATCAGGCAGGGGAGATTTTTCCCTGTTCTCTGTCTGAAAATGTCCTTGCACATAAGATTCAAGTGTGTTAAAATTCTTTTTTATTCAAACAGTGGTGGCAGTTTGGAGAAATGCAGACTCAAGTGCCAGAAGCTGCTGCTGAACAGAGAAGTTTATGTTTCAGGGAGTCAGAACCAGGCTGTGCTGTTTCTTGGCTGGACCTGGCAACAGATGGCCCAATCACTAAAAGGAGGGCTTCCCAAAGCAGGAAGAAGCACAAGGAAACCTTCTGTCCCTCTGAGAAGGAAGAAACTGATGCCCGAAAGTTTTCATGATTCCATGACTAGTTTATTGAGGATTTGTTGGATGAATTTCACCCATAGAGTTTCTCTCAAGAAATCCTGAGAGATTTCCTGGCACGGATTGCTATCTAAAGGTCAAGGGGAGTAAATGGTTCAGCTTCCAGAGGAGCCCAAAGTAAAGAGTGACTGGAAGAACATTGATGTCTATTAAGAAAGGACTCTCTCACTCATGTCTCCATCATGAGTCTCAGGGGCATGAACAGCCCTCACTCAGTAATGTTTGCTAAATATGCGGAAGTTGTTTTTTCTCCCTTCAGTAATATTTTTGTCCCTCTGCATAGCCCACAAAATGGCGGTAGTTTTGATTGAAAAAAAATGGGTAAGCATTACAAATCTGATCATTTCAACCCACTTCGTCCTCAGAAAAGACCTGCTTTCCTATGGGAACTGCTCAGTCTTGAAGACTGAGTCAACCCCAGAACTGGCATTGAAGCCACTTGAAAACTTTCTCATGAGGTCCTCTTTTGAAAGAGGGTACATACAGTCTTGATTTTGCCTATAAATTTCAGAAGTTTCAGAAGTAAAATCTACAGTAGCTGATTGACCGGATGCACTGTCTCACCTACTTTCAAGGATAAATAGCAAGTCCTCTGTTAAAGTTGGGGAGAAGAATAAACTTGATTTCCAAAGTCCAAACCTAGTTCTTGTTTTAATCCAATTGCCTTTTATTCTTCAAAATAGTTTATTCTGCAGTATATTTTTAAAGAGAGTTAAAAGATGCTCTATGTATTAGTTTAGAAGGTATCTAAACTTTGAACTATTGATTTGATTTTCATTTAAATGTTTGTTTTTCACAAACATATGGTTTTCTTTTGGAATCAAGTTATTTCTTAGTTCTACCATAAAATGCTATAAATTGGCATTTTTTAACTGAATCATCTAAGTATTTATTATTTCCTTTTTTATTGGTACCTTTTTCTATATCAGTTGACTTTTGCATTCTTCAATTGAAGAAGTAAAAACCATTTTATCCTATATCTACAATTACCATATTTTTCAAACAGAATGAAGAGATTTTAAAAATCACTAAGGAGCTTGATTAGTAACCATATAATGTATTTTCTGTATATTTTGACTATGAGTCAATTTGAAAGAAGCAATTTAAAGCCCTCTTGAATGCTTAGTTTAGGCTAAACAACATCTACAACCTAAGAACAATTCTACAATCAAATTAGTAGTCAAATAACCAACGGCGAGTGGAAAATTGGTCAATATTTTATTTCTCCTATAACCTAATTCAAACTACGACATTTAAAAATGTAAATCTCTCTTTTCAATGTTACAGAAGCATCGATGAATATTTCTATGAGTAGGAAAATATTTATTAAAATAATGGCCACCTATTGGACCTGATCTTAGTCTTTGAACCGTCAACTCTTGGAAGAGACATCTGGGCCAGATGGAGCCCAAGGGCAATGGAAAATAAAACGCAAAATACCATATGGCTATGATTCTCCTACACAAAGTGGGAAAACCACCGTTCCAATGCTTTCCACCTATACACCTAGAAAACAGAGGAATAAATCCATTATTTCATTGGAGAAAAATGGCCACAAATACATAAATTGAATGAGGAAAGATTTCCCTAGTATGAAAATTTGGTCTTCCTCCTCCTCTTCTCTTCTTTCTTCTTTATTGTTTCTCTTCTTATTTTAAATGAGCTTGGTCGTGTTAAGGTACTAGCACTTTCTTTCTTTTTAATGAGAAATGGCTAAAAGTTAAACTAACTTGTCTTACCAGCTCTGCACCTTCTCTTCTCTTTTTTCCTGCAGCTCATCTTTACTCCTAGAATTCTACCCATTTGTACCTGTGTCGTTTTGTACACACTTTCCATGGTAGCATCAATTCTGCAGGTGAATTAATGACTAGGGAATTTAGAGAAGCCTTGCAACATAAAGCAGGTGAGCTTATGGTGCCTCTGGGATTTCTCTGTAAGGCCATACTTGGGCTCATGGCCAGGAATGAACCAGCTCACAAGGTGACCCTTTTATAATCTAATAAACCTAACTCCCAGGAACAAGTTCCAATCATCAGTAGGAAAATAATTATATTCAGAAGTCCTGCTTCTGAAACAGCATCTATTGCATTAAAATTTATAAGCCTGAACAAGTTGTGTGATTTCCATGGGACACAAATCCCTCCCTGTTGCAAGAGAGTTTAACATCTCTTAGGTCACCATTAATTTTTTTTTAAAAAAATTCTATGATTCTAAAGCTTATTCCCAACTGAGATCAAGATGAAGGGTGCTCTACTGAGATTTCACCCAATTCCAGAGAGAATATTGATTCCTTTGTAAAGTGGTGTGTCTGCTGTGTTAACTCTGATATCCATTCATTTCCTCCACCACCTACTTCAATAACTGAATTTGCTTGTAACTTGAGAAGACATTTTCCACCGAAAATTCTTTCCTGAAGAGCTAGAGATAATTGAGGAGTAGTCCTCTGGGATTTTGAGTCCCTTTAGCCAAATAGCAACCTTTCCAGGAGGTGTACTTATTTAAACTTAATGTACCTTCCTGTTTGCTCAAAGCACATATGTCTAATTTGCAAATGTTCGAAATCACGTCTCCAAAAAGAGAGTTACAACATATGAAAAGAATCCCTATATCTAAGTCAGATTGGAGAAGAAGAGTGGAAAACAATGATTGCCAAATATACTCATTTCAGAATAATATATATTCTTAGCCTTCATGTTCCTGTCTATATTAAAATAATCATCTTAGTTTTCTTCATGGTTTGTGGAATACAAAATGAGCAAATACATGTGTAATTCATGTAAAAGACTTAAAACTGTCAGGGAACAGAAATTTCTAATTGTTAACATGTAGTGACCCCAGAGCTAAGGTCCTGGACTGCAGTTCTTATTCTAATATTTTTGGCGGCTCTGGGACTGCAGCAAATCATCTGTAATACATTTATAAGTTTTGAAACTGACAAAATTATATCCAGCAGTATATGATACTGTGAAATATAAAAGAGCTATTATAATCTCCATTTAACAAGTTTGACCTCTGCTTGATAGTGGAAGCTCAAAGGGTTTACTACTTGGCCTGAAGTCACAAATCTGGTAGCAGTGTAGCAAGGTGTAGATTCTAGAATTAAGCTTTTCATTAGACTCTCCACCCCCCCCCCCATTTTCTGTATTTCTTCACAAGGACTTCAGAAAACTTTATACTAGAGTTTTGAAACAAGGGCTGTCAATATTTCCCAAGTAAGAGCCCCACCGATCCTTTCCTTGAAGGTTAAGCCAGAGGAAAAAATTTTATCAACCCTCATTTGTTTTCAAATACACTATGTTTAAATGCACGTGGGTAGTTTTAGCTACTATTCTTCTTGTTTGTGGTACTGGGAATAGAATCCAGGGCCTCACCCAAGGTTAGCATGTGTAAGCACTGAGTTATCACCCCAGCCCTAGTGTAAGAATTTTAATCTTCACCATGGATTGGTTTGTGCGCAAGTAAATGCTCATCTCTAGAGGCACACTCCAGGCCTGGTTAGTTAGCTCATGAAAGGGCTCAGCCAAAAAATTGATACTCCAGATAGGAGAGCCTTGTCTCTCTCAGTGAACATTAAAATCAGTGCTTATCAACTACAGATATTGTTAAAATGAAGACTATGGCCCAGTAGGTTCAGATGAGGCCTGAAATTTGTGTTTCTAACAAGTCCTGGTGCCATGGATCTTGCATGGATCACATCTTGAGTTTCAGGGAACTTAATTTATTTCTCATAGGGATATCATAAAGTGTTTCTTTGATGTGATAAGTGGTGTTCAGTGGATATTTTCTTGCACTACTTGACTGGAATGCAAGTTTGCAGCAAGACTTTAGAACAAAATTCTCTTCCCAATAGACCTGGGACCTCAGTATTCTACAGAATACTGTGTTCAGTCATAAAGTGTAGGATTAGAGAAGTGTAGGAAAATGTGGAGGAAAGATAGTCTCCTTAGTGAGACACACTTGTTATTACTGGTGATCACATAATAACAGCTTCAGTTTACCAAGAACTTGCCAAAGTTCTTCTCTGGCAAGATGTAGAGAGGCTTCATAATATGTTACCTGTGACAACCAGTGTGGAAGTCATGATTTCCCATGGTTCCTGACACACACAGCCTGTATAACACAATTTCCTAAGTGGTAAGAGTGCTAGGAACATCTTTTGTTTCTGGTATTTGTCCTTTAGCTCCAGTTCCTGACATGGAGCTTCTAAATCCCTTGGAATTTCCTGGATGATAGGAGTCTTTTGTTCTAATGAATGTCCCCTCTTAGTGGACTCCTTGGATAGGGGCTGGTCACCAGAAAAACCAAGCCATGATTAGAATCTTGAAACTTTCAGTTCTATTCCACAATCTCCAAGGAGGGAAGAAGGGCTGGAAAGTGAGTTAATAATCAATCATCCCTGTGTGAGAACGTCCCCATAAAATTCCCTAAAAGACTGAGTCCTAAAAGATTGTGGAGGGTGGCACACCTCAGCTCCATGGAGATTGAAGTTTCTGTGCTTGGGATCCTTTTAGACCTCACCTTATGTACCTTTTTTTTTATCGGGCTATTAATCTGTATCTTTTATCATAACCTTCACTTTATTATATAATAAACGAGTAAGCGTAAATGTTTCCTTGAGTTTTCTGAGCCCTTCTAGCAAATGATTGATCATAAGGAGGGAGTTGTCAGAACCTCTGATGTGTAGCTAACTCAGAAAGAAGTTGTGGATAACTTGAGGATTCACCATTTACAAATGAAGAGGGGGTCAGTCACTCTTTGTGGACTGAGCTCTTAACCCATGGGTCTGTGTTGATACTGGGTAGCTAGTGCACAGTCGAATTCTATAAGACTCAGTTGGTGTCCACAGAGAATTGGAGAATGCTTGGTGTGAAGAAACATCCACACATCTGGTCCCAGAAGTGTTCAATACATCAAGAAAGATATTTGACTTTTCCTACACATCCAGTAATCTTTCAATATCCATAAAGCCTTTATTCGTCCTCTTATTACCCCCTTATTGGTAGGACCATTGTGTTTTAGCCCAGGGCATATGTTGTAGAGTGGCCATGTGACTCTGTCCTGTCCACTGGCATATGAATGCAAGTTATTGAACTTGTAGGCTATTACTTTGTAAGAAAGGTGTCTGCCCCCTTCTACCTTCTCTCCTTAACATAGAATGGAATGAGGGCATTGTGGAGGGAATTTCTATCCCCATAGAAGCTGCATTTTGAGCATTGTAGCGCGTACTGAGACCCGAGAAAGCATGGGTAGGGCAATGACTACTATTGCAATGTATTTAATGATAATAAATGTTTTAAAGGGTAAAAATATTTTCTGCTTTTGTTTGGACCTTGCAATGAACTGAAGTTCTGTAAGATAGGTTCCAGTTTCACAGATGAAAGAAATTGAGAGGGGCTGGGGATGTGGCTCAAGCGGTAGCGCGCTCACCTGGCATGCGTGCAGCCCGGGTTCCATCCTCAGCACCACATACAAACAAAGATGTTGTGTCTGCCAAAAAATAAATAAATAAATAATAAAAAAAAGAAAGAAATTGAGACTCAGAAAGCTAAGAAGAGTCTGGACTTGGACTTGAACTTGAATGCTCTGTTCTGGTTCTAAATCCTGGTTTTTCTTTTGTTTGTTTGTTTGTTTGTTTTGGGGGGCAGTTTTTACTTCCTCCTCTTAACTTGAGTGTATGAGAACTTTAAAAGTGCCTTACAGAAAAAAGATTGGAAAAGGTTTGCTGCAAGTCAGAGTCCCAAGATCACAATGTTAAAATGCAAGAAGAAAGAACCTCTCCCTTTTGGGTGCAGGTTTAGACAAAATTAGTACTAGATAGGATTGGGAAGGTTTCCACTCAAGGATGTCTTGGGGTTTGGCTGGGGGAAGAAATAAAATGGTATAAATCCCAAATTTGAAAAAAGACATGGATTTATAGAGACCCACATTAAACAGAAGAAAAATGTCAAGAGCCACAGAAAAGGTACCTTCAGGTACAAGATATCCTCCACACAATTATCAGTGAATTTCTCAGCAGAAGCCTTGAGGGAAGGAAGGAAGTGAGCTGATACACTTGAAGTACTGAAAGAAGGCCTGCTGCAGGGGCCCGTGTCTGTAATCCCAGATACTCAGGTGGCTTAGGCGGGAGGATTGCAAGTTCAATGCCAGCCACAGCAACTTAGCAAGACCACATCTCAAAATAAAATAAAAAAGATGGGAATGTAGCTTAGTGTTACAGCAACCTGAGATATCAGTCCCCACTAACACACACACACACACACACACACACACACACACACATACAAAAGACCAAACAAGTGTCAGTCATAAATTCTATATCTGGAAAATTGTCCTTCAAAAATGAGGAAGAAATTAAGTCATTCTAAGACTAACAAAACCTGAGTGACTTCATTACCACTTGATCTGCTCTGAAAGAAATGATAATGAGTCTTTTAAGTTGATGTGAAAGGATGGTAGAAAACAACTAAAATATGAAAACATGAAGAATTCCAGTAAAGTTAATACCTGGACAAACATAAAAGCCAATACTATTGTTCTTTTAGTCTACAACTCCATTTTTTATATCCTACCAGTCTTAAGGAAAAACTACACAAGAATACTTACAACTTAATGTGCACAAAATATATAAAAATGTAATTTGTGACATCAATAACATAAAGGATGTAGGTGTAAAAGAGTAGTTTTTATTTTATTTAAATTGATTTGATATAAATTTAAAATATATTGCTATAGTTGTGCAATCCTCAAGACAACCAAAAAGAAACTGTCTGTAGAATAAACTTAAAAAAGAAATGACAAGGAAAAAAATTTGCTATGACACAAAACCAACTGAACAAAAAAGAAAGTAGTAATGGAGGAAATGAGAGGAGAAAAGCTATAAGACACACAGGAAAAATTAAACAAATGGAAAAAAAATAATAGATTCACTTTACAAAATCATACAGGCATAAAATTTGACTTACTCCATTTCAGTTCCAATTCCCCCAACCATTACTTTTCTTCCCCTTCTATCTCCCCCATTCTCCTTCTTTTACTCTACTGATCTTCCTTTCACTTGTTTATTTATTTACTTTGATTGACACTTCATACATATGCATAAAGGAGAAATTCACTGTGGTTGTGTTTATATATGTTCATAGTGAGACTTTGTTAAGTTAATTCTGCATTTCTTCCCCTTTCCCGTACCTCTCCCTTCCCTCTCAGTATCCTTCCTCAACTTCACTTGTCTTTCCTCTAAGGAAATTCATTTAAAATCTACACAGATGCATTGGTTGAAAGTGAGAGTATAGAAAAAATATACTTCATGCAAATAGGAACTAGAAGAGAGGAGTGGCCAAACTATTATTAGACAAAACAAGCTGTAAGTCAAAATTCATGGCAAAAGATGAAAGGACATCATAGAATGATAAAACGATCAATTATTCTAAAAGATGCAATACTTATAAAGATATAAACACCAGAGTTCGAATGTATTTGAAGCAAACAGAATTAAAAGGATAAATAAGAAGTTATATTACCACAGTAGAAGATATAAATACCCCACTGTCAATAATGGATAGGAAATCAAATAGAAAGTCAATTGAAAACAGAGACTATGAATAACATTATAGACCTATGGGACCTAACAAACTTACATAAAATACTTCACCCAGGGCTGGGGTTGTGGCTCAGTGACAAAGTGCTTGCCTTGCATGTGTGAGGCATTGGGTTCAATCCTCAGCACCACATAAAAATAAATAAATAAAAGTATTTAAAAAAATACTTCACCCAATGGTAAAAGAATACAAACTTTTCTCTGTTCCATAGACATAGACTATATGCTAAGCTACAAATCAACTCTTACTGATTTTAGAAGGCTAGAAATCATTCAAATTATACTCTCTGATGTTAACTCCATGAAACCAGAAACTGATAGCAGAAGGAAAACTGGAAAAATCATAAAAACAAGAAAATTAAACAATATACTTAAAAACTCATGGTTCAACAAAGAACTCAAAAAGGAAATTATAGAATATCTCAAGGTAAATGAAAGCAGTAATAAAACATGCCAAATTTATGAGATGCAAAAAAGAAATTCTAAGAGAAAAATTTGCAGCTATAAAAACTTTAAAAAAGAAGAAAGAGGGCTGGAGTTGTGGCTCAGTGGTACAGCACTCACATAGCCCATGAGAGGCACTGGGTTCGATCCTTGGCACCACATAAAAATAAATAAAATAAAAGTATAAAAAATTAGTTTATAAAAAAGAAGAAAGACCCCAAAACAATAAACTAACTTTATACCTGAAGAGAAAAATAAAAACTAAAGTGAAGAGAAACAAGCAAGTAATAAAAGCAACATGGAGATAAATAAAAGAAGAAAAAAAAACACAGATCAATGAAACTAAGAATTAGTTATTCCAAGTGATCAGCAAAGTTGAGAAATCTTTAACTAGAGTGCCTAAGAAAAAAGGAGAGAAGACTCAAAATGAGAAGTGTTAGTGAGCCGAGTTCAACAGCACATTAAGAGGATCAAAAACAATAACCATGTAGAATTTATTCCTGTAATACATGGATGGATCAACAGAAGAAAATCAATCAATGTAATGTACCAAATTGACGGAATGAAGGAAAAAAACCTCAAAGGATCATTTCAATTAGTACAGAAAAATATTTAAAAGAAATTCAACTTCCTTTCACAATTTAAGAAAAGGGCGGGTGGGGGTGTTGCTGGTAGGTGTAACTCAGTGACAGAGCACTGTCAGAGCCTGCATCGGAGCCTGAGTTGGATCACAAACACTCACTACCTCAACATAATGAAGAGCATGCATGAAAAACCCACGGCTAACATCAGGTTCTATGAAGAAAGACTGAAAGATTTTCCTCTGTGATCAGGAACAAGAAAAGAAATGTCCACTTTAATTCAAGCTATACAGGAAGTTCTAGCCAGACCAATTTTATTTTAAAAAAAGAAGAAGAAAGAAAGAAAGAAAGAAAAGTAATCTAAAATAAAAAGGAAGAAATAATATTATCCGTGTTCAAAAATCTGAAGTTTGCTTACAAAAACAACCAAAGCTACTAACTTACATCAAAAAGCCCGCAAGGCACAAAATCAACATACAGAAGTTGTATACCTAATATTAATGTTAAACTATCTGAAGAAGAGAATTAGAAAACAATTCCAATTATACCATCAAAAAATAAAAATAAGATTAAAATAGAAATAAGCTTAACCAAGAAAGACTTGTAACTGAAAACTATAAATTATTGCTGAAAAAAATTAAAAATATAAATAAACAGAAAGACTTCACACATTCATGAATTCACAGATAGATGTTTTTCAAAGCATTCCATAGGCTCAATGTTATCCTTATCAATTTTCCAGTGCTTTTCTGTATAAATAGAAAAATTCATACTAAAATAAACATGGAATCTCAAGGGATCCTAAATAACTAAAAATATTGAACATAATCAGAATTGGACACTCATACTTCCTAATTTCAGTATTAGTACAAAGCTATAAAAATCAAAACAATACAGCAGTAATATAAAGTCAGACATGTATACCAATTAGAATAAAATAGAGACCCCAGAAATTAACATGTGCAAATATAGCCCTTCAACAAGTATTCCAGGGCTATTCTGTTGAGAAATAATAGCCTTTTCAACAAATATTGTAGAGAGAATGGGATATCGGTATGCAAAAGAATTAAGTTGGAACCTTGCTTTATAACATAGTCAAAAATTTAAATGGATCAAAGACCAAAATGTTAGGACTTGAAACGATAAAACATTTAGAAGAAAACACAGGGGAAATTTTCAGGACTTTATGTTTGGCAAAGATTGATAGATAGACACCCAAATCACTGGCAACAAAATAAAAAAGAGATAAATTGAACTTCATGACAATTAAAACTAGAGTGCATTAAACAACATTTCAACAAAGTGATAGGCAATCATTGTATGGAAGGAAATGCTTGTGAATCATATATCTTATAATTAATTAATATTCAGAATACATAAAGAATTCTTACAACATAACAACACTCTGCAGCTTAAAATTGGGCAAAGCAATGGCATTGTACTACATTTACATTAGCCAAAAAACTCTTCTAGAAGATTCTAGAGTTGATAAATGAATTCAGCAAAGTAGTAGGATACAAGATCAATGCTCATAAATTTAAATCATGTTTCTATGTGCCAATAATGGATATGCTTAAAAGGAAATTAGGAAAATTCTACCATTCATGGTAACCTCAAAAAAAAAAAAAGAGCAACGTGGGAATCAATCTAACAAAAGAGGTGAAAACCCCCTACAATGAAAAACTACAGAAGGCTTAAAGAAAGACATTGAAGAAGAACTTATAAGATGGAACATCTCCCAGTTACTAGATAGGCAGGATTAATATTGTCAAAATGGTCATATTACCAAAAGCACAATATAGATTCAACACAATTTTCATCAAAATACCAATGACAATCTTCACAGGAGTAGAAATAAGTACTGCTGAAATTCATTTGGAAGAATAAGAAACCCAGAATAGTCAAAGCAATTCTTAGTGAGAGAAGAGAAGCTAAAGGCATTATAATACTTGATCTCAAATTATTTAGTATAAATACAGCTCTAGTAACAAAAGTAGCATTTTTGTTACTGGCACCAAAACAGACATAAAGAGGAATGGAATAAAATAGAAGACACAGAGACAAACCCACATACTTATAACTATCTGATACTTGACCAAACTGCCAAAAATATGTGTTGGAGAAAGGACAGTTTTTTTGACCAATGGTTCTGGGAAAACTGGAAACCCATACTTAAAAAGAATAAAATTGAACCCTATCTCACTCTGTACAAAAGTCAACTGAAAGTGGATCAAAGACCTAGAAATCAGACCATAAACCTTACAACTGCTAGAATGTAATTGTGAATATAAGCTCAGCACTCTAGCATATTAGCATAAGAACCCGCCTCCTTAACAATAATCCTAAAGCACAAGAAATAACATTTTAAAAAATAATAAGTAGGATGTCCTTAAATTAAATGCTTTTGCACAGCAAATGAAACAATTAAGATTGAAGAGAGAACCTATAAAATTGGAGAAGATGTTTACTACCTGCTCCTCAGATAAGGCATTTATATCCTGAATACATAAAGAATTAAAAAAGAAAAACTTAACACCAAAAAACAAAACTCACAAACAAATAACTCAATAAATGGGCAAAAGTACTAAGCAAGACACTTCTCAAAAGAAGAAATATAAAGAATCAACAAATAATTGAAAAAAAGTGTTCAACATTTCTAGCAATAAGGGAAATGCAAATCAAAACTACACTGAGATTTTATCTCAGTCCAGTCAGAATGGCAATTATTAAGAATACAAATAATAATAAATGCTGTCGAGGATGTGGGGGAAAAGATACATTCAGACATTGTTGATAGGACTGCAAATTAGTGCAACCACTCTGGAAAGCAGTATGGAGATTACTCAAAAAACTAGGAATGAAATCACCATGACCCAGATAAAACTAGGAATGGAATCACCATATGACCCAGCTATACCACTCCTACATATATATCCAAAAGATTTAAAATCAACATTCTACAGTATCACAGCCACATCAATGTTTATAGCAGCACAATTCACAGTAGCCAAGCTATGGAACCAACCTAGGTGCCCTTCAACAGATGAATAGATAAGGAAAATGTGATTTCTATGCACAAAGGAGTCTTACTCAGCCTGAAAGAAGAATAAAATGATGGCATTTGCCAGTAAACAAATGGAACTGGAGTCTATCATGCTAAGTGAAATAAGCCAGTCCCTAAAAGACAAAGGTCTAATATTTTCTCTGATACATAGAAGCTAATCCAAAATAAGCGGGGAAAGAAAAAAGAGACATAAAAGGGAGAGAGAATTTCATCATAATAGAGGAAAGATCAGTAGAGCAGATGAAGGGAGGAAGGAAGAACTGGAAAAGGGAAGAGCAATGGAATGATTCGGACTGAACTTTCATATGTACATACATGAATATAGCACAGGGAATGCCAACATCGAGTATACCCACAGACACTGATTTAAACAAAAAATATAAAACATTGCGGGAAGATCAGTAGAGTAGAGGGTAGCAGGGAGAAGAGGGAAAGGAGGAAGTGCTGGGGACTGAATTAGAGCCAATCATATTCCATGCTTTTGTGATTATATCAAAATATAGCCTAATGTTTTACAAAACTAAAAAGAATCAATAAATTTCAAAATAAAAAATAAAATTGGGTCAATGATTTAAATAGATACATTTTTTTCCAAAGAAGACATAGAGGTGACCAGTAACTACATGACAATATGGTCAACATAATTAATCATTTGGGAAATGCAAATCAAAACCACAATGAGATACCACTTCGCACCCCTTAGGATGCCCATCATTTTAAAAACAAAAATAAAATAATAAGCATTTTCAAGGATGTGGAATAAGTAGACCCCTTGCACACTGCTGGTGAGAATGTAAACGGGGCCACCATTGTGGGAAACCTGAAGGACAAGAATTCTGGCAAACAGAATTACCATGTGATCCAGAAATTCTACTTCTGAGTATTCACCCAAGTGAACCAAAAAGAGGGACTCAAATATTTCACAGCAGCATATTTCATAATAGACAAAAGTTAGAAGCAATCCAATGTCATCAATGAATAAATGAATAAACAAAACGTGGTACTCTCATGCAATAGAATAGAATGCTACTCAGCCTTAAAAAGAAAGAAAATTCGGTGGCACTTTTGGAAGGCTGGAGAGTATTTAGAAAATGGGACCCTATGGAGGTATTTAGGTCATTAGAGGCTTGCCTTTGAAAGAGACTCTGGTATTTTCCTCTTTTGCTTTCGGTCCATGAGCAAAGAAGTCTCACTCCACTGTGCACTCCTGCCACAATGTGCTGCCTCACCACAGGCCCAAAGTGACAGGGTCATTCAATCTTGGCCTGGAGGCTCTAAAACTGTGAGCCAAAATAAATGTAATCTCTTTATAAATTTATACGTGTATTACCTTAGGTATTATGTTATAGTGACAGAAAACTGACTAACATATCATGTGATGGTTTCATTACCCATAGCACACCCCATGTCCCTGAAATTGTATTTCTATGTCCATTCTTACATGTACATTTTGTGTGCGTTCTATTTACAGCCAAAAAAAACTAAGATTTTCTTAGATCTGACTACTGACTATATGCAAAAGACTACATGTTCATGTTTCTGAGATGTCTTGAGGAATCCTCTTATAACCCCCATGGAATCTTGATTGTCACGCTCACTTTGCAGCCAAGGAGCTCAGAAATCCTTACAGCTGTTTCTTCCCCTGGAATGGATCACAGCCCCTGTATGCTGCCATTACAATGAAACTCCAGACACATACAAAAATGAAATCCTGATTTGAGGCAAAAAGGTCTCGATACTTGTTTTTAATTTTCTGGGATTTAATTTTTTTTTTTAAGATCTATTGACAGAGTTGCTCAGACTTTCTACACAGAGAGATAACAAACTTTGGATTCCAAACTATCATTGCAAATAATATGCTGTCTGGAATTCAGCCTTCATGAAAATACAACTGATAGAGACTCACTAGGAGGGAAAAAAAAATCACATTTTGGAATCAGACCTATGTTCTTTGGCATAAATTTAACAAAAAGTTAACCCTGAGCTTCATTTTGCAGCAGGAAACAGCCTGTTTGGTATTGGTTTTTCCAAAGGCCTCTTGCCCCTTCCTTTGTGTGCAGAGGGTTGCACAGGCAGGTGCAAGCAGGGAGCCAGAAGAGCAGACAAAACTGACCTTTAGCGTTTTGTGGCAGGCCAGTGTGTATGGTCCCTAAAGCACACTGACAAACACAAATAACTTTCGACCTCTGCCCTCCTCACTTGTGTCCTCCCATCGTGGGCGAGGCATTCATCTTCCTCCTGACACATCTTTTGAAGACAGAGAGACTGTGTATTGAGTTATGATGATTACTGTGACCTTCCTCTGTGATCTATTATTTTTCCTACACAATGAACAGACTCACTGATGCAGATGTTAAATAATATGTATTATTATTTACTTTTCTGAAGTCTTTAAGACTGTCTTCTCACTTTAGTTCTTGTGTTTTTACCAAGTTGTGTTTTACCTTTTATTTTGTTTTCTTTCTTAGAACCCAGATGGGGGTGGGAGTGGGGGTATTTGAATCCTGTTCAAGTCAGTATTTGTTGGTCATTAACAACACACTTTGCTCCAGTGAAAAAAACAAAACCTAAATTCCAGTTGTTTCCAGCAGCAAACACGTATTTCTGTGAAGAGCTGTGGCTCTGCTCCGTGAACCTCTTATTCTCCTTGGAAGGTAGCAGCACCATTCCAAGGAGAATGCAATATTTTCTTGACAAAGAGCAGATGTAAAGAGAGCTGGTAGAATTTCAGAGATTCTCCTTTAAAACCTCTTCTCCAACAAAGCATACATCATATATTCTCTTTATATCTCACTGGTCCATCATGTCACAAGGCTAAGCCCCAAATCGAAGAACAGTGATGCATACAGCACACATGGGAAGGGGGTTGGAGTATATAATCTCTTATAGGGAAAGGGGAGGCAAAACAATGTAAATAATATAACCCTTTACACTGAAAAAATTTCCATAACTTACATGAACTGTGGCTAGTGGCCCTGATAAGAAGCATTCCACAGGTAGAGATTCACAAGGGCAGATGGAAACAGCGGCCCAGAATGGCAACTAAAGCTCAAGACAAGAAAAGTAGAGAGAGCCATGAAACTTGGATTTTCTTTAGCCTAGCACACACACAAAAAAAAATGGGCTGAGAGATGAAGAAACCTATGTGGACATCTGTCATTTTCTGGCTGCCCAGCATCTCTTCTCCCTTTCTAAGGACGCCTCAAATTGCTCTGGTGGAAATATTTCTTCTCCACTTGTGAAACCATAAGAAATGGCTTCCTTGGGCTGAATGAAGCAGGCCAGAGACTCCCACCCAAAAGACCCTTGCCATAATTAAGCTTCTCCTCTTGTCAGATCAGAAGGATATCTGCAGATATTGTGTTTGGTAGTTTCCTCTTTCTTGTAAATGCCAGGTTTGCACCCGAAAAGTGTGATGAAGAGTCTGTAAGCTTGTTGTACAAAAGATATTATCTTTGTTTTCTTGGTAAAAACTTGTGAAACCTGTGTCTGGTCTGGGGGATGGAACAGAGAGCACTTGTCATGTGAATCTCCAAGCTTCACCCCATCCCACCCCTGCCCACCACACACACTGGGTATAAAATTCAAAGAATCTGAATCTTTCCTAGGACATTAAACATTGAGTAGGTTGTTTCCAGGATGTGAGATGGCTGCCACATGAAGGAATATCTTTCCCTCCAATTTGTGACCTATTTCCTGTTCTGGTCCCCTTACCTTTCTCATAGGGCTTGTGAGGGTCCCTTTTACACTCAAGTTAACTGTAGTGAATTCTACAGCATGTGATCCAAAAGTGATGCCTGGTCCAGGGCCACAGAGATTTATTGTTTTTCTGCAAAAGTGAGGCTTGGCATTGGGAATCAGAAAACATTGGTTGCTGTAACAAAACAATAAGTGAGTAAAAAGGTTGTGCAGCTGTCATACATAGCTTAATTGGTAGCAAAACTGCACCTGGGATGTGAATGTCCCTCACCAGCAGAGCTGCTTCCCTAGCAAGCAACCCTAGGCTGCAACCCTAAGAATAAAGCAGGCAGCTTGAAAGGTGAGGGAATTCTAGACTATCACAGATGGCTTTAGACAGAACCATGATTATTTTAATCAGAATGGGGAAAGGAGTTAAGCAGAGGATAAAAAATGACATCATCCAGAGAAATTCAGGTAAAAATTTGAGTGACGCTTACAAAAGAACTATAATAACATAGATGATGATTATGCTAAAATGATAAATGAAGGGGGAAAAGACGCACATTTACTCTGACATGTCTTCTTCTAATACAATGAAAAATTATGTACACAAGCATTTGGAGTGACTTCAGATAAAAGTATAAGTGACTCTTTTTTCTTTGTTCTACTTTTATGTGGTATCCTATTCTTCTACAATGAACATGAATCACTCTTTTAAGGAGGATAAAGTCTTTGAAAATTAAAGTCGTCCAAGAATAAACAGCAGAAAGCTAGGGAAGGTACAATTTTATAAACAAAATGATTTGTGTGGTTAACCTTTAGATAATTTGTGAGTCTTGCTGTGTTTCTCAAGGAGAAGAATATTCTATATATACCTAGAACCTGGCTCCTCCTCCACTTGGTTCATAGAGCTTCAGTTAATCTCTGGTAGAGCTGAAATGAGTGAAGAAATTAAACTGGTTCAAAACATATCACCTGGATTTCTTCGGTTTTCTCTCTCTCTCTCTCTCTCTCTCTCTCTCTCTCTCTCTCCTCCCACCCCCTCAGCAGTAGCTCACGGCATCTTTATAATAGCCAGTGAGAGAAACAACTCTTCCTAAATTTAGAAACAAAGGGATACAAAAGCTTCCAAAGCCTTTCTAAATAGAAAGAATACCCGAGAACAATACCTGTGCTGGCAGCGAGGTCCTTGCAACAGCTGCTGGCAGGCTGAGTCCTGGTAGCCTTCCCTTTCTCCTCTTGCTTGCAGGAATACCTACAAGAGCCTCTGTATAAAAGGAGGCAGAGCCATTGAGGATGGCAACCAAACACCTGCAGATCTTTGAAATTATCCTGTATTTGTGTTTGTGGATAAAACTTTGGCTGCTTTGTTTTCATTTCAATGTAACTAATGAATTCTGTTTTTAGAGAGTGTTTTTGATGTCTACTGACTTGCATGTGAATATCTTCAACACTAGAGATCAACACTGCATATATCTGACAGCTACAGGTTTTCTTCTCCAAGGAACTTTATATTCTTTGGAAGGTGATGAGTTACACCAAGGAAAGCAACCTAAGGATACAAACGTAGAGGAACATTAACATGTAGAGAGTGACCACATTTATCATAGCCCCTGTGAAGGCAAGATGCTCTGCTATAGGATCTCTAACCCCTACAATGGCCATTATCTAATATTACTGTGTGCGTTACTCCACTCCAGGTCTACACTCATGGCCATGACAACTCTCCTTGTTACGAAGCCAAAACTGGTCTCACAATGAAACATCACTAAGTGGTTACTGTCGAGAGTTCAGGGACCTCAGAAGTTAAACCTCCTCAACATGCCTCCCTCCCCTGAGTTTGCTGAAACTACAAGACACAAGAGAGACTCTTAAAAGGCAAAAGCTGTTAGTTGTTTGTCATTATTGGTTATCGTGGTCATGTGACTAAACTCTGTCCAATGGGAGGAGAGCAGAGAGAATATGAATGTTCTTCTGGCAGCCTAAGGAGAGGAGTCCTCTTCTTCCTTTTCACAGGCCATGAGATAAAAGGACTAAAGCAGCCACCTTGGACCCAGAGACAGAAGCCAATCTTAGAGAACAAAAAGTTGTCTATCTGAGGAAGTAGTAAACTTCCATCTTGTAGCAGTCATTGCATTTAAGATATCCTGATACAATAACATACCTGTACATCTTCAGATACTGAGGACCAGCAGGAGAACCCCCTTTCTAGCTTCCCTGGGACCTCACCGTCTTTTGCAACTTTCTCAACATCCCTCCATGAGAAAACAAAGTACTCATTTCTTACAAAAATATTGAAAATTGCTGCAATAAAAAGCTGGAAATATGTGATTGTAAACAAACAATGAACCATGTGAAAAAGAAAATGTGTACCACATGTGTAGTCCAGAAGGTTTCAGCCATCGATGACCAAGGAGTAAATAGTCCAGATGTCCCAAGTGCCAAAATTTTATATTTTACACATGGTTGTCCAGTTAACTTATTTGTTCTGATAAAATGGGGTATCTAGCCATTTAAGTTACTTTTGTAATAGAACAATGTTTTCATTCCTACCCTAGAAATTCTATTTATTGCCCCTTGCAACAATTGACTTTGGTATAGAGAATGTAACTTTCTCTGAGTCCTCATTCAAATAAATAACAAAAAGTAAAGATAGACTGAATTCTTTGCTTATTAAAAAAGAACATCTTTAAAACAAACAAACAAAAGGTTCACATTTGTATCCCACTCTGGTTTGCATGTTACTTTTCTTAAAAGGAAGTAAGCTCAGTATGCAGAGACTAGAATGAGACCATTCTACCCAATCACAGAAAGAAAGTGACCCTTTGTCTAAATGCCTTCCTTTGTTACAAGCAATTCCTTAGTGACAGAGGCAACTGTCAATATAAATTTGCCATGTTTTCTAGCACCTGCTCTTTGGACAACAATGAATTGCCAATTTTTTTTAAAGCCCAGGTGGGAGAGAAACAATAAGGAGTGAGCCAGAAACAATCCCATTGCTTCTCAAAATAGCATGTGTGCCCTTTTCCAGCTGTGGCCACTCCATGTAGCCAGAGGCTTGAATCTTTTTCTGCTTCAGATGAACCAATGTTGATTCATGGAGAAGTTCATGCTGTCCATCTGGTCCAGCACAGTTCTTATTGAATGAGAAGAAACTTGTTGGTTTGGACCCTCCCTGCATATCATTTATTGCTAAATATGTCAGAAGCTAGAAAATCTTAGCCAGGGTTTGACATCTGAGTCCAGAGCACCAAAGTCAATAATGAAACCTATACTTGACCTTTCCAAAGAGCTTCCAAAGCCCTGCTGAGAGAAAAGGACAGGTGTGATATTTGATTGCATTTCTCTCTGCCACAAAAGATTCTGGCTGTTTGAAGTTACTTTTCCTGTTGTTTCAGTTTGCTTGCAAGTGGGAAACTGTTGAGAACAGGATTCCATTGGACTAACTTTGGATGAATCCCTCTCCCCACCCTTGCTTTTGAGGTCTTCATTGCTTCCCACCTTTTCTTTCTCCTTCTCTGTCTTGGGGATTCCTTGACATGGGATTGTCTCACAGATGAATGATCTGCACATCTACTTTGGGGCCAAACCCAAACTAAGATATCACATACACGTAAGCAAGTGAAAATAGCAATTCTTTTTATTTTTACAGCCAACTGATTACTTTCAGCCCTCATTCTATTTGACATCTAAAGGAAAATAAAGTTAATTGCAAATCTCACCCATTCTCAAAGATGGCGGCAGGAAGTGAGTAAGCCGCTCCGTGCTCCGCGCCGCCGTGCCCGCAGCGTATGTTGCCGCGTCTTAAAAGAAGAAGTAAAGATCATTAAAGGAGATCTGTCGACAAAGACCCAGCACCGTGTCAAGAAAGGGGCCTAAGTGGAGTGAATCCGCCACGACTCCAGCCAAGGTGCAGTGAGTCCATCACGACCTCAGCGCGAGCAGTAAGGCTGCAGCCCCCGAGCTGCCCGGCTCCCTCGGCCCCTTCTCCTTCTCCTCTCCACCTTTCCGCTTTGCTTCTCCCCCGCTGTCTCTCCTCCCACGCTCACTCCCTAAATCTAGATCTCAATTTCTTTCCCCCCGCCCTGCCCGCTCTCTCGTGAGCCCAGTACCCGGCCCACACGGGCCCCGAGGCGCTGCCTCCCATCCCCCAGCCCGCACCCCTCCCCGGGGGTCCCGAAGGCCACAGCTGGGCCGCCGCCGCTTCCCGCGGAGCACCTTAGAGCAGACTCTTCACCGCGCAAGTGAGCTGCCGAGTAAAATGGAACAGCTGATAAGATGAGTGACAATTTAAAATCTAAGTGATCCAACATGGCGGCGGACTCAGAGAGATCAAGTCTCTAACCCCTTCAGCTGTGCAAGCATAGGGAGAAGTAAACTGTCAAAATACTGTTCGCTCAGGACCACTAGGCACTATTGAGCTGAAGGGGATCCCGGGCGAACAGTCTGCCCTTCTCAGAACACACCAAGCGCGGATTGGGCTGCATTCTAGTTCTGGTTCGCCTGCTTCTCGTGACTCAGCACTAATGATCCCGCTGAAATAACTAGTCGGCCCACTTGAACTCACAGAGGTAAAAGCCAACTGAGCACGATAGCCAGACTCAGGGAATCAGGAGTGACATGGGACTAGCAGCGCAGAACTCCTGGCTATCACTCCCACGAGTGCTGACAACAGAGGTCCCTTGCACCAGCTACCAGGGGAGTTGCTACCTGAGGGCAAACAAATTCGCTGGGGGTCCTCAGCCCCAAGCCCTACAAACTTAGGGTCTCAGGGAGGCAAACAGAAGGGTGTGCCCAGGCATCCATAAAAACAGGGCTCCCAGGAGCAGCAGACCCGGCGTGTAGCCAGTATTGTGGTGAGCGTCACAGGTGAGCAGGGCCTGGCTTGAGGAACCACAAGAGAAGGCCCTAGGCACTCAGGATTGGAGACCTGCACAGTCTGGGAAGAAGAGCTGAGGCACAGTGATTGGTTCCCACCTATCAAGAAGAGAAGCCTGGCCCAGTGGGCATAGCTCCACCTACTGGAAGAAAAGTTAATCGAGCTCTATGACTGCATTTATTATTATTATTTTTTTTTTAATGATTATTATTAGTATTTTTTTAATTTTATTTTCACTTTTTATGTTGATGTTGTTGTTGTTCTTTAACTTTCTTCTTAATGGTTTCAATTTTTTAAATTCTTTTTATTATATTATTATTACTATTATTTTTTAAACTTTAATTTCCATTTTTTTGTTATCATTATAATTTTTCTGGTTTTAAATTTTTATTTTTTCGTTTTTTCTTTCTTTCTTTTCACTTTTTTTCTTTTGTCTTTTCATTTCTTTTCAATTTTCTTATTCCCCCTTTCTTGAATTCAACCTGCCTACACTCATTCTCTTTAGTGACTTCTTCCCTTCCCTTCTAATATCTCTCCTCCCAAGCATCAAATAAATTTACAAGAGTAAACAGTAACTCAGCAGTCAAACAGAACAAGAAGTAACATGAGTATAAAAAAGCCAGGAAGAAAAGGAGTACAAACAATGAAGGACAGCCTGAATATTCAGGAGGACCTAGAGTCATCAGAAAAATGGCCATATAAAGAACTCAAGGAACACCTTAGACAGATGGAAAGGAACCTTAAAGAGCACACTGAAAATGAATTACATAAACAGATAAAAGAAGAAGTTAAGCATCTTTATCAGGAGATAGAGATTATTTAAAAAATCAAACAATAATTCTAGAAATGAAGGAAACGATAAACCAAATTAAAAACTCAATTGAGAGTATCACTAACAGAGTGGAGCAAGTAGAAGCCAGAACGGCAGATAATGAAGACAAAATATATCATCTTGAAAAGAGTCTAGCCAACTCAGATAGGCTGGTAAAAAATCACGAGAAAAAGATCCAAGAGATTTGGGATAACATAAAAAAAACCAAACTTATGAGTCATCGGGATAGAGGAAGGCACAGAGATTCATACCAAGGGAATTAGTAACCTGCTGAATGAAATAATTACAGAAAACTTTCCAGAAATAAAAAAGGAAACAGATATGCAAATTGTAGATGCATACAGGACACCGAGCACACAAAATCACAGTAGACCAATGCCAAGACACATTGTTATGAAGATATCCAATATACAGAACAAAGAAAAAATATTAAAAGCTACAAGAGAAAAGAGGCAGATTACATTTAGGAGTAAACCAATAAGGTTAACAACGGATTTTTCATCACAGACGCTGAAAGCGAGAAGATCCTGGAACAACGTATTTCAAACACTGAAAGACAATGGATGCCAACCAAGAATTCTGTATCCAGCAAAATTAAGCTTCAGGTATGACAATGAAATAAAAATCTTTCATGATAAAAAAAGCTAAAAGAATTTGTAGCCAGAAAACCAGCATTGCAAAGCGTCTTGAGCAAAACACTACATGGGAAGAAACGAAAAACAATAACCAAAACCATCAGTGGGAAGTGCCTTGGTAAAGACAGAGGATGGGGGGAAAGCTAATCATGGAGAAACAAACTAAATTAGAAAAAAAAAAGAGATAAATAATCAAACATGGCAGGAAGTACAAACCATATATCAATAGTAACTCTAAACGTTAATGGCTTAAACTCTCCAATAAAGCGACATAGGCTGGTAACATGGATTGAAAAAACAAATCCAACAATATGCTGCCTCCAGGAGACACATCTGATTGGAAAAGACATACACAGGCTCAAGGTAAAAGGTTGGGAAAAAATATACCATGCACACGGTCCTCGTAAGCAATCAGGGGTGGCCATTCTCATATCGAATAAAATCGACTTCAAGACTAAGTTAATCAAAAGGGATAAGGAAGGACATTATATACTGTTAAAAGGAACCATTCACCAACAAGACATAAAAATTATCAATATTTATGCACCAAATAATGTCGCTGCGACGTTCATAAAACAAACTCTCCTCAAGTTCAAGAATCAAATACACCACAACACAATAATCATGGGTAACTTCAACACACCTCTCTCACCATTAGACAGATCCTCCAAACAAAAGTTGAATAAAGAAACTATTGACCTCAATATCACAATCAATAACCTAGACTTAACTGACATATATAGGATATATCAACCATCATCAAGTATATATACTTTTTTCTCAGCAGCACATAGATCCTTCTCAAAAATAGACCATATATTATGCCATAGGGCAACCCTCAGTAAATATAAAGGGGTGGAGATAATACCATGCATTTTATCAGATCATAATGGAATGAAACTGGAAATCAATGATAAAAGAAGGAAAGAAAAATCCTACATCACATGGACAATGAACAATACGTTACTGAATGATCAATGGGTAACAGAAGACATAAAGGAGGAAATCAAAAAATTCTTAGAGATAAATGAAAATACAGACACAACATATCGGAATCTATGGGACACAATGAAAGCAGTTTTAAGAGGGAAATTTATCGCCTGGAGGTCATTCCTCAAAAAAAGGAAAAACCAACAAATAAATGAGCTCACACTTCATCTCAAAGCCCTAGAAAAGGAAGAGCAAAACAACAGCAAATGTAGCAGAAGGCAAGAATTAATTAAAATCAGAGCAGAAATCAACAAAATTGAAACAAAAGAAACTATTGAAAAAATTAACAAAACAAAAAGTTGGTTCTTTGAAAAAATAAACAAGATTGACAGACCCTTAGCCATGCTAACGAAGAGAAGAAGAGAGAGAACTCAAATACATATGAGATGAAAAAGGCATTATCACAAAAGATGCTACAGAAATAGAGAAGACAATTAGAAATTACTTTGAAAACCTATATTCCAATAAAATAGAAGATAGTGAAGACATTGATAAATTTCTTAGGTCATATGATTTGCCCAGACTGAGCCAGGAGGATACACACAATTTAAACAGACCAATATCAATGGATGAAATAGAAGAAGCAATCAAAAGACTACCAACCAAGAAAAGCCCAGGACCGGATGGGTACACAGCGGAGTTTTACAAAACCTTTAAAGAAGAATTAATACCAATACTTTTCAAGTTATTTCAGGAAATAGAAAAAGAGGGAGCTCTTCCAAATTCATTCTATGAGGCCAACATCACCCTGATGCCGAAACCAGACAAAGACACCTCAAAGAAAGAAAACTACAGACCAATATGTCTAATGAACCTAGATGCAAAAATCCTCAATAAAATTCTGGCGAATCGAATACAAAAACACATCAAAAAAATTGTGCACCATGATCAAGTAGGATTCATCCCTGGGATGCAAGGATGGTTCAATATACGGAAATCAATAAATGTTATTCACCACATCAATAGACTTAAAGATAAGAACAATATGATCATCTCGATAGACGCAGAAAAAGCATTTGACAAAGTAGAGCATCCCTTTATGTTCAAAACATTAGAATGGAGAAAAATTGAAGGCATTCCCTCTAAAATCTGGAACAAGACAAGGATGCCCCCTATCACCACTTCTATTCAATATAGTTCTCGAAACACTGGCCAGAGCAATTAGACAGATGAAAGAAATTAAAGGCATAAAAATAGGAAAAGAAGAACTTAAATTATCACTATTTGTGGATGACATGATTCTATACCTAGAAGACCCAAAAGGGTCTACAAAAAAATTACTAGAATTAATAAATGAATTCAGCAAAGTGGCAGGATATAAAATCAACACACATAAATCAAAGGCATTTCTGTATATCAGCGACAAAACTTCTTAAATGGAAATGAGGAAAAACACTCCATTCACAATATCCTCAAAAAAAATAAAATACTTGGGAATCAACCTAACAAAAGAGGTGAAAGACCTATACAATGAAAACTACAGAGCCCTAAAGAGAGAAATAGAAGAGGATCTTAGAAGATGGAAAAATATACCTTGTTCATGGGTAGGCAGAACTAACATTATCAAAATGGCGATATTACCAAAAGTTCTCTATAGGTTTAATGCAATGCCAATCAAAAATCCCAATGGCATTTCTTGTAGAAATAGATAAAGCAATCATGAAATTCATATGGAAAAATAAAAGACCCAGAATAGCAAAAACAATTCTAAGCAGGAAGTGTGAATCAGGTGGTATAGCGATACCAGATTTCAAACTATATTACAGAGCAATAGTAATAAAAACAGCATGGTACTGGTACCAAAACAGGTGGGTGGACCAATGGTACAGAATAGAGGACACAGAGACTAATCCACAAAGCTACAACTATCTTATATTTGATAAAGGGGCTGAAAGCATGCAATGGAGGAAGGATAGCCTCTTCAACAAATGGTGTTGGGAAAACTGGAAATCCATATGCAACAAAATGAAACTGAATCCCTTTCTCTCGCCTTGCACAAAAGTCAACTCAAAGTGGATCAAGGAGCTAGATATCAAATCAGAGACTCTCCGTCTGATAGAAGAAAAAGTTGGCTCCGATCTACATATTGTGGGGTCGGGCTCCAAATTCCTTAATAAGACACCCATAGCCCAAGAGTTAATAACAAGAATCAACAAATGGGACTTACTCAAACTAAAAAGTTTTTTCTCAGCAAGAGAAACAATAAGAGAGGTAAATAGGGAGCCTACATCCTGGGAACAAATTTTTACTCCTCACACTTCAGATAGAGCCCTAATATCCAGAGTATACAAAGAACTCAAAAAAGTAGACAGTAAGATAACAAATAACCCAATCAACAAATGGGCCAAGGACCTGAACAGACACTTCTCAGAGGAGGATATACAATCAATCAACAAGTACATGAAAAAATGCTCACCATCGCTAGCAGTCAGAGAAATGCAAATCAAAACCACCCTAAGATACCACCTCACCCCAGTAAGATTGGCAGCCATGATGAAGTCAAACAACAATGAGTGCTGGCGAGGATGTGGGGAAAAGGGTACTCTTGTACACTGCTGGTGGGACTGCAAATTGGTGCGACCAATTTGGAAAGCAGTATGGAGATTCCTGGGAAAGATGGGAATGGAACCACCATTTGTCCCAGCTATTGCCCTTCTCAGACTATTCCCTGAAGACCTTAAAAGAGCACACTACAGGGATACTGCCACATCGATGTTCATAGCAGCACAAATCACAATTGCTATACTGTGGAATCAACCCAGATGCCCTTCAATAGATGAATGGATAAAAAAAAATGTGGCATCTATACACAATGGAGTACTATGCAGCAATAAAAAATGACAAAATCATAGAATTTGCAGGGAAATGGATGGCACTTGAGCAGATTATGCTTAGTGAAGCTAGCCAATCCCTAAAAAACAAATACCAAATGTCTTCTTTGATATAATGAGAGCAACTATGAACAGAGCAGGGAGGAAGAGCAGGAAGAAAAGATTAACATTAAACAGAGACATGAGATGGGAGGGAAAGGGAGAGAAAGGGGAAATTGCATGGAAATGAAGGGAGACCCTCATTGCTATACAAAATTACATATAAGAGGTTGTGAGGGGAACGGGAAAATAATCAAGGAGAGAAATGAATTACAGTAGATGGGGTAGAGAGAGAAGATGGGAGGGGAGGGGAGGGGGGATAGTAGGGGATAGGAAAGGTAGCAGAATACAACAATTACTAATAGGGCATTATGTAAAATTGTGGATGTGTAACCGACGTGATTCTGCAATCTGCATTTGGGGTAAAATTGGGGGTTCATAACCCACTTCAATCTAATGTATGAAATATGATATGTCAAGAGCTTTGTAATGTTGTGAAGAACCAATAAAAAAATAAAATTAAAAAAAAGGAATAAATAAGAAAGCAAAGTCCTCATAGATATGTGGTTTAACATATAGCAAGTCCTCATGGCTTTGGGAGAAGAACTAAGTAGAGGCTAGCCTTGAGGACCCCTGCCTTGAGGGCCAGCCTCACTTCCCAGAAAAGGCATCTGGGATTTGGAATTTTTGATGAACAACCAAGTACCAGCATTGCATTTAGATCTTTTATGTGACCAGCATCATCCAGGTACTACCTTGTGCCAATGGCTCAGGTGGAAGTCATTTAAAATGGATGTGCTCCCAGGGAAGTGGCAAGGGACCAGAGAGCAAGACAGGGAAAGGAAGGAAGCAGAGCTAGAGTGTGGTTTCAGGTAGAGGCCCAATCTCTTTCTGATTTCCTGGAGCTCTCTGAACAATAAACTATACTTGAGTTTTTAGCTATGGGGATGAGGTGGTGTTTTTTTTTTTTTTTCTATATTCTTGAGGATGTTCCAGGAAGCAGGGAATCTCTGAAAACTGAAGATGAATCTTATCAGCACAGCCTGCAGCAGATGGAGAATGGTTACACAGAACTGGCTAAAGGATCCAAGGAACTCTGGCCAGGTACCAGGACCAATCACCACAACAGATGTTGGCCCAGGTGTTCTGTAGCCATACCTGGGGCTTCTGCCCCAACACGAGCCTTGGATTGTGGCTATCTGGGAGAATGACCCAACTTCAAGCCTTGAGCTTTAGTGTCCCCAGGATGGAAAGGGGACCATAATGGGGACCCAAACTTTGTGGTTCATGCAAACAATTAAAAAAAAACCTTGAAGTGTAGGAATCATTATGAATCATCATATTACTATACCCATTTTTTACCTGTGTAAACAGACTCAGCAAGTTTCACCTGTCCAAGATTGCACAGCTGTTACATTGTGGTGACAGCTGCCATATGTCAAAGGATTGCCTATGTGCTTGGCAATCTTCCAGCGCTTTTCATCAATTAACACATTTAATCCTCAAGCAACCAATAAATTAAAATTGTCATTAGCCCTGCTGGGGAGACATTCTTAATAATAATCAGTGTCCTGCCTGCAGTTACAAAACTAGTGAGCACAGAATTGGGATTTGAACCTAACTCTGTCTCACTAACTTGTTCAACTATACCATGCTACCTCTAATATGTGGTTCTTTATGTGAGTCTGGGATCCTCATGAATAAGGGCTCTTTCTTATTCAGCCTACTATCACCATGGTCTGGCAAAGAAATTAGACATTCATTATACTTTGGGAGGGGGAAAATGTTTTTAAGCCCTTTGGAAACCCTTGGGTCTATAATTTAACTTGGACTAGAATGAGCCCAACAACAACAAAACTGTGTAAACCACACTTAACTCATTCGATAAAAATTTAGTGTTTAGTTCATTCTTGGCATCATGTCAGGGCTGGAGGAACAATGGTGAAATCAGATACATTTTTTTTTCCCCCAGCACAGATCAGGTTCCATGAGCCGAGCAGGGCTGTCCATTCAGAAGGCTACCATCAACGTGCTGTCTGACAACCAGATCTAAGGTGGGTGCCAGGAGGTCCTGATGCTGCGTGAGAGGGAACCCACATCCAACCTTCTGTTCCCAGTTATTAACAACTAAATTTTATTTTTCTTTTTCCCCCTTTCCCACTCACTTCCTTGATAGAGGTAATTATCTCAGAGTTATGATCAGGAGAACTTGATCTCTGAAGGCAGAGGAAGAGGAATTCAGAGATCTGAGATCAGATTTCTAAAAGTTGAACACACTATAAAACTTTCTCTTGCCACTGAGAATTAGAGTCACTTCCTGAAACCCTTGTGTGTCTAAACAATGAGTAACTAACTACTAACCGTGTCTAATGGAGGGCATTTTATCAGAATTGGTTTCCTTTGCCTGCATCCACATTGTCCAGTTTATTGGCAGGGACATGTTTTTCTTTCTAATGAAAGAAAAAAATATATAAACATGCTCTCTTCTGTCCCCTTCCCAGTTTGGGGAGTAATGTGTCATTGTATGGTGAGGACGAAAGAACTCTTTCTTTGATTTTCCATCTGTGCTCCCATAATGGAGGGTGGGGTGCCTCTGAAGACAGCAGAATGGGATTCCTGCCTCTCCAGGAATGACCACAGTTTTCTGGGTCAGAGAGAATCTGCATCCCTGGTACCATCTTCCAAATGGAGTACTTTTGAGTGTGAAAAGGACACATTAAAATCACCGTGTCGTAGCTAGAATGGGGATTGTATTGCGCAAACCTAGCTGTGAGGTTACCAAGTTCTGGGTGACTCTAAAGTCCCTCCTGGCTGAACACCCTAAATTCTGGGAACTTGATCCCCTGTTCTGTATCCCACATGAGCCCAGGGAAGCTCTGTGAGCTGTCACAAGCTGCCAACCTTAAGCTACAAAAGACAAATGAACTCTACAGGGGACATATCCAATTCCGACTTAAATTTAATCTGTGTGGTCAATTATTTGTATAATAATGGAGAAAAATAAAGACTATTTCACAAAAGTCAACTCTGTAATTTTAGAGCCTTTAAGACATTTGAAAATGCCTTGTGCAATTATGTGGCGCTTAATACTCAGATAATGGAACAATGAAAGATGTGTGTTTGCATTTTGTAAAATTAAACTGTATGCAGTTATTTATCTTTTACCTTAATTGTTTGAGCTTGTTTCTAATGTAAACTGTTGTAATTTTAAATAAATATAATAGAAAAAACTTTCATAGGTATCAAGAATCCAGAGTAAATTTACTTTGCAAATAGGCTTTGTAGGTATGTTTTATGCTGAGGATCTTAAACTGACACTTTCATTCAAAAATATTTTGAATTACTCACTGTTTGCCTCTCTGAGGTCAGATGGGTTTTGAGGAGACTAGATTTCACAATGGAGTTTGGTTGCCTTCATTTTATTCCGAAGCCTGGAGTATGATAAATGTACAAAATCAATATGCTAGAAGGTTGGAAGTACATTTTCAACTGATTTTTGTTAAGTATATTAAACTTCATACTTTCATTATTATATTCTTCATTTTTGATTCCATTTAACAAGCCCAATTTGTTCATGCTTCTACTCATATTGTTCATTGACTTAGAATTTATTGGCTTATCACAGTATGAAGGTTTGAGATTTTGGAGGGGATAAAGCAAGTTAGGCTATATACATACATTTGATAATATATAAAATCACCAATACAAGACAAATACCAATGTTTTAATTCCAATATTGTGAATCTTTCTGCTTTCATAGCCATACCATGACTGCAAACACTTGCACACTAAATAAACAAACAGAGTAACATGATTCTCCATGGGCTTCAGTGCTCAATCATATTCACCTTGTTCTCTGGCACAATTATCATTATATCACTTCAGGACCACTGAGTAACTATGGCACAGTATAAAATAGTGTGAACTCTGAAGCTGAATTTGAATCCCAGGTTTGCAGCTTATTAGCTATGTGACTTCTAGCATGTCACCTGAAATCTCTATGCCTCAGTTTCCTTATTTGCAGAAAAAGAATCATAAAGGGGGGGGGTTATTCGTTTATTTATAAAGAATTAAATATTCTAATATATTTAAATACTTTAAAGGGTATATGACCTTTAGTAAGCCATATAGATAACAATAAGCTATTAGATAACATTTTATTTTGGATGATTTTTTTGATTTACTGCAAAGCCCCCCACATATACAGAAAACTCCCTGAAGTTGTTCTCCAGAAGTCCCCAGTTGTTCATATTTTCTTTAGAGGTCATGTAGGTTTTCTTTTGCTATGTAACCAATTACCACACACTTAGCAGCTTAGAAAAATACACTAGTACCTCTTGCTTTCCAGGTACTGGTTAGCAGGGTCTTCCACTCAAGGTCTTCCCAGGCTGGAATTGAGGTGATGGTTGATACTATAATCTCACTTAAGGCTCACTAATTATTGATAGAATTTGGTTCATTGTGGTTGTAGGACTGAGGTTCCCCATTTTCTTGCCCCATATCAGCCAGGATCATGTTTAGCACCTACAGACCTCCTGTCATTCCAGCCATGTGGTCCTTCCCACAACATGTCAGTCTGTGCTTCAGCAGGAAAACATTTCTCTGATGTTTCTTCACCTTTATAGTAGTGCCCCCTTTATCTAAGTTTTGCTTTCTTCGGTTTCAATTACCCAGGTTCAACTGCAGTCCAAAAATATTAAATGGAAAATTCCAGAAATCATTCACAAGTTTTAAATTGAGCACCATTCTAAGTAGGATGTTGAAATTTTATGCCATTCTGTTCTGCTCCATTGGGAACATAATCATCCCTTGGGGCCTCTTGGTGTTTTAAATATTCCCTGTGGGGGGCCACTGAGCTGACCTGGCTCTGCTCCACATTGCCTCTCATCTTCCAGAAGGCTGGCCCAGGCACCTTCCCCTGGTGGAAACTGGGTTCCAAAACGGTGGTTAACATGCATGGTTTCTAAACACCCAGGCTTGCTCTGCCTCCAGCATGCTGTCATATTCTGTTGTTTAAAGTGAAGCCCTAATTCAAGGGGAAAGGGAATAGATTTCACATCTTGAGGGAAAGAGTTGAGAAGTCACACTGCAGAAAATGTAAATACATGGAATTGTAGCAAATTCAGGCAATTCTTGCAATTAATCTGTCTGCTCTTAGTCCACCAAAAAGAGCCCTTGAAGAGAAATGTGTCAGTTGCCTTACCTACCGGTATTTTTGGTCAGATATAGATAGTTCCATGGTTCCTGCAGTTTTTGACACAGTCTCAGATTCTTCCAAGGCCTTCTGTTAAAAAACTTGGATTTCTCCACTTCTTCTGGTGCTGAACTCCACTGATTTCCCTTTTTGCCTGCCCTTCATCACACCAGGTCCTAAGGTCATCAGACGATAGGAGGAGCAAACTGAGATAGAGGAGCCACCTTGTAGGCATTCAGCAGAACAGGATCATAATAGAGTTCAGCTTCATCTGAATTTGAATTTTATTTCTAACTTCATCCAACTCAAGTCAATCACTATTTCTGTCATATTTAATGGTTCCCAAGGGAAAATCTGGGATGTTTTTCCTTTGGTTAAGGAATCATCTGCCCCTCTATTATTTTGATTTTTTTGTGTTCCGTTTCTAAGTGATTCCCTGCCCAAGAGACATGCATATTTATAGATCAAATAGAATTATAAATAAAGATTGTTTTCATCAAAGTTGTACCTTTAGTATAACCAAACGGTACAAAGATTTGAGAAGGGCTACACATCACACTCTTCCTATTTATAGTGCACCCAGCATCCCTTCAACCATGTTTCTTCTTGGAGATCATTGGAATTGCCTGGGAAAATTAGAAATACCTATGCTCAGTAGCTCTTAGGGATTTTGGCAATCATAATAATGGGTCTTAATAGAGCCCTGAGAATCTGCACTTTTTAAAAGCTCTGCAGCCCCAGGGATTCTGATGAAAAACAGGCCTTAGCAAGTGTTTCTTGAATTTTTCTACAAACAAGAAGCCACCATAAGTGCTGAGCAGCTGAAATAGTTAGCTCCCTGTTCCCCCTAAGTCAATCAGAAACTGATGTCCTGACGAACCCCACAAGCCTAGAGCCATCAGGTAAAGGTACCAAGATTTTGCAACATTTTTAGGACCTGGTATTCTCCGTGTAATCTTTAGCCTAACTCATCTGGTCAAACTTAGAGCATGAACTCTGACCCCATGGATGCCCGGCTTTCCTCACCATACTCGAAATTAAGAGGTAAGCTACTCTGTAGGTTCTGAAATTCAAGATGATAAGGTATCTTGTCATTTCACTGGAGACCAAGGAGGATGCTTATCCTTTAAAGATAGAGAGAAGATATATGATGGAGCCTCAGTCTCCTGCATTACCAGAAGCATTCTATGGGTATTGAGGAAGGAGGGGAGGTAGAGTGAGATACAGAACATAAGATCAGCTTATCTAATCATGGTGTGAAGTCCAAGAAGCTTTTGGCACTTACTACAAGGTGTCTGAGGGTAAAGAAATCTATTTCAATAGCGATGATATATGGCAATGCAGTGGTACCAGACCTATAGGGTAAAGCCTAGCATGTAAAATATGCTATCCATTTTGTAAAAATAGGGCAAAGTAAAGCCCTACATTTGAATGTGTTCATGTGTGCTGGATAAAACAGGAAAGATTTTAAAATAAACTAAGAAAAAAAATTATTCCACTAAAGCCATAGCGTCTTAGCAGATGGGGGTTTAAGAATGAGAGGGAGGTATTTTTATTCCCTATTAACACTTCCTGATTTTTTAATCATGTGTATTGTTTATTTAAAGTTTTTTTAAAACTTTGGGGATTATCTAAACACATATCTCAACAGTTAACTCGAGTTATCTATTGAGAAAATACCTAAATGCTATGAATTCAGCAAACTGTTTAGATTAATGATATTTTATCAATTATAGCAGCACTTATGTTTGAAACAGAATAGTATGAATTGGTGCAAGAAATATTAATTACCCAGGCTGTCAATGATGTTTGGAGTACATTTGGATTTATAGACACTGAAAATGACTCTTCTCTGCTACTCCTCAGAGAAGGCCTGGCCTCATGCAAAGAGGGCTCTTTCCCTCTAAGTACCTGCATGGCACTGCAAATCACCTGACATTCTTGAGTCATGCCCCTCTTCTATAAGCCAAGGGGGGGAAAAACTAGTATATCTTAAAGTTCCAATATTTAAACCTTATAATAATTGTAAAGGAGTCAGTGTGATGCTTAAAAAGAGCTCAAAAAGTTAATTCCATCTCCTACTCCAGGGAATGGTGGCCACCTGGTTTCTCTTTCACTTGGGAGAAAGATTTTTTCATTCTTTACTGTCAGTATTTTCTATGCTATGTAATTAGTATTTCCATTAAAAGTGTTCCATTATTACAATGCTTTTTCTTGGAAATATGGTCCCATATGTAGCTCCAGGTCCCTATACAGCCTTCTCAGTCCTTTTGCCTCATCAGTCTGCTTCTTAGGATCCAAACCCTGCAGAGCTCTGCATAAAATGTTTTAAAGTCAGTCTTTCTCTCCCTCTCTCTCTCTCTCTCTCTCTCTCTCTCTCTCTCTCTCTCTCTTTTGTTCTAATTAGTTTATACATGACAGCAGAATACATTTGATTCATTGTACACAAATGGAGCACAACTTTTCATTTCTCTGGTAGTACACGATGTAGTGTCACACCATATGTGCAGTCATACATGTACTTAGGATAAAGATGTCCATCTCATTCCACCATCTTTCCTGTCCCCATACCCCCTTCCTTCCTTCCCTCCCTTCCCTCCCCTTTGCCCAATCAAAGTTCCTCCATTCTCCCCACATGCCCACCCCCATTATGGATCAGCATCCACTTATCAGAGAGAACATTCAGCCTTTGTTTTATGTGGGGGGGGGTTGGTTTACTTCACTTTACATAATATTCTCCAATTCCATCCATTTATCTGCAAATGCCATAATTTTATTCTCTTTTAATGCTAAGTAATATTCCATTGTGTGTGTGTTCCACAGTTTCTTTATTCATTCATCTGTTGAAGGGCATCCAGGTTGGTTCCACAGTTTAGTTATTGTGAATTGAGCTGCTATGAACATTGATGTGGCTTGTCACTACAGTATGCTGATTTTAAGTCCTTTTGGTGTAGACTGAAGAGGGGGATAGCTGGATCAAATGGTGGTTCCATTCCAAGTTTTCTAAGGAATCTCCATACTGCTTTCCAGAGTATTTGCACATATTTTCAGTGCCACCAGCAATGTATGAATGTACCTTTTCCCCCACATCCTTTTCAACACTTATTATTGCTTATATTCTTGATAATTGCCATTCTGACTGAAGTGAGAAGAAATATTAGAGTAGTTTTGAATTGTATTTTTCTAATTACTAGAGAAGTTGAACATTTTTTCATATATTTGTTGATAGATTGTATCGTTTCTTCTGAGAAATGTCTGTTTGGTTCCTTAACCCATTTATTGATTGTGTTAATTATCTTTGGTGTTAAATTTTTTGAGTTCTGTAAATGTCCTGGAAATTAGTGCTCTCTCTGATGTGCGTGTAGTAAAAATGTTCTCCTACTTTGTGGGCACTTTCTTCACTTTGTTGATTGTTTCCTTTGCTGAGAAGAAGCTTTTTAGTTTGAATCTATCCCCTTAATTAAGTCTTGATTTTATTTCTTGTGCTTTAGGAGTCTGGTTAAAGAAGTCAGTACCTAATCTGACATGATGTAGATTTGGGCCTACTTTTTCTTCTATCAGGTGCAGAGTCTCTGGTCTAATTCCTAGGTCCTTGATTTACTTTTGAGTTGAGTTTTGTGCATGGTGAGAGATAGGGGTTTATCTTTACTCAGCCTTTGCTCGGCCCCACTTGGAATGTCGAAAGTATGTTAGCATATTCAAAGGTCTGAAAAGTCCTATAACAGAAAAACCTGCCTTTGTCTTAACCAGCTGCCTCCCGTATTCACTTGACTGATAAATAGTTTTTCAAAGAACACCTGTATGTATTCTGAAAAGTTCTGACCTAAATAATGTCAAACTCATCAAAGGACACAGGGTGAGGTCTCCTTATCCTGCATGTGCCTTCCAATCCCAGGAACCTCAGACATTTTCCATAATTTAAAAAAAAAATGTATTCACAACACGTCTATTGTTCTCTTCCATTGTCTTCTCTGATTTCTTTGTATGGTGTGGAGCTGATGGTCATATTTGAATTAGATAGAAGCAGATTTTTAAAGTTAAAAATTCCCTTTGAAAATCAGTGAGAAAAAAAAATGGAAATCTCACTCTGGTTGCCTGTAATTTAACAGAAATGGCTTCAAGTAGTCCCCCCACCCCCGCCCACCCAAGAAACGTTCAAGCCCAGCTAAGAGTCTACGACATGAAAACGCACCTGTTAAAGAGACTATTTTGCTTCTCCATCCTAGACCATTAGCTGAAATGCTATATCTTCTTTCTTTTAAACCAATAGGGAGACACAGTGGCTGGACTAGGCCATCCCAAGAGGCTGACCATGTTAAATCTAGTTCCAGTGACCAATAGCTGTCATCCATTATTTTACCTGATTGCATCAGAGACCTCAGTTTTGTGCAGCCTGTGTGGGTCCAGATGATATGACACAACCAATATTTCAGACCGTACTAGCAAAATAATCGTGCCCTTCTGCCAGGCATAATGACATACACCTGTAACCCCAGCAACTCGAGAGGCTGAGGCAGGAGGATCATAAGTTCAAGGTTGGCTTGGACAACTTAGGGAGACACTGTCTCAAAATGAAAGGATTGGGGATGCAGCTTGGAGGTAGAGCACTCCTGGGTTCAATCCCCAGTAGTGCTAAATAAATAAATTACTGTACTTTCCTCCACCTGAGCATTTGTGGTGCGTCAACTGGGTTATTAAAATGACTAAAATTATTCCATGGGCCCTGTTCCAGTGGTATAAAAATGCCCTCCATTCATGGAATGTTCTTGTGGTTCGCCACATTTGGAATTCTCAGCTACTTTGGAAATGCTATATTTAGCCTCAAACCTCACGTCCATTCAACCTTATTAACCAACTCTCCAGGGTGTAGACAACAGGTCAATTCCATGTATTTTCGGATCTATTAATACCCCTTGGTCACCAAGTGACATTTGTTTCCCATATATTGCCATGAGACAGAACAGTAAGATCCAAGCTGTCTCTGGTTTATAAAAAGGACTTCATTTCATTGAGAGGGTTTGTCAAAGTTAAAGTCCCAGTAGTATTTTCTCAGTCCTGTTGTCCTCCATGAATTTTTGATGCATTGGGATATCAGACTTTAAAGGCACGAAAGTGAGGTGAAGCAAGTATTTTAACCAGAACTCTGTGAGGGTGAGGGAAACTCTATGTGCACTGTAAGGGGGTGTGTGTGTTTTGCTCTCCAAGTCTGTTTAATGGGAAGGTTTGTCTTTGAACTTATATGTGAGAATATTCACACAAATGCAATAAACATGTTTCTGTCTGAGAATGGGTACCAGGTTATTTCATTGGTTACCCCATGCTGGTAGAAATGTCAGATCCTAGAATTAGAAAGGATAGATATATGCCTTGTAGTTTGCCAACCAAATCACTTGGGGGTAATTTATGGTAGTTCTGTGTTTCCTTTTCTTTATGTACAAATTTAACAGCTTGTGAAGACTAAAAGCTAATTTTTATATAGTGTATCTAAAAGAAAAGTATCAGGTACAAAATAACCTTGTACTCCTCTTTTATTTCTTCTCTTTTTCCCCCTCTTTTCATCTCCATCCCCTCTCTCCTCTCACTTTTTCCCATTCCCTTTTCTCTTATTCCTTGTTCCTGTCTCTCTCTCTCCTAGGGCATGCATAATCAGTGGTGCCTAATCATTGATCCTGAGCTATCTGGAGTTGGGTTTCAGAGCAACTGGCAGCATTTGCCCCATCCCAGACACTGCCCTCATAAACAACCATGTTAGCATCACAACAGAATTCAGTTTGTGCTCAGTTAAAAACCCAAATGCAGAAATCCAGCTGACAAGGCTAGAAGAAGACGCTCTGTTTCCTTGGCAAATCGCCGCTCCTGTGGCTTGCTCTCTTCTCCTTTAGGTGGCACCCTTTTACTGCAGTGAGACCACACGGATTCTCCTTTCTCCCACTTTAATTAGTATTCATTGTGCAAAAATAGGAAAATTCCTTCATTATGCTGGTGCCTGGTGGCAATCTGATAATTAAGGCAGAAAGACGGCATTTCCATCATAAACCCCATTTCTCACGTAGGTTGCAATAAAAACTTGCTGGCAAGGTCTTAACCTTCGGACATTTAAAAATAAACATTGCATTTAGCTTTTAGAAGGTCTATCTTCTTCATAATCAGATATGTCATGTGATGATTTTTTTTCTCCATGTGACCCAAAAGAGGATTAGGACTTCATGTAGATTTTTTTGGTAATTTCAATGAGGTATCTGTTTGCATTTCATCAAAAGAAACTATGAATGTTTTTGGTGATGGCTATCCTAATTACCCTGATTTGATCATTGTACAACATATACATGAATGGAAACATCACATGGTACCATATAAATTTGTATGATTATTATATGTCAGCTACAATTAAAATAAAAATAAAATAAATGCAAAACGTGAAACAATGTCAATAAAAATGAAATTGAAAGGAATATAATCTTTTTGCGGTTTTTGAGTTTTGTTTTCCCAAAGATGTGAGTGCTAAATAGAACTTCCTATCACCACCTCCAGCCCTTTTAACCCCAGCTCTGGTGAAGTCTTCCACCATTAGGTAAAGCCTCATTCTGAGACAATTAAACTGAACATAATCCCAGTGCCTTTCTTTAGGAGTTACCTAAATAATCATTGCATTTCCTTACTCCATTTATTCAAGAGACACTTGGTCTCAAAACTAATGCAGAGATGAGGTCTACACTGTGTATGGTCTCAACCCACCATGTTGGAGGTGTCTGGGAATCACCATCTACATGTCCCCACATTAAGACACATGGGTATTTCAAAACAATCTCCATTTCAAGAGTTCTGTCCTGTACCAGGCATTTTGTTAACTCATGACTCCTACTTGGTTATAAACATAGCTAGTCAGAGTGAATTTTTCAGTATACTAAAAAATACCTGTACATTTTCATACCATACTTCCATATGAACCAACTGGAATAAAATTTAATCTATTGGTGATTTTCTATTATCTGTATGGATGCCTCTTTCTTTAAAAATCATTGACAATTGATAATGACCATTTTTGGTTTCATGTAGCTATAACAAAATATCTGAAGCTAGGTATTTTGTAAAGAAAAATGGCTTATTTAGCTTGTGATTCGGAGGCTAAATGTCCAAGATTGGGTGACTCCATCTGTTGTCTACTGGGGACTAAGTTTCTAAACATGAACTTTTGAGAGACAAATTCAAACCATACCCAAACTACTCCTTTATTAAATAATTTTGTTTACTCTCCAGGAGAATGTCATTAAATTTGAAATTTGTAGCTGGGCATAGTACTGCATATCTATAATTATAGTAACTCAGGAGACTGAAACAGGAGGACTACAAGTTGGAATTCAATCTGGGAAAACTTAGTGGGACCCTGTCTTAAAATCAAAAATAAGAAAAAAAGCTGGGGATTTAGCTCAGAGGTAGAGCACCACTGGATTCAAACCTCAGGACCACACACATGCAAAAAAAAAATTAGAATTTGTAAATTATATAAAGTAGCAAAATTGTAAGTTTATGATATTTCTCTGCTCTATACTTACTTTGTGTTGTCAAAATAAAATGTTTACAGGTACACATTTGAACTGATCCACATACAAGGGTGTCATTTGATTTTGTATTATTAACTTCCTGTGTCTGCATCTAGCTTTATTTATGTTTAATGACACCGCATTTGATCAGATTTGAGATTAGAACTCAAGCAGGTCACAATTATAACCAGAAAATTTAAAACTCTGGAGAGCCTTACTTGGGTTACAAGAGAGGTCATGCATCCTGGATTTGGAGGGGAGACCATGAGACACACATATCTGTGATGACATTGAGAACCTTTCATGATGCTATGACAGAAAGAACCTGAAAAAGGAGAATAGATTAGTCAATACAAAAATCCTAAGTAAAAGAGTAAATTAAGATTTTTTCCTCTGAGGAGGACAGAGCTATACAACAATATTTCCACTGCTCATCAAATATTAAGTTTGAACTTCAAAAAAAAAAATTTGAGTCTCAGTTTTGGCCTGGATTTGAATTGCAGATGACCCATAGAAAAAGACAAGGACCAGGCATAAAGGTGACCACTCTGAATGGCTTTTGTGGCTCAGACCACAAGCCCGGTTTCCTAAAATTTGGAAATAAATGCTCCTTTAATTGTGAATTAAGAGGGATCACCAGGAAATTTCAGCTTGGAAGGACCCAACTTGAGGAGGGAGGGATAGAGTTGGAGTAGAGTAGTAGAGACAAGTTGCCCAGAGGAGGCCAGGGTGGTAAGGTGGATAAAAACAAAACAGTCAAGTCTAATTTTCTGCACCACAGAAATGTCTAGGATAGAGTTATCAATGGATAGGTCAGTTCATAGGGTGCTGGGGAAAAGCTCTTGGCTAGGAGTGCCTGCAGTCAGCTGCTGTTATTCAATGAAGAAAGTAGGAGAAGACAACAGGAGACCTACTGATGTTTCTGGGTTGAATGGTTGCAGAAAGGGCAGCTTTACATAGAAATATCAACATGAAAAAGTGGAACTACTGTTCAAGTTTGTACAGAATGACTTTATAACAAAACAATGTCTGTAGCTATGTTTATCACTATCTTTTTAAGGAAATTGAGCCTCCTGACAATGAACTCTGCCAAAACTTACTATGAGGAGGGGAAGAGTAACAAGAGTATGTGACCCTCTAAGCCAGAAATGAACTCTGACCCCTTCCTTGTCAGACAAATTTTTTTCACCTTGAAGACCCAATTCCCAGGTCACCTCATATCTGGTAGGATAGCTATTGTCAGAAACACAAGGGATTTTAAGTGTTGACAGGAGAGTGGACAAAAGGGAGCCCTTGTACACTGTTGGTGTACACTGTGCAAGCCTTATGGAAAAGAGTTTGGAGATTCCTACAGAGATGCAAAATAGAGCTACTTGTGACCCAACAATTCCTTTTCTGGGTATACACCCAAAGGATAAGAAATACCACTTATAAAAATATCTGCACTTCTGTGTTCATTGCTGAAGCATTCAAAGTAAGGACCATATGGAAACAACCTAAGTGTTCATTAATAGATGGCTGGATAAGGAATATGGGACCTATGTATATACATTTACCCACAAATACATATAAACATGCTTGTGTGTGTACATACATAGATTTGCATTTACACAAACATGCAGACAAATGTGTGCTGGTATGCACACCTGTATGTGCATGCAAGAGCACACACGAGTGTGCATAAGTGTGCAAGTGTTTGTATGTGTATGCATTTGTGTGGGTGTGTGTAGGATTGTGTATATGTGGGAACATACACCTGTGTGCATATGAGGATTGTACATGGGTTGTGTGTCTGTTCATACATGTGCTAGATGTGTGTGTATGTATGTTTAGGTGTGGGTATGTGTATATACAAACATGTGATTGTGTGTATATACATGTGTGATAGTGTATAGACATGTGTGTACATGTGTGTTTGTGAGTGAATTACAAATGCATACGTGTGTACATATGTATGCATACCTGTATACACATACATTTGCATGTATGTGTGTATGCTCATATATAATTGTGATGTACATTTACAGAAATGTGCATACATATGCATGTGTACATGCGTATACACATGCATATGTGCGTTTGTGTGTATACATATGTGTATGTGGGTATGCAGATGTGTTGTTCATGTGTCTTTGCATGTTCATGTATCTGTGCATACATATGTGTTATTGTGTGTATATATATATATTACTGTGTGTATATATATGTATGTATATGTGTTTATATACCACATGCATGTGAGTATGCACATGTACTCATGTGTATATATGTCTCATGTATGTAAATACACATGTATGCACATGCATATACATGCGCACATGTTTGTATATGTACATGTGTGGTGCACAAATAGGCATATATATATATATATATATATAATGTCACTTCATTTATTTATTTACTTATTCATTCATTCATTCATTCAGTATTGGGCATTGAACCCAGGGACCCATGCATGCTAGGCATGCACTTTATTAGTGAACTAGATCCCAGTCCTGTTATTTAGTCTTTAAAATGGAGATCCTGCAATTTGCCATAACATGAATAAAACTAGAGGAATTTCTGCTAAGTGAAGTCAGCCAGAAAAGGAAAATATCCCATGATCTCACTTACATGTGGAATAAAAAAAAAGTCAAATTCAGATGTAGAGAATAAAACAGTGGTTACCAGGAATTAGGTTGGTTATGGGGAGACCCACAAATGAGCAATCACCTTACTTTGAGTGTAGCAAGGTTGGCTTGAATCCTGGGGCAAATGATGGGATAAAATTTCCACCAGGTTGGTCTTCCCTTAAAGGAGTCTCAGGTTGGTTTCTGGACTTTGTCTTCAGAGTGGGTTATGGTGTAGAAGCAGCCCACACAGAAAGATACCAAGTAGCAGATTCATAGGATGAACAAGTTTAGAACTGTGATGTACAACTGGGTGCTGCTAATTACAATTATAGTACTGTGTTGTATTGGGTATTTTTAATAAATTAATAGATTTTAGCTAGTTATGCCATATACAAAGTGGAAAACTCTGTGAAATGATGTATATATTAATTTTATTTATTACAATAATCATTTTACTACCTATATGTATCCCATAACATGTGTTCTTTAAATAGACACGATAAAATTTATTAAAAGAAAAAGCAGAACACCCAACTCCACATGTCTCACTCCTCTGTGGAAGCTTATGCAATTGTCTCCTTGTTCTCAAGCTTTCTTCCATAGTATTTTCTTCACATGTCTATGTGAAGAACTATGTGAGAAAGCCATTCTCCCCACTAGGCTGAGTTCTTGAAGATTAGATTCGATTCACCTTTGCATCCTAGATGCTTAATGTAAAACCAGGTAACATGACTAGTTGCTGGCTAATGGATGGATAGATACATCCGTGGGTGTTGGAAAAGTCTTGCTTTATGGTTAGTCTTTAATAGTTGAGTGGCTATGAAGAAATAAACAGTGGCAAAAAGCCAGAGAGTTTTCATTGTCCCTATGGCACACATTTTTTGGCCTGTTTCCACACCTTAACCGAGTATGAAAACAATGTCCAGAGATCAACCTGTGTTTCAGAATGAATGCCTGAGACATCTTGAGGTGGGAGACCAACCTGGTTGAGGATTTTATTCCATCATTAGCCCCAAGACTCAAGTCAATCCTGTTACTCTCAGAGAAGGATAGGCCGCTCATTTGTGGGAAGCATTTGTTGGCTGGAGATGTGGTCAGTCGGCAGCAAATTGTTCAGATGCTTGGTAGTTGTTTCCTAAGAGACCACACGTCACGTACCTGCTGAATCATGAGCTTCCGTTGGATAACAATGGACTGCTTTGACAGGCTGTAGGAGGGCTGTGCTGGAGCAGATACCTGGCACACACCTGAGCTGCCCACTCTGAGGTTGAGAGGAGGAAAAGGGAAATGTGAAGCTTGACTCACTGAGAATGTATTTTCATGGGAGTTGCTTCCAAAGGAATAGTGTGTACTAAGGTCAGAAAGAGTCAAACTTTTACTTCACTCATTTTTAATAGAGATTATCCAACTTTTCTATGTTTCTACTGGTTATCATAGGAAACTAATGCCCATTTAGTTCTCACTATATAGGCACTAATGGTCTACTTAAGAGTGGATTAAATACAACTCCACATCTCCCAAATGAGGGGAAACTGTAGTTTTCTATGTTAAAGAGGAAGCTACAGGTCAATATGTGGCCAAAGCAAATCATGGCTGGTTCCACTGAGACTCAAGGGATCATTTTCAACATGGCAGAGGAAAAAATTAGAAAATTTGGAAAGGATAAATAAGACTTCATGGTTAAAACCAAATTAGAAAACTAGATTTTTAGACACACTTCCCTCTCCCCTTAAATAACCATGATAATCTCCTTTGATGTTTCATATCACTAAAGCACCAAGATCTTGTAAAGTCTTAGAGTTAAGAAGCAAGAACTTTGGATCTCTTGCTGCAATTCTGCCAAGTATAATGTTCAAACCCCTCTTTTGAAATTCCACATTTCTGCACCCTAAAAATCTCAAAAGATTAGATTGGTAGAAGAAATTTTAATGACAGTTGGGCTAGTTGGCCAATCAAAGGGGATAAAGTATGAAAGATGGGACTGAAGCTTTGATTTCATTGATAGAACTTCACCTGGTGCAGGATGAGTAGGTTGGCACTAATTTCACTCAGAAAAATATAACTAGTTGGAAATTATAAAATAATGGCGTCATTAAAAAATATCTTCACATACCTTTTCATTGAGGAGCTATTTGCTTTTCATCTTACGTCTGTCTTCCTTCTTCTCATATATGAAAATTTAATGTCATTAGAATAATCTAGAGCATAATTCTCTGTTTTTCTCATTCTATCCCCAGTTTTTTGCCTCTTTGCATGTTGTGTTAGTCATTTTTGTTGTTATAACATAATATCTGAGACTGGGTCATTTATAAAGAAAGGAGGTTTACTTTGACTCATGGTTCTGGAGACTGATTGGGTGACTGTGTGCGATAAGGGCCTTGAAGTACTTCACTTCATGGAAGAAAGTAAAAGGGCTTGCAAGTCATGCAAACAAGAAAGGGGATGAAGGAGATTAGACACTTTATAACAAATTACTCTCGTTATAACAAACCCGATCTTGTGAGGGCTTCGTTAATTTCTCATGATCCAAATTCTCTTAAAGGCCAACTCACCGCTCAACACCATTCATCAGTAATTTAGATTTCAACATGAGTTTAAATGGGAACAAATCCCATTTAAAACATAGCATATATGAATTCTGTTTAAAATAAAATGTGGTGAACCATTGAAACCCAAAGAGAAAAAGGACCTTGAGGTCCCCAGATCTATTGCAGCAATATATTATATAACAATAGTTGAAAAGCCAAACGATTAGTCAACTTGTATAGTTAAGAGCCACGCAGGGGAGGGAGCTGGGTGCATAGATGCCCCATCCAGTAATTTGGGTGTTTGCTTCTGTACATCATCCTCTCAACTTGTCCTATTCAAATTTGTCCCTCTGCAAAATCCAGTACATACTATATATATTTTCCCTACCAAATTGGCTGATTTCATGACATTTATCTATTTTTTTGCACCAAATTGACTTGGCACTGTTGTGTATTGTAAAATACATGAAGATATCATATGTGGGGCACTCTAGATGCATTAAAGGACATGTTTTCCAAGAATAGTCAAGGCCATGGAGAAATGCTCACAATACTTCATTAAAGGAACAAAGGAGAAAATAAAACTCTCTATATAATATGATTCTGGCTGGGTGTGGTGGTGCATGTTTATAATCTCAGCTATTTGGGAAGTTGAGGCAAGAGGATGATAAGTTGGAGGCAAGTCTGAGTGAGTCTTAGTGAGACTCTGTCTCAAAATTTTAAAAATGAAATAAAGAGGGCTGGGGATGTAGTGCAGTGGTAGAACACCCTGGAGTTCAATCCCCAATAGTGTAATAAATAAATAATTCCTAAATCTGTCAAAATACATGTGTACATTTATACTTACATATCAAAATGCTAACAATGCTGACATCTGAATTATATTTTCAAATGATCACATATTGTATAAAGTGAGAAAATAAAAAATAATGTTTTCTCATTTTAAGGAACTAAAAAGAAATTTATGACATTTAACTTTCTGAAGCTCTGTTTGTAAGGAGAACACTGGTTCATTGCATAACAATATCCAGTCATAATATTTAACCTATTAAAGTGCATATAAGTTCTACCTATGTTCAACATAAAAAATAATTTGTTTTCACACATCCTGGTATGAAATGAGATCATCTGTGCAAAAATACAAGAATAAAATTTAAAATAAATGCTAGACATTTCAGAAAAATTTAAAACAGTCTTTCCCCTCCTTTCCTTTAGAACGTGAAATTTCAGACAAGATTTGTGAATAAGAAACTGCTTGGTTTATAAAGAAAGAAAGACCCCAACTTAAACATTTCAACTTGTTATCTTTGTTAGATCAAATTCATGTTAAGGTTACAAAGTCACTATCACAGTCTACCAATACAATAAATCACACCATGGCATTTAAAAGTTGAAGTTTTAATTGAGAATATATCAGTTTTCCTATGAATAAGAAGGTGGAACGATTTCTTTTTAAATAAATCTTCCAGGAGCCATAACCTGCATGACCCCATTTCTGTGGAAGATGATTTCATCTTCTCTGGCCACTGAGTCCTACCTAGGAAACTGCGACCTTCTCTTTGGTGAATAAAACCTCATTCAGATGGGTGCTCACTCTCCCTCACATTTTGAAATATGTTTGCATATGAATGTATTTATAGCTGAAATATCCAGGACCGGTCCCCCTACCTCCTTTTACTCTCTAAGGGATTTGTAATATGGTTTCTCCTGATTCTATCAAATGAGCTCTTTCTTAGAGTATGCAAATATCCTCTGCCTTTACATCCCCATGTGCAAGCTGGTCACTCTGATCCCCTCCCCTTCCCAAGAGAAATGGCAAGAATCTTGCAATTTATGGAAACATTTTATAAGATTGGCCTGGTATTTGCAGATTTAACATTTACAAGTGGCCGTGCATTAATTGCTCATTTTGCAGAGGGACAAATTTGAATAGGACAAGTTGAGAGGATGATGTACAGAAGCAAACATCCAAACTACTGGATGGAGCTATCTATGCACCCAGCTCCCCCACCCCCTGTGTGGCTCTTTCAGAAACTCCCAGATTCTGAGTGCTGATAGCATGAAGCAAAACACAGAAAACAGGGGGCTCTTAAAGAATCAAAAGATTTTTTATTTTATTTATTGCCATGTTCTGCTTACAGAATGGTTAAGGGATAGATAGGAGTCATCTTGTATTTTGAGTTACACAGCACTTGCCTGTAATGAAGTAGGTGACACTGTTTTCTATAGTGGTGCTTTTAAATTTACCGATGTGAGACCATGTTGAGACACATTTATGTCTGGTGCAATGACATCATTATTAGGATTCCTCGCTCCCTGAAAACTGCTCTTGGTGCAGAGTTCTAGCTTGAAGTAACTATCTACAACTTAAAGTAATCCCTTCTTTTATGGCCTTTCAAAACTTCTATCAATTTAGGCTGCTAATCTTTGCAAAATTCACTCAGTCTGATGCCACAATGAATCTGACATCCATCTCATAAGATGGAGTATCTGCCAGTTTAACAGACGTGACACAGGATGGTCAGGGCAGGCAAAAGGGTGTGCTGCTAGAAGCCAGGAACACAGTCATTTCCTCAGGTTTCTTGCAACTCTCATAGCAAGAATCATTTAGGAGACTCATCATTGGAATTTGCTACATGGCCATACATAAGAGAGCTTAAGGGAAGAAATGATTCAGGGGAAAAAAACAATCTTGAAGTATTTTTAGCTACTTTTTAGTCTCAGGAGGAAAAGCCCATTCCAAGACAAACCTTATCCTGAAGGTGTGCACCACATTTGATATCTTCCTACATGAGCTGCATTTAGCATCCTGATTCTATCAAATGAGTTCTTTCATGCTTCTTAGTATGGATCCTTAGTATGCTCCTGGAGGTCTGTGCTGGCCTTGGTTATGTTTGATTAGTGCACCTGCCCCTAATCTTCTGGCTTCCAGTTCTTGACAAATGAAGGCAGAATAATCTCATTTCATCAAAAGACAACTCGATGAATGGACTTGTCTCCTGCTCTGCCCCACCCTTTTGTCACCTACTCCCAATTCCTAGCCAGAGCCCAGGTGCAAAGAAGATGGCACTCAGAGCAAAAGAAGAAAACTTCTGCCAGTGGATAGACAGCTCAGCCACCTGTCTAAACGGAATGCTTTCTGCCACACTGAGGTGAAGGGACAATGCCTTCAGCTCCCTTGGTGGGAACCTCATCCTGGTTCAAGGGAAACAGTTCCTATTGGGGGTGGGGCTGAGGCTACCCTTCATCACCATGATGTTGCCCCTGGAAAAGGAGGTGTTGGCCTTGAAGTGTGGCCTCCCAGGTTGGTACCCTGCTGGCAGAATAAACAAGGAGGGGATATTGTTTTTGTGGACAAATATGGGCCAGCTGGAGGCCTGCCTGTGGGAGGAGCCCCATCCTCTTTTATCACCGGTGGGATGGAAGACTTGAAACTGGCTGAGCAGTGGTAGCAAGAAACAGGATTCTGATACTTCTTGGAAAGGGTAAACAGCTTTCAGGTTCCTCTCCTGATGTGGACCACCTGTGCTGTTTCTCATCCATTCAAGTCCATCTATTCATTCATTCACTAAACATTCACATGAAAGGTGCTAGATGCTAGGGGAGAAAGATAACACAGCATGGTGTCTGCCCTCACAGCACTCCCACTCCCACTCTGCTTAATGGACCTCCATCCACTCCACCTGCCCCTCTCTTCATGCAACATGGGTGGGCTGCTAGTGGGCACCACTCCTATGAGACCCCAGGGAATTAGATGAAGATTCTTACCAAACCACAGGAGGCCGGTATGGATTTAGGCAACACTCTTGTTCAAACCAGGACAGAGGCCAGATCTAACTAAAGACACATAGGAGGTCAGATGTAAGGTGACCATTGATCTCCTAGCTCTCAATTCCCTGCCCAGTGCTCCGTGCCCTTGCCTGGTGCATTCCACTCTTTCCCCCTCCTGCCCAATTTTGCTTTCTGTGGCTGAGAGTTTTTAATCCAAATGTGAACACAGAGGAAGTATTCATTTGGACACTTTTTACTGCTACTATGACCCATAAATTATTTTTGGAAGATACAGCCTTTCCCCTGAAATAACCTGGTAGGTAGTGAATCACCTAAATGGTAGTAGCTCAGCTCATGTAGGAAGATGTCAAATGTGGTGCACATCTTCAGGATGAGGGTTTGTCTTGGACTGGGCTTTTCCTCCTGAAACCAAAAAATAGCTAAAGATACTTCAAGATTATTATTTTTTCCCCCTGAATCGTCTCTTTCTCTAAGCTCTCTTTTGTATGGCCATGTAGCAAGTTCCAATGATGAGTCTCCTAAATGATTACTTAGTGTAGAAAACTAAACCTACAATTCTTTCCATGCCCTATTTCAAACCAGAGCTACTCATATGTTTTTTTTTTTTTAATTTCAAAATCTGAGCTTTCAACTGCTGTATCAGACAAAGAAAATCGTTTGATTCTGGGAGAGTTAGATGAGATTGGCCAGAGAAATGATATAGCCTCAGTTTTATGCATATAGCATCTAACTTTTAAAAAATATATATTTTAGTTGTTGATGGACCTTTAATTTATTTGCTTATTTATAGGTGGTGCTAGGAATTGAACCCAGTGCCTCACATGTATGATACTGCTGAGCTACAACTCCAGCTCAGCACCTAACATTTTATTTTTATTTATTTATTTATTTAATATTTTTTTTAGTCATAGATGGACATGATACCTTTATTTTATTTATTTTTATGTGGTGCTGAGGATCGAACCCAGTGCCTCACTTGTGCCAGGGAAGCGCTCTACCACTGAGCCACAACTCCCCAGCATCTAACTTTTTAAATGAAGAAATATATTTAAAATTGCAGGGGTCTCAAGCAATATTGCCCAGACAACCAGTGGTGAAGCCTAAATTAGAACTTGAGTCTTTTGTTGCTTGGCTCCCAGATTTTGCTGCTAACCCACATTAAATTTATTGCCATTGTCTTGCTGTTCCTTTCTTCTGATGTTTACTGCTGATTAAAGTTGATGTATCATTACAGTAGTGTGATATTGATGTAAACATAGATGAGTTAATGGGACAGAATAGAAATCCAGATTTTACAGCAAGTATAAAAGTCCAGTTTGTGATAACAGGGGCTTTCAAGACAACAGGAAAAGTAAAGAATTATACTAATGAGAAAATTTATTAAAATTTAAAATTAATTAAATCACTGGGAAAAAATCAAAATTAGAGCCCTATATAATATTATATATACAGTCACATGCAGTACTGATATGTTTTGATTTTTTTAAAACTTAAAAGATGACTGTTTTCAGAGAATAGAATATAAATCAAGGGAATATACAAATATGTAATTTCAGAATAAGAGAGTCATGTAAGCATAACAGAAAGTAAAAGAAACACCCAAGTAATTATATCCAAGCATTATATTTTATTATATAAAATATCAAATTTCAGGGATGGCTTTATACCTCATGGAAATAACATGTGCTTGTTTAGCATGAGTGAAGCACTGGGTTGGATCCTCTGCACTACCAAAACCAAAACAAAACAAAAATTAAATTTCTTTTTTTGTGGGGGAGTACTGGGGATTGAATTCACGGGCACTTGGCTGACCACTTAGCCACATCCCCAGTCCCATTTTGTATTTTATTTATAGACAGGTCTCACTGAGTTGCTTAGGACCTTGCTTTTGCTGAGGCTGGCTTTGAACTGATGATCCTCCTGCCTCAGCCTCCTGAGCAACTATGCCTGGCAAAAAAAAAAAAAAAAAAAAAATCTAATTTCTAAATACACACATCCATACACATACACGCCCACGTCCTAATATACATGTCAAATAAAAGACTAATGTCTCGGGACTGGGGTTGTGCCTGGTGCATGCTTCACACGTGTGAGGCACTGGGTTCGAACCTCAGCACCACATAAAGAATAAATAAATAAAATAAAGATATTGCGTCCATCTACAACTAAAAGAAGCATTTTAAAAAAACTCATGTCTTTATATAAAGATTTTAGGAATAAATATAAAAGATATGTCAATAAATCAATAGAAAAAAATGGACAATATATAAACAGGTATCTCACTCAAGAAACAAAATGGATGGTAAATGCCTAAAATAATTTTTATAACTTCATTTGTAATCAAATAAAAATTTCAATGCATGCATATATTTCACATTTATCCCCTAAAACTGGTTTTGAATTTTTCTTCTTAAGAATATCCCAGAACTTATTAAGAAGTGCAAAAAAAATGACCATTTATGCCAACTCATAAAAATGTAAAATGGAATAACCATTCTAAGGGAAAATTTGACAATCAAATGCAAGGGTATTAAAAAATGAATTCTCTATAACAAGCCATGGTGGTGCACACATCTGTAATCCTAGCTACTCAGAAGGTTGAGGCAGGAAGATCACAAATTTGAAGCCATATGGGCAATTTAGCCAATTCTATTTCGGAATAAAAGATAAAAAGACTTAAGGACATGACATAGCTTGGTAGTAAAGCATCCCTAGATTCAATCCCTAATACTGCCAAATTAATAATAATAATTTCTATGAAGTAGAATATATAGTATTAAAATATCAGATTATCTGATGAAACAAAAATAAATAATTGAGGAAATGATATTTACCATAGTATTTTATATATACCTACAAAACAAAGGAGGAAACAATCTAAGTTTCCTATAGAAAATCTAAAGAAGTTATTATAGTACTACACAGGTTTGGAATAATACACAGATTATATAAATTATATAATAGAAAAACACATTTAACTATGGGAAAAATTTGCAATGAATTTCTAAGGGAAAAATTTCCAAAATGTAGAAGCATTCATTTGTTCAACACACTGAGGGTTGAACTTAATTATATAAATAATGATAAGTGATGTGCATATGGAAAGAAAATATAAGAACAACAAAGGATAATAGCAACACTTTTTTAAATGTTGAAAATTATAATGAAAATCATTCACACATCTCACCACTGTTCGCCTTAACAAACACGTAGGACTTTGGAAATCAGAGAGTAGTAATAAAGTCACAACATGTCATGCTTTAACATGTCATGCTTTTTAAAAAATGTCACGCTCTTTCAACATGTCATGTTTTATCCTCATGCTTTCTTTCCCTGAAGTTATAACATGTCATGCTTTTTATTTTGCAAACCCCTTAAGAGTTTAATAATAATGATACAATGGGGCAGCAAAATAGTTCCAGCTGCTTTTTTTTTTTTTTTTTTTTTTTTTTTTTGCCAATTGCCCAGAGCCAATTTAAGAGCTCTGATGCGTGACTGAGGTTTCGGGCCCCAACTTCCTGGATACTTCAGAGACAGAAGGAGGAAGAGTTGGAGGCACAGGGTGTGGCTCCAAGACATGCCTTGGCCTCTGGATTTCCAAGTTGCTATGGGCCCTCCAAATAAAAACCCTCCCAAGTTTCTCAGCCACATGGTACATTTGAAAGAGATTTAAAAGTGGAACTCACTAAGACCAAAGCTATACCATGAAACCATGTGATATGAGCTGCTTGTAAGCATTTCTACCCCCCATTTGAGTGTTCTTAAATCTTGTAAAGACTTGCCGAAGCATGTGTGTTCAATACTGCAAGTAAAGAATCATTCTTACAAGCCACTTAAGATGAAATATATAGATTTCTTTTCTCCGAGAAATGATGTCTTTTTACTTTAAGAGATTCTACTAAGAATTATAGGACATGACCATTCAGTGCCAAATTTGCATTAGATATTGCAAATTTGTATAATGTATGGCTCCTGTTTATAAATGATTTATCATCTTTGTCATGTCTTCCCAATCTCCCCCATCACCAAAATCTTTTCCTGTCCTTCTTGCCTCTCAAACCAGAGCACCATGGATTTCCTCTTCAGTGCCACCCTTCTGCTCACACTATTTTTCACTTTCTGCAGCCATTACACCATAATCTATCAGTCTGGTTCTGTCTTGTTCTCTATCAACTATCCATTGAAAGTGGACTCCTCAATATCCTAAATATCTAAGTTCATTACATCCATCAACTTCTCCATTTTTCTCTTACTGTTATGGTTTAGATACGAGGTGTCCCCCCAAAACTCATGTGTGGGGCAATGCAAGTTTAGAAGTGAGATGATTGAGTTTTGGGAGCCTTAAATTAATTAGTGTATTAATTCACTTGAATGGATTAACTGGGTGGTAACTGTATGCAGGTAAAGTGTACCTGAAAGTGGTAGGCCGCTAAAGGTATACCTTTGGGGGTTATAATTTATCCATGGTGAGAGAGAGCAGAACTTCCTCTGCTTCCTTGATTCTGTGTTCTGAGTTGCTTTCCTCCTACACACCCTTTTGCCATGATATTCTGCCTCACCTTGGGCCCAAGGCAATGGAGTTGACTGCCCATGGATTAAAACCATGAGCCCCAAATAATCTTTTCCTCCTCTATGTTCTTGTCAGGTCCTTTTGGTCACAGTGGTGGAAAAGTTAACCAAATTATCTCTGAAGATCACCTACTACCTGAAAAACACTGTCTCTTGTTTTCCTTACCATCTCATTAAATTTGCCTACTGCTCAGGGTTATGTTTCAATGCCTTGTCTTTTCTTGCTCCTCACTTAAAGTTACCAGTTCTTACAGTTTCAACTACCCTGTTATGTTTGCAATTCCAGAATATAGGTATCTAGCCTACCTGTCTCCTAAACTGATTCACATTTGAAATAGTTCCCTGACTCCCACCATAACACAATCTCCATTTTCTTCCCTCACTTTCTGTTATGGAAGTGGTTTTCATCTTTGTATATCTGGTCTTATGACCCTCCATCCTTTCTCTACAATTATCTTTCTAAATCAGACAATAGTCAAGACTTCTAAGGAATAAAATGAAAACTTATAGCATACAAAGAATACCTTCTCTCCCTTAAAACCTTTTTACTAAGATCTTTAGGGAAACTATCATCAGCAGTCAAATCTTCAAAGACTATGAATACGAAGCATCCCCTACCCGTCCTGGATTTGTTTTATGTATAACCTGTATGACCACATATAGAGGCTCTGGTTCTTTTCATAGGATAGCACAATAACATTGTCATAATCAGTAGGATAACAGAACACACCAAGAGCATTTGATACCAATACTTTGCGCCATCTATATTTCCAATAAATGATCCTTTAGTTCCTCCGTGAACATCGTCAGTGACTTGGAACACACTCTGAAAATACATATCTATTCTTCTTTGTAGAGTTTAGAGACAAGCTGCTGCCATCTTGAAGTTTCTATTTATTGGCAAATTTTACATACTGTGGGTCTATTCAGGGCAAGAAAGCAAAATAACACAGCAATTAAAAATGTAATCTTGAATGGTCAATGGAGCTATGTTGGAGTCACTTTGCTCTTTATCCATTGACCTTAGATAAATTCCTTAATATCTCTATCCTTTGTTTTCTCATCTGTAAAATGGGGAGAATGTCATTCCTTGTCACTGATCCCACTTAGGTTATGAGGATTAAATGCTGTGATGCTTGTAGTGAGGTCAAACTCCTAATCCATAGCAAAGATTGGTGAAGTTTGACATCTGCCCCTACCTAGCTGGGATTTTCCCATTCTCTCTCACCCTTCTGGATGTTATATAATTGGTAGCTCCTCCAGAATCTTTGCCCTACTCCTCTAAATGTGCTCCTTTTAAACTAGAGTATGGCATTGAACACTGACCTTTGGCTGTAATCTCTAGGTGTCCGAGTGATAAACTCACTCTACTTTGTATGAGAGACTCTGTGCTGTTTATGTATTAAAGAATTTGGTTAGGTGTTTGGAGGACACCTGTTACTTTCAACCTCTAAAAAGCTCACAAATGAGGAACTAAGGGTTCCTGGAAGTATTACATCTACATATTCCATTTCCAAGTAGTAGCAAGACACCTGAAAACTTCACTAAATCAAGTTCCTGGGCCCTGCATTCATGTTTGTACTGAGATCCAACACGGAGACTGGCACTGGGCTTTGCAAAATATTTTGTCACTTTCCTTCCAAAACAACAACAAAACACAACAAAAAACACTTTTCAATCTCCTCATTACCACCACAACAAAAACTTAGAAACTTTGTCATTTGAGGTATCTTCTTCACAGGGAAGATTCCTGGAGGGATCTGCCTATTCCTTGCACTTCTAAGCCCACTATTAATACCATGTACTGTTGTCTGGCTTGTGGTCAAGGGAATCATATCTATATTCTCCTCTGTCCTTCTAGACTGGGAGTTCCACAGTGAATTTTATTCTCCCACATGGCCTACCACACCAGGAGCAGCATAAATAACCAACAAATATTTATCAAATTTTAAGTTAGGGTCTGAACCTGACAAACACTCCCTTCATTCAGATGGAAACAGCCCAAGATGGTCAATGGCCTGGTTTGAGTTAATGCTCATGTGCCTTCCATTTGTGTCTCAAAGACCTACACAATTCTCTCTCTTTGGTAGCTCATCTTTGGTTCTATAGTAACCCTAGCTGCCAGGTTGGGGTTTTTTTTGTTTGTTTGTTTGTTTTTGTTTTTTTTTTTTTAGTAGTGGGAATTTATGAAGCCAATAAAATGTTGCTTTATTTTATATCCTTCATAACTACTTGACTTACACATTATATTTAATTTTTTTAATTCGTTTTAATTAGTTATACATGACAGTAGACTGCATCCCTACACATCACACATAATGGTATATAATTTCTCATTCTTCTGATTGTACATGATATAGAATCACACTGGCCATATAGTCATACATGCACACAGAGTAACAATGTCTAATTCATTCTACTATCCTTCTTATGCCCTTACCCCTGCCCCTCCCTTCACTCCCCTCTACCTAAAGTAACTCTACTGTTCCCTAGGCACCCCTGCATTGTGAATTAGCATCTGTATATCAGAGAAAACATTCAGCTTTTGGTTGGGGGGACTGGCTTATTTCGCTTAGCATGATAGTCTCCAGATTCATCCATTTACCAGCAAATGTCATAATTTCATTCTTCTTTAAGTCTGAATAATATTCCATTTTATATATATATATATATATATATATATATATATATATATATATATATATATATATATTTGTGTGTGTGTGTGTGTGTGTAAATTGGGGCTCTTCTGCCAGAGGCATTCCTGTAGCTTGAGGTGGCACTGGAGCTGCAGAAGAAAAAAACCCCAAATGATTGCCTTTTCCAATTCATAAGAACCCTGACTGAGAATAAACCAGCTCCTGTTCCCACAACAGACTAGGGTCCACCAGGCTTGTCTGGCTTGGGACCAAATGTAAGTTCCTGGTGGGGCCAGTACAAGTCTTCCTCACATACTTGGTCAACCACCCCAGGTCTCCTCATAACAGTTCTCAGAATCACTAGGATCTGGGTCCTCCAGCTGTGTAAAGATTCTGTGGATATGGTATATATATACACACCATATGTTTTTATCCATTCATCTGTTGAAGGACAACCAGGTTAGCTCCATAGTTTAGCTATTGTGAATTGAACTACTATAAACATTGATGTGGCTGCATCATTGTAATATGCTGATTTTAAGTCCTCTGAGTATAAACCAAGAAGCTGGATAGCTGGTTTGGTTTTGTCTTTTTCTTCCTGTTTCTTCAACAGTGTTAATGAGCTGTCTTTCACATATCATAAAGTTTACCTATTTAAAATGTGCAGTTCAGCTGGGTGTCCTGGTGTGCTCCTGGAATTCCAGTGATTCAGGAGATTGAGGCATGAGGACCACCAAATTCAGGACTAGTCTCAGCAACTTAGTGAGGCTCTAAGCATTGATGAGATTCTGTCACAAAATTTAAAAAATAATAAAATAAAAGGGCTGGGAATGTAGCTCAGTGGAAAATTGTCCCTGTATTAAATTCTCAATATCCCCCTCCCCACAAAAAAAATGTAAAATGTACAATTCGATGGCTTTCCTATATTCAAAGAATTATGTAACATTTACTGCAATCTAATTTTAGAGTATTTTAATCACTCCCCAAAGAAATCCCATACCCCTTAGTAATCACTCCCAATTCCCCCCCCCCTGTGAAAAACTGAATCTCCAAGAGACTGAGTAAAATTCAAAATGGAACCTGACAGTCATTTTCTAGTTGTGGGGTCATATGCAGAATTCTGTGCTTTTGGAAAAACCACAAACTAAACTTCATGACCTTGCCAGGGTGTTCCTGCTTCAACTGCCAAGCTAACTGACCCCTAGCAGCTCCATGTGATACCCAGATCTGACCAATAAACTATAAGCTACTGTTATTTGTAAATGTAAACCAATCAGGATTGGGCATGATTGCATCCCTTATCTACATAAAACCCACCAATTAGCTTGAGCACTTTGTTATCCCTCATTTGCATAAGCGGATAGAAGTGGGAACCTGAACAGGTACTTTTATGTAATCTAGTCCCTTTCTCTCTTTATTCCTTCCCCAACCCACTTAAAATTTACACGGAAGGCTGCATCTGCCCAGTTTGCAAACTGCTTTTTTTAAACCATACCTTCCTTTCATCTGGAATTCTTTCCTAGGGAATTTTTGTTAACACCCTCCATTCCAAGTGTTTAGCAACAAGTGTTTAATTCACCTGTTGGGGACATTTCATATGAATGGAAACTTACAATATGTAATCTTTTGTGACTGGGTTTTTTACTGAACATAATGTTCTTGAAAATCATCCTTGTTGTCATGTGTATCAGTGTTCTCCTTCTTTTTATTGCCAAGTAATATTCCCATAGGTGGACATGCTATATTTTGTTTCGATGGATATATAGTTGTTTTTAGCTTTATAGTTATCCCTTTCAGCATTCTATGGATATGATCTAATGGGGTTCACAGGAAAACAAGTAGAAGGTGATTTCTACATGTTGTGCACACACAGGTCCATTTCAGGCAAGGGGTGGTTCATGGTTTGCACATGTGCCCACTGCCATTCTCTATGACAGTAACCTCATGTAAGTATTTTTAATTAAGAGGCAATCTATACTCAGACTAGAAGTTCCCTTGGAGTTATTTATTTATTTATTTAGGTACCAGGGATTGAACTCAGGGGCACTCAACCACTGAGCCACATCCCCAGCCCTATTTTTGTGTTTTATTTAGAGACAGGGTCTCACTGAGTTGCTTAGCATCTCACCATTGCTGAGGCTGGCTTTGGACTCATGATCCTCTTTGGATTTCTTCTGTTAAATCTTTGTCATACTTTGTAGATGTGAATAAATAATTACTTGTTTGAAAAATAATTATTTCGTAGGCTACAGAAGTAAATGCATAAATATTATCCTACAAAAATATTCTTTGATATTCCAATTAAAACTATTTATATCTGCCAAATGTCCTGCACTTTTCCTTTATTCAGGATTACTTTGCTCTAGGGTGGACAAAATAGAATATCTCAAATTTAATACATATCTTTGTATATATATACATTCCCCCTATCGTCTTACTACATTTTTGCCATCAATTTGCCTTCAAAAGAGAATATTATCTCATTTCACTTCTTTATTTTCCACATTTAACTTTTGGGTGTGAGGAAGTGGAGGTAAAATATCAATCTAGTGATTTGGGAGGCTAAGGCAGGAGGAGCACAAGTTCAAAGCCAGTCTCTTTAACTTAGCAGGGCCCTAAGCAATTTAGCGAGACCCTTTCTCAAAATAAAAAATAAGAAGGGCTGAGGATGTAGCTCAGTGGTACCCCTGGGTTTAATCCCTAGTACCAAAAAATAAAGTATCATTCTAGATGCCTGCAGGTGTTTCAGAATATTTTTCTGCACACTCAAAAGCTTCCATTATGAACAAAAGTCTGGTGTTCCTTTACCACAGTGATGAATGTTGACTTAGCTTGAGGAAAAAAACTAATTAAAAATGTTGTGGAAAATGCAAACGTGGTTGATTTAAATAGCCAAAAGGAATTATCCTCCTGCAATGTAAACTACCTATGGAGTGTCGAAGTTCCTCAAATCAATTATAGTTTCTGGAAACCAAACAAATGACGGTCTTACTCTTGTCCCCAAATGATAAAACAAAGGATTGGTTAAAGAATACTAGATATTGCAGTGTTAACATAGATTTTAACAATTTTATGTTCTTTATTTTTAATTTTTAGATAACTGACATGTAAAATACTAGATAAACAAGATGATTTAATTCACGGCGATTACATAAAATTCATAAAATGGGAATTTTTTTCTTTTTTTTTTTTTAATCCTTTCTTATTCACCAACTCCTCGCTCCAGAATTCCATTTTGGAGTTTATCAGAACAAAATGCTCCCGCTGCACTCTCCAGTCCTGTTTGCTGAGTTCCGCAGGGTTTGCCGACAAGTTCTACTTGAGTAAATCGTATTTAGACAACCGTATATTTCATTTAGGTCTTTTGCAATGACTGAGCCAAGGTCAGTTTTATATTCTACTGAAATCATAAAGTGACACTTGAGATAAACAGAATGTTTACTTTCTCCATGTGAGCTGAGGCTGATATGTAAATTCATCCTTATTCTTTCATCAAATTTGCATTTACCCTCTTAGCCAAACACTACAGGGTTCCAAATCAAACAGTTTTAATGATGGTCAACTCTTTATGACCGATGGCCATATCAGAGAAAGAGAAACAGCAATTTAGATTAAAATGAAAAGCACAGCACAACATAACTCTCCTCTCCAGGTTGCTGATAATTGGATGAACTTTCCATATGAGAGGTGTTTTGATGCTTCACTGCTTAACAGTAATTACCACAGTCTTCCAGCTTTGTGTTCCTGGTATGCCCCTTTTATCTGCTGCAAACACACCACACTCACCTGCCATTGTTATTTTATTTTTCTGGTCAAATAAACCAAGCACTTCTAAACAAATTCATATATATATATATATATATATATATATATATATATATATATATCAAACAACAAGCACAATAAGATTTAATCTTCTCACCCAAAGAAGCTGGGCAAAATGTTGACGAAATATGTTAGGTGGAAACCCAAAATCAAACTATTTTTTTTTCTGGATAATTGTCTTCTATGAGATGATTATGTCACCAGTGTGCATTTCTAAAGAGGTGACTTGTCTGTCCTCTGGGGCCAGGGGTATTTCACTCTCTCCAAGGTGAGCTGGAATCTCTTAGGTAAGAAGCCAAGAGCATCCAAATTGCCTCAGGCCCCTTGAAAAGCCACAAACCAGCAGCTTAAATCTCTCTGATGCAGTTAAACAAGAGGGAGCCTCAGAACTTGAGGGATAAATTTAGTACCTGTGTTTGTTCTCCATTCTTTTTGAACAAAGGGAGCTATTTCTGTGTTATGAGTTTGCAGAACACAGAGGGGATTAGGCAGGGGGACCACACAACTCAGTCCTGTAAGGCTGGGGGGCTGGGTCGGAAGACTTCAGCTCCTTCCCAAGAAGAGTTAGAGCCTACTGGGGTTTTATTCCTAAAAACTTGGGCTCTTTGGGCCCAGCTCAGAGGGAGGAGGGCTGGATGCTTCCTCCACAGCCATCCCTGTGTTGTGCTTTGCAATGCTGTTAGCAAGTTCAAAGCAAAGGGTCTCTGAGACAGGCTGCACAAAGAATAAAAAAAAAAGTGACATTCTTTCAGGGACTCCGGGATTCTGCTTCCTGTAAGGAATAAAAAATGAAGACTGTTGGCACTGAGCCTTGCTAGGTTACTGAAGATCTCCCTCTTGGAATGTCAGACGCATCAGTAAACGACTTGATCCAGCAACAGAACTAACATAATTCACGCCATTGATACAACAAGACGAGTGTCTCCACCCAACTTCAGTGCTTGTCTTCTGAAGAAGACGAGGAAGAAAAAAGAAAGAAAGGGAAAGAGAAAGCAGAGAGGCGAGGGGCTGCGGGGGAAAGACGGAGGACACAGTTTCCTTTTCAGTGTGGCTGTCAAATGGCGATCTAATGTGGCCGGGCTGCAGGAGAGTAGATAGCTTTTCTGAGGCCCGCAAGTATTTCTGCCATTCACGGGGCCGGAGGATGCCACACACAGTCTGTTTGTTCAACATAAGCAAACAGATTGTAAACTGGCTGATAATTTTTGTACTGACAATGTCATTTACAGCTGTCAGCCTTTCGTCTGCCTTGTTTGCTTTATTCAAATATGAACCGAGTGGACCTCCCTTCCAGCGCTTTCTTCTGCATTAAAATCACATCCATTCCCTTCCAAGCTGTCTTATCTAAAATTCATTGGAGGCCAATCAGTTGGCAGAATGCTTTGTTGTTTCCATGGAGGCAAGAAGTCTAGTGTGCACTTTCGGGGATTAGGAAGTTTCAGATTTACAGCCTTGAAGTGCACATTGCTTTCAGTTGGCTTCCTTTGATTGCTCAGAGGCAGGAAATTTAAATATAATTTTTAGATCTGGAGCTGAGAAGCGGATCTTTAAAAGCGTAATCATCCTACTTTGCAGTTCCGTCATGCCAATAGTTGGCCTCTCCTCTCCTGGTTGAGTTGCTGGAATGTGTCGCTTTCAGGGCACGCAGTGGCATTCCCCTCTCGGCCCCGAGATCGCGACAGCTCCTCTGATGACCGGCTCTGCTAAGCTGCCCTGGTTCTCCAAGGAGCCTGGTTTTGATCCTGTGGGCTGCCAGGGTGTTGCCCACAAATCTTGAGGCCTCCTCTATTGTTAGTGGAGGTCGCAGTACTTTCCCGTTAAATAATTCACATCAGACCGGCTGTCTGGCGGCAGGCAGACAGCTGCAGAGATTTGCCACTTTGTTCAGAGGGTACAAGCACATTCTTCTCAAAAAAAAAAAAAAAAAACCAAACAAACAAACAAACAAAAAAAAATCAGCAACAACAAAAAAAGGTAAAGCAGCTCAGCTCAGTCACCTATCTGACTGCATCTGATGCCAGTTAATGGGGTTGTCAAGAGCTCCCAGTTCCAGGACGTGCTCAGCTCTGAGCTTCAGTCTGGTGCTTTCTGAGCAGCAGCAACTCAGAGGCATACATTCCAAAAAGAGGAGTTTGCTGACTTCTTGAGAAAGGAATGCTCTTTTGGAAAACCTGCCATTCCTGACCTCATATTCCAACAAGAAATATCCTAAATGCCATCCACCGAGGAGTCTGCATCCAAACTGGAACCTTTGAAGCAAAACTTCCGTGGCTGATGCACTGATTTGATCTATGACCATAGCAATTTGTTAAACTCATTTTCTCAATCCCTAAAAAGGATATAGGGATTGAACCTACCTGAATAAAAGCATACTGAAGAGAAATGACATGTAACAAATAAATTAATCACAAAAACCAAAGTATCTAGGGTAATTATTAAGCTTCCTGTCAATTTAAATTTATCATTCTTCCTTTAGGTTTATTGCAAGCAGACTCAAATATTTGTTTAGTGCCATCTCTTAGCTTAGGAAACATAAATTCTAATGATACGTCAAATGAAATATACCCATAAAGTCATTTGAGAATAGTTTGGGGTAGTGCTCAGTCTCATGCTGGATGGAGGCTGGGTAAAAAATATAATAAAACTAAAACTACAGAGAAAAGAGTTCTCAGTAGAAGTTGCTACATGAAAGAATATTCACTCTATTGATATTTAATAAATATATGATTCATTGGGGAAACTGGTACTTTTCCTAAAAAGTGTGCTATTATAAAATGTATTATTTACCACTATGGGAACAGATTTGTTGTAAAAACTGTGCTCTGGTACACAGAACTTTGTGTTCTTTGATACAGACTTGATTAGCAATCCATAGGCCCCATGGTTGCTATGTGTCCTGCTGTTTTGACAGGCCACCACATATTTAACTGCTGAGTTCTAGATTCCCTATAATTTTAAAGAAGCCCATCTTGTTGAGAAAGGAGACATTAGTCTTTGCTTACCATCTTTAAGAATTTAATTCTATCTTGGAGTGTAAGTGGGTTGGAGAAATAGCTGCTAACATACTACTATTGAGATTATCATGATTTTATTATTGAGACAAAATCGATCTGTTTACTAAGTTTTTCATGCAACTTAGATGGGATACTGTTGGTCAAGTTTTTATTTAGCATCTTTTCCCTACCATATTTAAATATTTGGTCATGCCATACATTTTTGTGCATTTCCAAAAAAACAAGAGGCTCTAGCCAGACATGGTGGTGCATACCTTGTAATCCCAGCAACTTGGAAGCCCGAGGCAAGAGGACCACAAGTCTGAGGCTACTTAGTGAGATCCTAAATGACTAATGAAACTGTCTCAAAATAAAAAACAAAAATGGCTGGAGATGTGGCTTGGTAGTAGAGTGCCCTTGGTTTCAATCCCTGATCCCCAGCACCAAAAAAAAAAAAAAAAAAAAATTAGAGAAGAAGAGGAAGCTCTAAATTCTGAAATTTCAACATCAAAGCTCGGTTGATGACTATATTATTATGAACTGAATTGAGAATATCTAAAATCTCTGTTTATTCTACATACAAAAATATTAGTGTTTGATGATGGAGCAGTTCCCCTAGATCTCACTGAGGATGCTATTAAATACATAGAACATCCCTTACCTTTCCTTTTAAAATCCTTAAATTGCCAATTCTAAAACCCACTGGACTCAAGGGCTTTGAAAGCATAGCCCATAACCGTCCGAGGGGTTCCACAGTGGAATATTCTCCGGGAAGCAGGTTAAAATTTGTGAAAATTTGTGGCTGGTGGTACTCTGCTATCAACAGACAAGGAAGGAAATTGAAATTAGAAAAGGCAAGTGTCACTGTGTTCATGAATGATGATATAGAGGAGAACTGAAGACATAAGTTGTTGCTACATGTCCAATTTAGCCAGAAAGATGACATCATCTTTTTGTGTTAGGTACAGAACAGGCAGAAAGAAGACAAAAAAGGAAGGAAAATAAAGCAAATGAGATAAAACAGAAACACATTGGTAACCTGAATAAAGCCTTTGTGGTGTTTCTATGTACAGTTAATGCAACTCTTCTTACAAGTCTGAAGTTAGGTCAGAAAATTTTTTACAGTCAATAAAACCCCAAAGGGAGCAGTTAGAAAGTGAAATCCCCAGGAAAATAAGAAGGATGTTATTTGTAGTCTCCTCCTCCCTCCCTTTCAGGTGGCTGGAATCCCAGGGAAGGAACAGAAATACAAGAAAAAGAAAAATTAAGAGACTATGGTGCTGGGTGCTGTGACATAAGCCTATAATCCCAGTGCCTTGGGAGGTGGAGGCAGGAGAATCTCAAGTTCAAAACCAGCCTCAGCAACTTGGCAAGGCCCTAAGCAACTCAGCAAAACCCTGTCTCTAAAAAATAACAATAATAATGAAAAGGCCTGGGGATGTGGCTCAGTGGTCAAGCAGGCCTGGGTTCAAGGCCCAGTACAAAAAAAGAAAAATAAAGAAAAGAAAAGAGATTATAAAAGAACCAAGAAACACAGATGAAGGAAAACGGAGAAGAAAAATGTACCTGAAACCCACCTTTTAATGTTATCTCTTTCATAGTATCTACTGAGCACCCCCAGTGGTGGGCCCCTGGGCACATGGCTTACTCTATGTTTGTCTCTGGTTCTTCATCTGTAAAATGGAAGCGATGCAGAACCCACCTCACTGGATTTCCATGAAGAGCCAACAGACAGGCCTGATGAGTGTAAATACAATCTAGCAGCACTCCACCTTGGCCACATTCATGGTGGTGGTGTTAATCGCTGCTCTTACACTTGTGTGCCAGGATCTTGACATGCATTACCCACTTCTCCCCTTCTAAAACATAGATACCTAGAAGAAAACACAGGGTTTAACAAAACCTCCCTGACATGAGCCTTGCTGTTGATTGTTTTTTAGTATGACACCAAAAGTGAAGTCAACGAAAACCAAAACAAACAAGTAGGTCTGCATCAAACTAAAAAGCTTCTGCACTGCAGAGGAAATCATCAGCAGAACGGAGAGGCCTACAAAATGGGAGAACACCTTTGCAAACCATATATCTGAAAAAGGGCTCATATTAGAAATGTATAAGGAGCCCACACAACTGAACAGCAAAAAGCTAACCCTATTATTAAAATGTATAAAGGACTTGAATAGATATTTCTTCAAAGAAGGACATATAAATGTCTGAGATATCTATGTATCTAATCTATCTATCTATCTATCTATCTATCTATCTATCTATCTATCTGTCTATCTATCTTTAGGTAGGTGTTCAACATCAGTGATCATCAGGGAAGTTCAAGTAAAAACCACTGAGATATCACCTCAACCCTCTGAGGACGACCATTACCAGGTAAACTAGAAACAGCCAGAGTTGGTAAGGCTGAGCAGAAAAGAGATTCTTTGTACAGTTAATGCAATTGTTGGTTGCAATGTAGACTGGTGCAGCCACTATGGAAAACAGTGTGAAGGTTCCTTAAAAACTCGAAAATAGAATAACCACATGATCCGGTTTGGGGTATATGATCAAAGGAAATATGATGAAAATCTTGAAGCGATATCCCTATCTCCATGTTCACTGCAGCACTAATCACAACAAGCAAGATATGAAGACAACTTAGTGGTTTTTGAAAACAGATAAATTGATGGAGAAAATCTGGTATATCTTCAACCATACAATGGTATATTAATCAGCCATGAAAAAGAGGAGAATTTTGCCACTTCTGACAGCATATGTGACAACGTATATGTGTATTAAAATATCACACTGTATTCCTTGAATATATTTTTGTGAACAAAATATTTTCTAAAATATTCTTTATTATAAATTAACTATAACTACTTGATTCTCACAGAAAGGTTTTGTTGATTTTACTGAACTTTTTTATTTATAGCCAATTTGTGTTCGTATTTCAAGTATGATTTTTGAACATCAGATTGCATATCAATGATTACTACCAGATTCAGCAAAAGTTGCTCACCTCATTGATGAGCGAGTATAGTTCCAACTTGAATATTGAATGATATTTTTGTAGATGGTAACTAGCCAAATGGAAGTGAAATAAAATGAAGACATATTGGAACTTCATTGTCCATCAGTAGTGTGGATGGCTTCTTTGTTAAACTGGAGAATAGTTTTTCAAATACAGGAAAACTCTTGGCCCCCCTCCCATCAGCGGCCAAAACAAAACCTGTCTAGCCAGCGCTGGGGAGGGGCAAGCAGAAAAAATCAAAACCATAGAGTGCTGGGGATCCCAAAAGCCAACGGTGTGACCCCGGAGATCCAGGCTGTCTGATTCGCGCGGCCTGCCCCGAGGCTACAGAAGGCGTGGCGCCCCAGAGAAGGGGTTAAACAGTCAGCAGGGAATTAAGTGGCTGCGACACGGTGGTATCCCACCAGCTAAACCCAAGCCCGCACTGACCCCCGGGCTGAGTTCGGGATTGTTGGCGGGGACGGAAGCGGTACAGCCCCACCCCCCACAAGGGACACTCCACTAAGGTAACCAGCGGCCACCATCTTGGACAGCGGAAGTAAACACCGCCACTCGCCGACAGATTGCAACAACAAACAGGTGTGTGTCACCCAGCTCAGCCCCCATACATAGGGGGATTTCGCTTAAAATCTCTCCTAGACTTTCAGGGGGAGGGACTATCAGAGTGAGCCTGCATAAAGACTAAAGGAGAGCTAGAGGCACCTGACCCTCAACCCCCCCCCTCCCATCAGCGGCCAAAACAAAACCTGTCTAGCCAGCGCTGGGGAGGGGCAAGCAGAAAAAATCAAAACCATAGAGTGCTGGGGATCCCAAAAGCCAACGGTGTGACCCCGGAGATCCAGGCTGTCTGATTCGCGCGGCCTGCCCCGAGGCTACAGAAGGCGTGGCGCCCCAGAGAAGGGGTTAACGAGTCAGCAGGGAATTAAGTGGCTGCGACACGGTGGTATCCCACCAGCTAAGCCCAAGCCCGCACTGACCCCCGGGCTGAGTTCGGGATTGTTGGCGGGGACGGAAGCGGTACAGCCCCACCCCCCACAAGGGACACTCCACTAAGGTAACCAGCGGCCACCATCTTGGACAGCTGAAGTATCCACCGCCACTGTCCGACAGATTGCAACAACAAAACAGGCACAGAGTACAGTTTGAACTGCCGAGAATCATCACTGAGGGGAAATCTGGTCTAGCAGGAGAAACCAAGGCTAGCAGGAGAAACCAGGAGCCTAGAGGCAAGGCCCTCGCGACTGGGCAGCTGTAAACTGCAGGCCCACCGGCGACAGTTCACCCACTGCCCGCGTAACTTGGCGGTAGGAGAACGCCCTCCCGTTGGTGACGGATCACCTGCCCGCAGCCTGTGATACTGGGCGGCTGGAGTCTACCCGCCTGCCACGACCGGGAGCTGAAACCACACAGAGACAGTCCAGTCACACCCCCCCATTAGGGCACCCCAGCAAGGAGACTGGGGCCCGTCATAGCAGAGTAGTGTCGTCACTGGAGCTCGAACGTCGGAATTCCTTCCCAGCGGAATCCACGTTAGCAGTCATACTTCAACAACACAAAGGAGAGACATCAGAGTAATACAGAAACAAAACAAATCTATAGAGGAGAGCAGAAACACGACAATCAAAAAGAGCTGGAAAGTAACGTGGACAACATGAGAAAACAAGGGAAAAAAGGATTACAAACAATGCAAGACTACTCAATTCTACAGGAGGACATAGAAACTTCAGAAACAGGTATAGGGAAAGAACTCAAGGCATACCTAACTCGAATGGAAAGGAATATTAGAGAAGACATGAGACAGCAAGTCCAAGAAATAAAAATATATTTTGAAAATGAATTAAACAAACAAATTCAAATGGCAAAGAACGAGCTCTACCAGGAGATAGAGATATTAAAAAAAAATCAAACAATAATCCTAGAATTCCAGGAAACTATAAACCAAATTAAAAACTCAAACGAGAATATTACAAATAGACTTGATCAAGTAGAAGTCAGAACATCAGATAATGAAGACAAAGTTTATCAACTTGAAAAGAATATAGTCAACACAGAAAAGATGCTTAATTCCCACGAGCAATCTATTCAAGAGATATGGGATGTCATAAAAAAACCAAATCTGAGAGTCATAGGGATAGAAGAAGGCACAGAGATTCAAACCAAAGGAATGGACAGCATATTAAATGAAATAATTCTAGAAAACTTCCCAGAGATGAAAGATGGAATGGATTGCCAAATCCTGGAAGCCTACAGGACCCCAAACATTCAAAACCATAATAGACCAACCCCAAGACATATAATTATGAAGATAGCCAACGTACAGAACAAGGAGAGAATATTAAAAGCTACGAGAGAAAAGAGGCAGATTACTTTCAGGGGTAAACCAATTAGGTTAACGACAGATTTCTCATCACAAACTTTGAAAGCGAGAAGATCCTGGAATAACGTATTTCAAACGCTGAAAAATAATGGATTCCAACCAAGAATACTATATCCAGCAAAATTGAGCTTCAAATTTGACAATGAAATTAAAATCTTTCACGATAAACAAAAGCTAAAAGAATTTGCAGCAAGAAAACCAGCTCTGCAAAGCATTTTGAACAAAACACTACAAGAAGAGGATGTGAAAAATAGTGCCCAAAACTAACAGCAGGAAGTATCTCAGTAAAGGGGGAGGAAAATAACCAAAAAGCAAAACTAACCAAACTAAAATAAATAAATAAAGAAGCATGACTGGAAATACAAATCATATCTCAATTGTAACCTTAAATGTTAATGGCCTAAACTCACCAATCAAGAGACATAGGCTAGTAAACTGGATCAAAAAACCAAATCCAACAATATGCTGCCTTCAAGAGACTCATATGATAGGAAAAGACATACACAGGCTGAAGGTAAAAGGTTGGGGAAAATCATACCACTCACATGGCCCTCGGAAGCAAGCAGGAGTGGCCATACTCATATCGAATAAAATCAACTTCAAACCTAAGTTAATCAAGAAGGACAAAGAAGGTCACTATATACTGTTAAAAGGAACCATCCACCAACAAGACATAACAATCATCAATTTGTATGCACCCAACAATGGAGCTGCAACGTTCATAAAACAAACTCTCCTCAAGTTCAAGAGTCAAATAGACCACAACACAATAATTATGGGTGACTTCAACACACCGCTCTCGCCATTAGACAGATCCTCTAGACAAAAACTGAATAAAGAAACTATAAAACTCAACAGCACAATCAATAATCTAGACTTAACCGACATATATAGAATATATCAACCATCATCAAGTGGATACACGTTCTTCTCAGCAGCACATGGATCCTACTCAAAGATAGACCATATATTATGCCATAAGACAACTCTTAGTAAATATAAAGGCGTGGAGATAATACCATGCACCATATCTGACCATAATGGAATGAAATTGGAAATCAATGATAAGAGAAGGAAGGAAAAATCCTACATCACATGGAAAATGAACAATATGTTATTGAATAATCAATGGGTTATAGAAGACATAAAGGAGGAGATGAAAAAATTCTTAGAGTCAAATGATAACACAGACACAACATACCGGAATTTATGGGACACAATGAAAGCAGTTTTAAGAGGGAAATTCATTTCTTGGAGTTCTTACCTCAAAAAAAAGAAAAAACCAACAAATAAATGAACTCACACAACACCTCAAAAATCTAGAAAAGGAAGAGCAAAACAACAGTAAATGTAGTAGAAGACAAGAAATAATTAAATTAGAGCAGAAATCAATGAAATTGAAACAAAAGAAACCATTGAAAAAATAGATAAAACTAAAAGTTGGTTCTTTGAAAAAATAAATAAGATAGACAAGCCCTTAGCCACGCTAACGAAAAGAAGAAGAGAGAGAACTCAAATTACTAACATACGGGATGAAAAAGGCAATATCACAACAGACACTACAGAAATACAGAAGATAATTAGAAAGTATTTTGAAACCCTATATTCTAATAAAATAGAAGATAACGAAGATATCGATAAATTTCTTAAGGCATATGAATTGCCCAGATTGAGACAGGAAGACACACACAATTTAAACAGACCAATAACAAAAGAAGAAATAGAAGAAGCCATCAAAAGACTACCAACTAAGAAAAGCCCTGGACCAGATGGGTATACAGCGGAGTTCTACAAAACCTTCAAAGAAGAATTAATACCAATACTTTTCAAGCTATTTCAAGAAATAGAAAAAGAAGGAGCTCTTCCAAATTCATTCTATGAGGCCAACATCACTTTGATCCCAAAACCAGACAAAGATACTTCAAAGAAAGAAAACTACAGACCAATATCTCTAATGAACTTGGATGCAAAAATTCTCAATAAAATTCTGGCGAATCGAATACAAAAACATATCAGAAAACTTGTGCACCATGATCAAGTAGGATTCATTCCTGGGATGCAAGGATGGTTCAATATACGGAAATCAATAAATGCTATCCACCACATCAATAGACTTAAAGACAAGAACCACATGATCATCTCGATGGATGCAGAAAAAGCATTTGACAAAGTACAGCATCCCTTTATGTTCAAAACACTAGAAAAACTAGGGATAACAGGAACTTACCTCAACATTGTAAAAGCTATCTATGCTAAGCCTCAGGCTAGCATCATTCTGAATGGAGAAAAATTGAAGGCATTCCCTCTAAAATCTGGAACAAGACAGGGATGCCCTCTATCACCACTTCTATTCAATTTAGTTCTCGAAGTACTAGCCAGAGCAATTAGACAGACAAAAGAAATTAAAGGCATAAAAATAGGAAAAGAAGAAATTAAACTATCGCTATTTGCGGATGACATGATAATATACTTAACAGACCCAAAAGAGTCTACAAAGAAGCTGCTAGAGTTAATAAATGAATTCAGCAAAGTGGCAGGTTATAAAATCAACACGCATAAATCAAAGGCATTCCTATATATCAGCAACAAAACTTCTGAAATGGAAATAAGGAAAACCACTCCATTCACAATATCCTCAAAGAAAATAAGATACTTGGGTATCAACCTAACAAAAGAGGTGAAAGATTTATACAATGAAAACTACAGAACCCTAAAGAGAGAGATAGAAGAAGATCTCAGAAGATGGAAAAATGTACCCTGTTCATGGATAGGCAGAACTAACATCATCAAAATGGCGATATTACCCAAAGTTCTCTATAGGTTTAATGCGATGCCAATCAAAATACCAACGGCATTTCTTGTAGAAATAGACAAAGCAATCATGAAATTCATATGGAAAAACAAAAGACCCAGAATAGCAAAAGCAATTCTAAGCAGGAAGTGTGAATCTGGAGGTATAGCGATACCAGAGGTCAAACTGTACTACAAAGCAATAGTAACAAAACCAGCATGGTACTGGTACCAAAACAGGCGGGTGGACCAATGGTACAGAATAGAAGACACAGAGACTAATCCACAAAGTTACAAGTATCTTATATTTGATAAAGGGGCTAAAACCATGCAATGGAGGAAGGATAGCATCTTCAACAAATGGTGCTGGGAAAATTGGAAATCCATATGCAACAAAATGAAATTGAATCCCTTTCTCTCGCCATCCACAAAAATTAACTCAAAATGGATCAGGGAGCTAGATATCAAATCAGAGACACTGTGTCTGATAGAAGAAAAAGTTGGCTACGATCTACAAATTGTGGGGTCGGGCTCCAAATTCCTTAATAGGACACCCATAGCCCAAGAGTTAACAACCAGAATAAACAAATGGGACTTACTTAAACTAAAAAGTTTTTTCTCAGCAAGAGAAACAATAAAAGAGGTAAATAGAGAGCCTACATCCTGGGAACAAATCTTTACCCCCCACACCTCTGATAGAGCCCTAATATCCAGAATGTACAAAGAACTCAAAAAATTAAATAATAAGATAACAAATAACCCAATTAACAAATGGGCCAAGGACCTCAACAGACACTTCTCAGAGGAGGACATACAATCAATCAACAAGTTCATGAAAAAATGCTCACCATCTCTAGCAATCAGAGAAATGCAAATCAAAACCACCCTAAGATACCATCTCACTCCAGTAAGATTGGCAGCCATTATGAAGTCAAACAACAACAAGTGTTGGCGGGGATGTGGGGAAAAAGGTACACTTGTACACTGCTGGTGGGGCTGCAAAATGGTGAGGCCAATTTGGAAAGCAGTATGGAGATTCCTGGGAAAGCTGGGAATGGAACCACCATTTGACCCAGCTATTGCACTTCTCGGACTATTCCCTGAGGACCTTAAAAGAGCGCACTATAGGGATACGGCTGCATCAATGATTATAGCGGCACAATTCACAATAGCTAGACTGTGGAACCAACCTAGATGCCCTTCAATAGATGAATGGATAAAGAAAATGTGGCATCTATACACAATGGAATATTATGCAGCACTAAGAAATGACAAAATCATAGAATTTGCAGGGAAATGGATGGCATTAGAGCAGATTATGCTAAGTGAAGCTAGCCAAGCCCTAAAAAACAAATGCCAAATGTCTGCTTTGATATAAAGAGAACAACTAAGAACAAAACAGGAAGGAAGAGCATGTGGAAAAGACTACAGATAACAAAGACGAATGGGGGGAGAGAAACGGAGAGAGAAGGGAAAGCATATGGAAATGGTAGGAGACCTTCAAGGATACATAAAATTACAAGAGGCTATGAGGGGCAAGGGGGAGGGAAAAAAAAGGGAGAGAATTGAACAACAGCAGGGGAGATAGAGAGGGAAGATGGGAGGGGAGGGGAGGGGAGGGGTGATAGTAGGGGTTAGGAAAGGTAGCAGAATACAACAGACACTAATATGGCATTATGTAAAAATGTGAATATGTAACAGATGTGATTCTGCAATCTATATTTGGGGTGAAAATGGGAGTTCAAAACACAATTTGAGTCTAATGTATGAAAGATGATATATCATGAGCTATGTAATGCTTTAAATAATCAATAAAAAATTAAAAAAAAAATAAAAATGCAGTAAAAGTATAAAAAAAAAAAATACAGGAAAACTCTTGCCTGAAATGCATTGCTTTCACAACATAATAGCTATAGGCACAGCACACTTAAGTTTAATCTGCTCTGTTAACATTGCATCTACCAATTTCTTAAGACTAGATAGTTAATAAAACAATAAATCAATCTCTGACTTATGGCATTAACCAATTTCCTGGCGTAAATAATGTTGTTACAACTAAATCCAAGCTCCAAGAGTGATGTCACTAGACATGGATTTGAGAAGAGACGTCAGTAGCCTATAGGTTTCATGAAGGAAGAGCATTTGAACTTGGCTCTTGAAAAATGAATAAATTTATGGGCAGAGATAGAAGGGAAGGACACTTTGGGCAAAAGATATACTTAAATAAAGGTAACATAAAAAAAAACCATTTTGACATAGGAAGACATGAACAGGCCTACAGAGGATACCAAGAAAGACCAGGTGGGTCCTTGAGAAAGAAATTTGAGAGTTGGATTTGAAGGACTCTGGGTGCGTTTCTTATCCTAAGGTCTCCCCTTTGTCTTATTAAAGATTTTGTTTTTATTTGGTAGAGGAAATTTGCATGTTTATTCTGTTTGATTTTATCATTTTGTGGCAGGGAGGATAGAGAGAAGGCATGAGGGATGGTATGAAATGCTCAGATCTAATCTTACAGGGCCACACTCTCATTTTCAGAGTCCTGAAAGTATTGGAAACTGACAGGCCAGAGGAGCAGAGAGGTGGGAGAAAGTTCCCAAAGCTAGTGTCAGGGGAATGAGTGTCTGCACCAGGTCATAGCCATAAGAATGTCATTATGTAGGTTTGGGTCAGCCCAAACTTACTGCTGCTTCCACCCCAGCACCCTAAACAAGACCTGGTACGTAGACCCCACTTAACAACACTCGCTGACGGAATGAACAGCTGAAATGGAAAGCAGGGGTGAGGGAGAGAGATCTCAATTATGTTCGTAACAGTGACACAGCTTGGAGTAACATCCGGTTCTATGCACAAGCAAAATGCAGTCTCTGTCAAAGGGGAAAAAGCAAATATGTTGTTCTGATAGGAAGTTGAAAGTGTTGATTGTAACACACAATTTTTATAAGCAATTAATTGTATACTGGTTTTGTATCCTTAATCTAAAAGGGTTGAAACTAAAATTTCAGATTTCACATTTCTTATTTCAGATTTTGGAATGTTGGCATAGGCATGATTCAATATCTTGGGAATGGGACACAAATCTGAATATGAAATTCACTTATGTTTCATGTGTACCTTCTACAAGGAGGCTGAAAGGAATTTTAATCAACATCCTCAGTGCATTTTGACTGTGACCCATCACATATGGGCAGGTATGGTATTTTTCACTGTGGTGTCATATCAGTGCTCAAAAATTTCAGATTTTGAAGCACTTCATGTTTAGGATTTTCACATGAGGGATATTCAACCTATATGTAGTATTGAAATAATGTGACTAACTTAAGGGTATATTTTACATTCTCTGTCATTCCACTTTTGTCCTTTGTCCCAGATCTTTTTACAAGTAGTTAATAATTTATAAACAATCTTAAAAAAAACACACTTATGAAAATTCCAAATTGAGAAATGCTCCTTTTCCTAAGAAGGTCCTTAAGAATGCTCTTTAGGAAAAGGAGCATTCCACATTAGGAAATAATTTGGGATTTTTAAAAAATTTGCTAGAAATAAGTCTTCCTCCAGATGGGAAGCAGCTATGAAAAGGTTTACTGAATGAACTACTGGAATTAACACTGAACTCAAATTTGGAGGTATTAATGGCTGCAAACTTCCTTGTCTGAACCTGGAGCATGACTAAGTGTAAAGTACTGAGCTCCCAGATGATAAGAAGTCTGTCTGTGAGCACTATGTGGACAGGCCTGGTTAATCATTACAGGCTTCTCTGCCAAGCTCCGCAGTGGGGCTGACTACAGGGCAGGAAGAAGGAATGATGGATTTCTAATTCTCATCCGGATCCAAGCTCCATTGGTTCTACTCTGAAGCTGCTAAGAGATGACCCTCCCCACCATCCTTTCCCTTATCACTTTTGATTCTCCTGATTCCGTAAAATTGATGACACAATGACTTGGTTCTGGTGACAGTGTCTGGGCCTGTGGATGCAACTTAGTGTTCCATGCCTGGCTGAGGGGTGGGGAGGACAGGAGGTGGGAGATGTCAGGTGTCACTGCATGATGCAATGGTTTAACTCGCTGAATCACAGTTCCTAATTTTCCTGGAATCCAGGAAACATGGCCTGTTTGTATTCACATTCAAGGGTTGAACATTTAAAGACTCTTTGATAGATAACCCCCTCCTTAAACCAAAATCTCCAAAACAAAGTGTGCCATTTTGTGAAAAATTTTCAGTTTAACATATATAAAGTGGGCATACCATCAATGTACCACCCAGTGATTTTTCACAAACCAGGAACATTTTATAGCTAGATCGAGAAACAGAACGTGAAACCAAAGGCCAAATGTTTTCTCTGAAATGGGGATGCTAATTCACAATAAGAGTGTGTGGGAGGGTACTGGAGAAGAATAGAGTCACCTTAGATTAGGTAGATGAGAGTGAAGGGAAGGGAGAGGATATGGGGATAGGAAGGATAGTAGAATGAGACAGATATTATTACCTTATGTACATTTATGACTGAATGACTGATGTGATTCTACAACATGTACAACCAGAAAAAATGAAATATTATACCCTACTATGTCTGATTTATCAAAGTGCATAAATGCATTCTACTGTCATGTGTCACTCATTAGAACAAATTTTAAAAATCAAAAAAAGAAACAGAATGTGACCAGCCTCTTGGACACCTCCAACTGTGTTCTCTTTCAATCATTTCACAATTCTCAAGGATCTCCGATATCTATCTAGTTGCAGAGATTAATTTTCAAATTTTAAATAAATGTCCTCAACCACATTTAGCATTTTGTGCCTGGCTTCTTTTTGCTAAGACTCATCTTTAAAAGATTTAACCATGTTTTTATACTTAATTATAATCCACTCTTTTCCATTGATGTGTGATATTCCTTTGTGTGAATGAATATATTACCATGCATTCCAAAGGAAATTTTTACCTACAAAATATTTGAAAAAGGAGTTTCCCCCATTCTTCATCACATTCAGACTTCCGATCTCTGTTTTAATCTTCTTTTCATTATCTTTGCCTCTCTTAAATCTAATTATTAACTTCCAGTGAATTCCTGACTTCATTTGCCTCTCCATAAGATTCATCTCACAAACATCACCAAAGAATAATCTGAGCACGTTCTCTTCCATGTTCCCATTGCTGTCTCTTTACCCAAGCACTCACAGTCTTCCATGACTTGCTGCCCCTGTCTTACCTCCTGTGTATCCTACTTGGAAAACATAAAATCCACATTTTCATCCTTCAGCTCCATCAGCATCTTCCTGCTTCTGGGCTCTTGGTCAAGGGTCATTCAGTCTGAAGTTACCGTTCTTCACATATGACTGTCGGACAATGCTAACTCCTCCTTGAAGATCTACTTCACTTTGTCCTCCATTCTGATCCCAAGGTTGCCGACTATCAACATCCACTCTGTAAGAATCTGCCTCTGCCACTCCACCATGAGCCACTGGGTGGCTTAGATGCTCAGGTTTGTAGCCTTGGTCAATGGCAATATCCTGGATGGTCTACTCCCGCCCCCAAACACATCCTGGCTCTTTTTCTTTCTTTTTTTCTTTTTTACATTTATTTTATTTTATTTTTATTTTTATGTGGTGCTGAGGATCGAACCCAGGGCCTCACATGTGCTAGGCAAGCCCTCTAACCGCCGAGCCACAACCCCAGCCCCATCCTGGCTCTTTTTCACACCATCTGATTACCCTCTGTCTCTTTTTTCCAAAACAATACTCATGGGACCTGCCTTTCAGGAGCTGTGGGTCATAGTGAGATGAGTGAAAAGCAGAAAGGTATTCTAAAGATAAGTCAGAGGAGACTCATGTCTAGGCTTGTTCTCTGGAAGCTCTCACTGTGCTTCCGTAGGGGTGTTCTCCAGGAAAAATGAAGGTCAGAACACTGCAAGAATGAACAGTTACAACCCTCCAGGCCCCAGAAAATCCTGCAAACCTGATATGCTTGGAGGTGGCTAAAGGGCAGGAGAGGAAGGCTGTGTGTAAGAGAGGAGGGACTATAAAGCGAATTAGAACAAACCCTGAAGCCTCTTTGCTCTACTTATGCATTATAGACCTTGGTCTGAAAATTGTATCACCATTTATGCTGAAATATTAGTTTCCTCATTTTCTTATATTTCTAGCCCTTCATGTAACAGAAAGCCTTTTCTGACTTGTGAATTTATGTAAAAAGTATTTGAATGGTATAAATTTTAAATTATATTTAATTATATATTCAAGGAAACACTTTTTCTGAAATTAATATGGTTATATAAAACCAGAACTATGCAGGGAAAATGTACTCTTTTATCATTATTACCAATTATAGAATCCACATTTTATATCTATTGATTGGACTTTCTCCATGATCCTGATAGAAAAAAAAATTAACAGGACTTTCCCAAGCTGTGTTCAGAAGAAATTAAATTGAATTCACTCAAAAATCCAAGAGTTCGCTGGAATAATTTCTTTCAGAAGGGAGAGAAAAAGTAGTGAATCCAAGTAAGAATGTTAAAAAGTGGACTTATACCAATAATATTGGCTTTCAATCCATCCCTTCTTCTCTTGGCATGTGACCGCAACACAGTCATCTCAAAACCCTCCTTGTTCTGCGGAGTGTAGTGGCACACACCTGTAATCCCAGCCGCTCGGGAGGCTGAGGCAGGAGGATTACAAGCTCAAGAGCAGCCTCAGCAACTTAGTGAGGCCCTAGGCAACTTAGTGAGACCCTTTTCTAAAAATAAAAAATAAAAAGGGCTGGGGATATGGCTCAGTACTTAAGAACTCCTGGGTCCAATCTCTGGTACCAAAAAAAAAAAAAAATTAAGTTCTATGAAAATAAAAGTAGTCAAGAGTTGGCTAGGATTTCTACTGCATTTTAAACAGCTCATTTGTATTCTCCTTGTGCCCTCAAAGACCAGCTCAAAAGCAGTGAAGAGCATAAAGCAAAAGACAGCTGGAAAAAACAAGTTGTCAAATGATAAATGTAATGTTTCATGTCAGCAACTGGAATTTTTTGCAGTGTTACTGTCTTGGCCTGCTGACAGCATGATTTAATGACCTGGTTGCTGCATGGGTTGACATGGCAACCATGGAAAATGCCATAAATATCTTAGTTGTGGACATGAATGGTATGTTTACATTGTGTGTGGTGTATTGTAGGACATGTGGTGGCTGTTATCCCATCCAGTTGGAAACGTCTGGAATTGACAGCCATTTTTTAGAACCATTTGGGCTAAATGACTCTCATGACAGATACTTTACTGCAAGTCCAGAGCTGTGCATTTTTGTGTATATTTAAGAAATTAAACTCAGCATTTAATGGACCATAGAGCCTGAACCCTGTTTGCCAGGCAGCACAAGCCACTTTCTACTTCAGAGTCAAGACAATGCTAGATTTCTTCTATATCCAACACAGGAACACACAATTATGACATTTATGCAAAATTGTATATAGTAAGCACTTCCATAGGTGGAATTACACCCCGATCCTAGAATTAGGAAGATTTTTTTAAATATGCCAGTGATTGTACCCAGGGGTGCTTAACAACTGAGTCATATCCCAGCCCTTTTTATTTTTCTGTTTTGAGATAGGATCTCACTAAGTTGTTTAGGGCCTTGCTAAGTTGTTGAGGATGGCTTTGAACCTGCTATCCTCCTGTCTCAAGTCTCCTGAGCTGCTCTGATTATAGGCATGCACCCCTGTTCCTGGCAAGATTTTTGAAATAACTTCAGTCCAATTACTTGGTTCCTTAGAAATAGTACCAAAGAGAATGGACTGTTCTTTTTTGTATTGCAAACCCTCTAAGGAAAGCAATGAAATCCACACTTTTCCTTGTGCTTAAAGATTTTTATATTTTCAAAGAAATGTGACATTATATTCTAAAAAGAAGAAAAGAAGCACTAAAAACTAGTTGTGTTATATTGAAAACCACCAAAGAAAATTATTTATTAAGCAAAAGTATTTTTAAGGCCCAGGATGAAGAAGGAAAATATTGCTTTACTGGGTCTTCATAGTGCTAAAAATGAAAATTAGAGTAGGGTATTAATAGTGTCCTAGGACCTAGACAACATGATTTTTAAGGTAATTCTTATCAGGTAGGGAACTGGCTTGGACTAAACAAAATTTATGACATTATAAGTTTAGATTCATGGATGCAGCAGAGCAAGGGTTTGAAGGGTTTGCTGAGGAAGCTATTAGTCTTAATAAGTAAATTGTTTAGTTGCTTTATGGTATTATCTTCTGGGAACAGGTGTTCCTGGGACATAAGCTAAGATACTTTGCTTTGTTTTAGTATTGTTTGACCAAAGGACAGGAAAGAATACCTACTTTCAGAATTGTTTAACACAGGGTCATGAAATCATGTTGGTCTCAATTCTAAGTAGCCTTGAGCAATGCATTTCATCTGTCCATCTTGTTATTCCATTCATTCATCATTCACTCACCCTTGAGTCAATCACATATTGAGTATTGACTGAATGCCCCTACTTAGGGCCAAAGAGAAAATTTGATAATATCCTAGAAGGAATCTACAATATATACTCTCAGTACTTTGAATGTGTTACTATACTATTATGTTAGACCCTTATGTTTCAAGGAACCAACACATGTCCAGGTCATAGATAACTTCTTTTATTATAAGCGTTCTCTAGGATATTAGAAAATAGAAGAAACTATCTCAGCAGTCAAAAGTCAGGACTCTTGGAGACCAGAGATATTTATGATCCCAGTTCTGGCTATTCTAGGAATTCTAGTGGGATCCATCTTATGTCCAGGAGGTGAGGATTTAATGGGCAGATTATTCATAAGCCAATATGGAGGATTATAATTTTCTCAGGTTTTTTAATCAAGCCACCTCATCCCAGCTCAGGAACAATGCTGTTCCTAGATCAGGTATAGGATCTGAGATGTGTCATTATATGCATGGTGAGTCCTGGAACAATCAGCTATGGCCTTATATATAAGAAATTACTGGGGCCATCCTTGCAGATTTGCAACAAAAGACTCTCAAAGAGACCTGCAAGCCAAGCCTCATGGTGCACGCCTGTTATCCCAGCAACTCAGGAGGCTGAGGAAGGAGGATTGTAAATTTGATGCCAGCCTGGGCAATTTACCCAGACCTGTCTCAAAATAAAAAGGGCTGGAGAAGGGTTGTAGCTGTAGCTCAGTGGTTAAAGTGCTTGCCTAGCACAGGTGAGGCTCTGGGTTCGATCTTCAACACCACATAAAAAAGTAAATAAATAAAATAAAGTTATAGAAGATATTTTTTTTAAAAAAGGATTGGAGATGTGGTTCAGTGATAAAGCCCCCATGGGGTAGGCTCAATCTCCAGTACTAGCAAAAAGAAAGAAACAAAAAGAAGAAAAATATATATCCTTGAACTGCCCAGGTTATATAGTTGTTAAGTAATAGAATAACAAAGTAGGAAATAACTTTAACCCCTGGCATTTATTTAATTTTAAATATCTCATTAAGCCTCATTTCCTTTCATTGAACCTCAAAATTTCACTAGAATCAAACATAACTCTCTTTATTAAAATTACATTACTATTTGCATTTTAAAGCATTTTTTGTGGTACAATATCTTATTATTTTCAAAACAGTTATGGAGAACATCTAAATTAACAAAGAGTAGAAACAACCAAAGAACTGAAATGGGAAATTTTTAAAAGCTGAGTCCTTATCTCCCCCCCCGCCACTTTAATCTTGGTTTTGCAGAAGAAGCAAAATATTGTCAGTGAAGAATAGACAAATTTGTCACATCTTAATTTGATGGTAAAGAATTGCCTTCAATCACTGACCTTTATTTCTTTGTCTTGGGATCAAATTGTAACTATGGAGCCTGTTTTAACATGACGTCTGAGAGAAAAGGGTTTAACCTCGTTGAAGGTAACAAGCATCGTCCTTCTCACGCCCATCAGGTATTGATGTGTTTGGTTTAGAGACCCATTCATCACCCAGCCGTGAGCAGTCATCAGTCACATGGAGATGGGCCTTCGTCTCCCGGACTTCTAATTTACCTAGTTCCAAACTTGGAATTTGTATTGAAAGAGCGAAACTTCTCTGTGTTTTTTCCGTATGTAACAAGCGAAGACCATGTTTTTTTTTTTTTAACTCTTTGAAGCTACAGTACATAGAAGGTTCTTCTGTTTAAATTGTTCTTGTTCTGTAGAAGATCTTCATTGTGAGAGACCAAGTTTTCAGGTTGCTCAGTCTGTGACTGAGATCTATGACTTCCTAAGTGATACTCTTTATGGGAAAGTTAGAAATAGAAGGAGTCTCAGAGTACTCAGATGTAAAAAAAGAGAGGTCACTAGACGCAATTGTACTTCAGTAGCAATAAGAGCACCTAGCACCCAAATCTTGCTTTCTAATACCCTTTTCCAATAAAAGAAATCCTGAGAGGACTCCTGGGAGAATGACTGATTCTTAAAGGCAGAAAAATATACAAAATAAGCCTGATGCAACTTGTAGTGCCTGGAAGTAAGAAAGTTCTCAGGAGGGAGGGAAAAGCACATAATAATGGAAGAATGACAAAGAGACTGAGCTGCCAACTGAAAGAACTCTCAATGGCCACAGATGGAACCACCCAAGGAACCAAATTCAGAATATAGTATGATGCTGTAACCCAGAGTATAAAATAAACACTCAGGAGTCCATACTGATAAATGAGTAACTAAATAAATAAATATGGTAGAAGTGACTAGCAAAGGACAGGAAAGAAAAACACAGTGCAGAACACATCCAAATAATTATTGCAGAAAGTCTGTCCTTAAACTATAAAATTTAATTGACCAAATTATGCTATGTCCATGTATGAATACATGGAAAGGAATTCCACTTTTATGTAAAACTATAAGGCACCAATTAGGAAATAAATTAATAGAAGGAAGACAAGTCTACTCTCAGAGGAAGAGGATCCGGGAGATGGAGGAGAAAAGGAAAAGCGTAGTCCTGGGGATTTGTAAAACTACAATGCCCTAATAAAAACATAATTTTATTTTGGTACCAGAGATTGAACCCAGAAGTGCTTAACCACTGAGTCACATCCCCAGCCCTTTTTATATTTTATTTAGAGACAGGATCTTGTGAAGTTGCTTAGGCCTTTGCTAAGTTGCTGAGGCTGGTTTTAAACTAATGATTCTCATGCCTCAGCACACTGGTATTATAGGCATGAAACACACCAGCAAAACAAAATTTTTTTTTTTAGAAAAGAAAGTCTGCCCTCAAGAAGGTAGAACGTAACTCCCCACTCCTTAAATGTGAGCTGCAAACAGAGACTTTTTTCCCAAGAATACTGTATGGAAAGAGGAAAAAAGAGTTACTTTAGAGAGGAGAAACCTAACAAACACTACTTTAGTCGGGTGACCCAAATTAAAATTAACAGCAAACAGTCATGTTTGTAGTTCCTGATGTGATGGGAACAACACTTTACCTCTGTGGTCTTTCTTTCAAGACTTCAGCACCCCAGTATAAGCATATGCAAAACATTAGACAAATCCAAAGTGAATGGCATCTTACAAAATACTGATGAGCACTACTCAGAACTGTCATCATCATCAAAACAAAGAAAGTTGGACAACCTGTCACAGCTAAGAGCAACCAAAGGAGACATGATCATTAAATGCATACAGTAGCATGAATGGGATCCTAGAATAGGAAAAGGACATTAAGGAAAATATATGAAAATATATTTTAGCAATTAGAGAAATGCAAATCAAAACTGCACTGAGATTTCATCTCACTCTAGTCAGAATGGCAAATATCAAGAAGACAAACAGCAATAAATGTTGTAAGGATGTGGGGGAAAAAGATACACTCATACATTGTTGATGGGACTGCAAATTGTTTCAATCACCATGGAAGCAATACAGAGATTCCTCAGAAAACTTGGAATGGAACCACCATCTGACCCAGGTATCCCACTCCTCAGTTTATACCCAAAGGACTTAAAATTAGCATACTACAGTGATGCAGCCACACCAATGTTTATAGCAGCTCAATTCACAATAGCTAAACTATGGAACCAACCTAGGTACCCTTCAACAGATGAATGAATAAAGAAAATGTGTTATCTATACACAATGGAATGTTACTCAGCCTCAAATAAGAATGAAATCATGGCACTTGCAGGTAAATGGATAAAGCTGGAGAATATTAAGCCAAGCAAAATAAAGCCAAAAAACAAAGGCCAAATGATTTCTCTGATATACGGATGCTAATTCACAATAAGGGGGGTGACTAGGGAAGAATAGAGGTACTATGTATTAGACAGAGGGGAGTAAAGGAGAGCAGGGAGTATGAAGGAGAGTAGAATGAATCAGACATTATTACCCTATATGCATATATGATTACATGACCTGTGTAATTATATATCACATACAACCAGAAGAATAAGATGTTATATCACATTTATGTGTGTGTCAAAATGCATTATATTATCATGTATAAATAATTAGAACAAATAAAAAAGCAAAGAAGCCTGAGTGAAATACATACTTTAGTTAATAATACATTAATATTGGTATATTAATTGTGATAAATGTACCATACTATGTAAAATATTAAAAATAGGGGAAACAGAATGGGGGTACCAGGTAAGAATTCTCTATACTATCTTTGAAATTTTTCTGCATTTCCAAAACTATTCTGAGAGCTGGAGATGTATAGATGGTTCAAGTGGTAACACACTCGCCTGGCATGCGTGAGGTGCTGGGTTCGATCCTCAGCACCACATAAAAAATAAATAAATAAAATAAAAGATGTTATGTCCATCAAAAACTGAAAAATAAATATTAAAAAATTCTCTCTCTTCTCTCTCTCAAAAAAACTATTTGAGGAAACATATATTTTAAAAAGATATAATAATGAAGACTAAAAAAAGCCACATGTTTATTTTTATGACTTATATGGTTCTTCTTGCAATTCTCCAACTTTAGAGTAGGGAAAAGTGAAATTAGTATAGTTTGCAGTCTGTGTCTTAAAACTCCACTGGGACCAGTCATTCTTCCCTATGTCTGCATTAAGCAATGTTGGGACTAAGCAAAAGTGCTTTTCTGCTTGCTACAGGAATACTTGATCAGATAAAACAAGACTACAAAGTAACTGGAATAGTTTACTGATCAAAGCCAGTAACTTACCAAGATTCGTTCCTTGCTGTGTGGAGTTCAGCAATCCAAAGCAGTTAGGGTATAAACTCTCCCAGCCCCAAACCACTCCTACCTTGTAAGACCTGCCCTGCAAATCACCCAGGCCACACCCTGACTTCATCATTCTCAGATACCACTAACATTACCAACATGGTACTCTCTCTTACTCCAGACACGCTAATAAACTAGTTTTGTTTCATCAACATTTTTTCTGCTTTTTTGAGGGGTGGAGGCGGGGGAGTTGATAATGAACAGTAGCGAGTTTGAAGCAAGAGAATTTAATCTTTCAAGAATATCTTAGCATCTTCCACTCCAGCATAATCTCACTTAAGTTAAATATTCAGTTGAACCAAAGTTTCACTCGTCTCAGGATTGTTATAGTCAGTTTTTTTTTTTTTTTACTGTGACTAAAGGACCTGACCAGAGCAAATATAAAGGAGAAAAGGTTTATTTAAGGGCTCACGGTTTCATAGGTCTCCATCCGTAGACAGCAGGCTCCATTCCTTGGGGCTCAAGGTGAGGCTGAACATCATGGCAGAGGGAAATAACCCACATCATAATCAGGAAGTGGAGAGAGAGGCTCCACTAGCCAAAGCCACACCCCCAAAGAACCACTTCTTCCAACCACACCCTACCCCTTCAGTTACCACTTAGTTATCCCTATCAGGATTGATTCACTGATTGGGTTAGGACTCTTATAACCCAATCATTTCTCCTCTGAACCTTCTTGCATTGTTTCATACATGAGCTTCTGGGAGGCATCTCATATCCAAACCATAATAAGGATGGTATCTAAGCTTTCCACTTCTACCCAAAATAGAAACTGTGGCTGGTTTTGGCTTAGATACAGTAGAAGGAGGAGGCTGGATCCTACCACTACCTGCAGGGTTTCTGCAGGGGGGTTAACCCCAGGCATCTGTTGGCTGACAAAATCTATAGCTCATGGACATGTATCTGTCTTTTGTTTTGGTAGCTTGGTTTTTCTCCTTCTTTTAGCCCCACAGAATGCCCTGGTTCCTAACTATCTTGTCAGTTGGTCCATAGTCTAGGCACTACCTTTGGTTGAAAGGTATTTCCCCCCCATCACAGTGGTTCCAGCCAATACTTTCATTAGCCAGAATGGATAGCCCTCCACATTTGCTTTGAAGCAGGTGTGTCCTTCTGCAATGCTTCTTCCCTGCACAGCAGCCAAGATGGATTCCAGAGGCTAATTACAGCCTAATTTTCTGCTAATCAGGTAATTGTGCCATTATCACTCCACTATGGCTACTCTGTGTGAAGGCCACCTTCTGCATGCTCTCTGACCCAGATTTCAAGTTTTTGGTTTTATCTATTTAATACTTCACCCCTCCTAAGATTTCAGTCCAGACAAGAGGTCAAGTCACAGGTTCCACCTGCTATCCTGACTCCCTTCCTTCCTCGGTGGCTTTTCCCCAGAGGCAGAAGCTGGTTTTCCTCTACTGCCTGTCTAGGACTTCCCCTGTCATGGCCTTCTCCATCTGAGGTGACATTCATGATATCTGTGACTGACAAAAGGATGTACCTTCAGATCCCCTTCAAGAAAGGACTGTTTACCCAGCTGAGGGGAATGTGGACCTGTTCACTCCCCTGGGTCTGGCATTGCTTTTGAGCTATAATGTTCTTCCTGGATGTTCCCCAGATATGGCTGAGCCTAAGGGACAGGCCACTTCCTCCAAACATGGACACTCAAAGAACAATCTCTGTGGCAGAGCTCCTTGTTTCTCAGAACTGTACTGTGCTCTGGGATTCCTCCTTGAAACCTTCCTTTCCTCCCTTCTCATTTCAGTAGTGTCAGAACTTCCTCGTGGTCTGAAGACTCTCCCAATCAATTGCTGCTCTCTCTCCATTTTGCCATTCATAGGTGTTGAGCACAATCATTGTCTTAACCATTTTACATTTAACCTTTGATTCTCAGAGAAACCAACCAGCTCAACTTCCCGTTAGCAAAGCCATAATGGTGAATGGCTGAGGGTGAACATAGCTTTTGAAAGAACAGATAAGAAATCCATTGGGCATGAACTTTTATATTAAATTCACATCAAACTATAAATAGTTAGCCTTCTTGAGAAAAAAATCCATGCTGGACATTTTCCTTTTCTCCCACCTTTTCTCCACCCTACTCAGTCCTTGTAAACTTTATCATCAGCTCTCTTCCCACAGAGCCTCTACTTGGGCTGAGACAGAAGGAGGCGGCACAATGAGAGAGAGAGAGATTTATTCTTTCCAGTTCTCTCCCCACAGTCACCATGGTGTGACCATATTCCTCTACTGACTTGTCAGTGGGTGGGACTTGCTCAGGGTTCTGGTAACTCCTTCCTCTTTTACCCCATCAGGAGCAGGTTCCATAACAGCTCCCCCTATAGTCGTATCTGAGTACTGCACCGTCGCTGTGGCTTCTCCAGAATCTTTCCACACTTTGTACATAGTTGAGTATGCTTGGAGGGAATCTGACTAACTAAAACAGAGGTCAAATACAATTTTAGAGTTATACAGAGTCACTTAGAACAAGGTCATTAACTTTATCAATTAAATTATAAATCACTAAGTTTAAAGATCCTAATTTTTACGTAGAAGGAGGACTGGAGATATAACTCCATGGTATATAACACCAACCTTGCAATGCATGAGGCCTTGGGTATAATTCCCAGCATCACAAAAAAAGGTCAAATACATACAAAGAAAAAAATATGAATACAAGCAGATTCTACTTCCATAAATATGTTGAGGTAACTATTGAAATAAAGTCTATTGGAACCTATATTAATGAGATATTTTTTATCATTTGCCATCAAAGTAACCTCTCAAATGAAATAATCAGTCATGTTTTAGTTAATTAAAATTCAATATACTACAGGAAATAAAAATTCCTATCCAGATCACAAATTTCTCAGGATTCAAGAATGGAATTCTTCTGGTTAATGCCATTGTTTTCCAGGTTGCTTTATTTTTTGGTAAGGGGAATTGAACCCAAGGGTGCCTAACTATGGAGCCACATCCCCATCCCTTTTTATATTTAATTTTGAGACAGGGTCTCACTAAGTTACTCAGGGCCTCACTAAGTTGCTGAGGCTGGCTTTGAACTCATGTTCCCTCTGCCTCAGCCTCCTAAGATGCTGGGATTATGGGTGTGTACCACCTCACCCAGCTTCGTTTTCTGTTTTTGAACAAGTATCTCCATCTCAAGTGAGATTGCAATTTTTCCTGTTAAATAAAGGGTGGATTGAAATAAATAATTGAAAGAAATAATAATTTGTGTTTATGAAACTAATTTTTCTTTGTTTTTTTTCCATGGTTTCTTTGAGAAAGCTATAAACTCTCTCCTCATATACAATATAAACACAAAAATACTCACAAAATAGGCTTTCAATTTCAGAGAGTTTGGGGGAAGTTTGTTTCCCATAGTCCTTAGGCCTCAAATTATGAAGTTAAAGTTCACAAACGTATAAGAAAACAACACAACTCTTGAAGACTCTGTTCAGTGATCCACAAACCTGTGTAGACATCCTCACATACATGCACACATACACGTACATACTCACATAAGTGTACATGCAAATACACACAATGCAATGTAGGAAGGTGGAAACACTAAACATGAAAGGTGTTCAGGGAAAAACAATAGACCCAATATATATAAATACCTATGTGAGTGTGTGTGTACATAGTAACAAATATAATTTTAAGAGATTTTGAGTATCAAAAAAATGTTATTTCAAACACTCATGATTAAAGGTGGTTCCAAATTGTCCAATATTTTTTGAATTGTCTAATGCTTAGCTAATACATAGAGATTATACCATGAAATTTGAGTGTTTCTATTAGAATATATTATGTCCCTCTAAGTCAAATATTTTGATGTAAATTCATAAGTCTCATTTTTGTCTGGTGTCCATACCTTCATGCGCAATTTGGGAGCAGGAGTGATTTTGATTATTTATTTCCCTTATCGACACATCCTAATAATTATGCTTGAAAGGTGTGTCCTCCCTTCCTGATCATTGCCCAGGTCCTGCTTACACCAAGATTCCATCTCCTCACCTCCCTCCCCTTATCATCCTCACTCTGCCACTACTTACCCTTCTGAAATGCACAGCTATTCTTTCCAATGCCTCCTCATTCTTGGAATACCAGATGGCTTTTTCTTCATCTCTTCTAGGAAGAATCCCCAAGCTCTTTACCACTGGGTGTGAGAAGCACATCTGATCACCTCTCAATCCTTCTCCTCTACCTACCTCCTCTGTGTGTACCAGTGGATACCACATCACTGTCACCTCTGAACCCTGCACAAGTTTCTTCAAAAAGTAAAACTATTTAAATCTATCTATGTGCACATACACAAAGGTAATTCCCTTTGTAACCATCCTCACATTTATCCCCAAATTATGTTCAAGAAGAAAAAAAAAATGGCCTAATTTTCTAACAAACCTAAGAGAATCCCTTTCTCCTTTTATAAATCAAATATTAGTTGCTTTTCCAAAGAATACCAACTGTTTTCAGTTGAAGCAAATCAGAAGCACAAAGCAATTAGACTGTTTTACTAACTCTCTCTGATGACACTAAAGCAAGTCCATATTTTGCTGACATTACACATTTGTCCCTAAATCTAATGAGGGGAACAGCACCATTGTGCAATGAGGAGAAATAAAAATTGAGAATGCATTTCTACTCTTGTAAAATAAATAAATAATGCTAAGCAAAGCAAAACAAAAGCAAAAACAAAGATAGGGCTCTGGAGGTAAATCCAAAGTCAACTTTGCAATGTGGAAATGTCATGCTGTTTGAAGAATTTAGGAAATGTAGCTAAGTTGACTGTTGATCTAAATGCTTCTTCTTAAGTTAATCACTGACAGAGTCTTAAATACTCCACAATGGGTTGTGAATTGCCTTCAAATCCCTTCCTCCACAACAGCCCAGCCTGGCTTGTCCAGCCCACTGCCAACTGTCTATCACCAGTGATAAAAGAAAGTATTGGTGAATGAGCTGGAAAATGGGGAGATAGCACAAGGCAGATAGTAAGGAATGCTGTTTAGAAAGGAGGAACATTTAATGCATTTCTTTTATTCCCATAATTTCAAGTTTTTGCTCTTACACAACTTGACATGAGGAGGTAGAAGAATTTCTGTTATTGGTGCTGTTCTGAGGCTTAGGAACTACAAAGAGTCCTGGACTGGGAGTCGAGAGAGCCCTTGGTTCCAGCTCTGCCCTGGGAGGGAGTAGGTAACTAATTTTCACGTATCAGTGGTCCTCTCTGTCATGGAGGGGAACTGGATGATTATGTGGCTCTGTTGCCCTATTGTCTTAAAAGTTTTACTCTATAGTCTTCCCCCAACCTCCTCCCTGCATTGCACCATCAGGAAAGAAGTTAAAACACATGTTTTTCAGGCCCTTAATTTTGGATGTCTTTTTTTTTTTTTTTTTTTTTTTGATCCTAGGAGTAACATTGCCAAACTGAATGTATCAAATGTCTATTGGGGTCCCAAGAAATAAACATGGAATCAAGAGCTACAACAGATCTTCCACAAATAGAGCTTTGATCTATCAGCCTATGGAGCCAATTTCAAGAAAATTGAAAAGTGGCCTCTTTCAGGTGATAAGATGGTAAAATTAGAACAAAAAAAATAACAAGATGGAAATCATTGTAAAGGCTTAGTCACAATTCTGCTTTTTTTTAAACGTAGTATTTTAAATCTGCATTAATTTTTACATGATTTATTTCATTTTATGATCACTTCTATTAAGATATTTTCATTAGACTTCCAGTGTGTTTTCCAGATGACATGTTTGTGCACCCCCCCATTCATATGTTGAAGTGCTAATTCCCAGAGCAATGGTAGTAGGAAACAGTGACTTTGGAGGTAATTAGGTTTCAAGGAAATAATGAGGGTCAAGCCCTCATGATGCAATTAGTGTTCATATAAGAAGAGGAATAGAGACCAGAATTTCTTTCTCTCATGTGAGGACACAGCAATAAGAAGGTCATATAAAATCCAGGAAATGGCCCTCAGCAGAACCCAAATTGCCTAAGAGCTTTATCTTGGACTTAACCCTCAAAACTATGCCTATTGGTTAAAAGCCACCCAATCCATGGTATATTTTTACAACAGCCTGGGCTGACTAGGACAGCGTGTTAGTAAACAGTCTCCATTACTACATGCAACAGACTCTGCCCACATTTGGAAATGACTATTTTCAATGCAGCCCCAAAACCAGGCCACCTGAATTAGGTTAACTATGTATGAAATGGAGACAACATTCCTCAGAGAATGCTCGTCGGCATCTCAGATGAATCAGGTGGATATGCTGAGCTGTGGACATGACATTTCCTTGGCTATCAAGTGGCATTCTCCATATTATTACTGTTTCTTGTCTCTTCAGGTGGACCAAGTCAGTCATCAGGTGTATGCGTGGACAAAGGCATATTATAACCTTGCTCATCCTCAGTGAGGCCAATGGGGAAATCTCATAAGTATTATAGGAGTTCGTTTTGTTTGGATAGTTTTAGAATTAGTTTTACCTTCATATAAATAATTTTTTTTCAGGCTACGATTAGTGTCATGTATGAGAATGGTTCTCTGCTTTAAGAACTCTTATCTCTTCAGTTATCTATGGATATGCAATAACCAGCCTAAACTTAGTGTCAACCATTACAAATCATTTATGGTCATTATAGCTCATGGTTCTGCAAGTAAAATGGGCTTAGCAGGGTGGATATCACTTGGGTTTTATCTCAGTCCTTTTTCTGTTGCATAAGAAAATACCTATGACCAGGTAATTTATAAAGAATAGATTTTTTTGTATCATGATTCTGGAAATGGGGAAGTCTAAGATGATGGTGCAGGAATTCTAAGATGATGAGGCCCTTCTTGTTGCATCACGACATGGGGAGATAGATCAAGTGTGTCAACTCAGATGTCTCTTACTTTTTTAGAGGGGATGGTGCTAGTGCTGTGGTTCATACCCCGGATCTCACACATGCCAGGTGATCTCTTCCTCTTCTTATGAAGCCACTAATGCAATTATGATGCCTCCACCCTCATGACTTCCTCCTAATTACTTCCCAGAGGGCTTACTTCCACATACCACATACCAAAACATTTGATTTTGAGAATTAAGTCCCCCCACACACAATTCTGGGGGACAAACAGAATTTTCTCATATAGTAAAAATCAGACTGTGACTGAAGTCAGCTGAAGGAAAACTCAAACAGCTGTCCTCATCAGCTTCCCATCTCCATGGGTTCTGTTTGTATATATGGTTTTTTATGTGGGGACTCAGAGCTTCTATGGTGGATTGGGTGAAGATAAAGTACCTTTTGCATTCTAACCTTAGAGATCATACAGCTTCATTCATCCTTTTCTGCCCTGTCCTACTCATGAGAACTGAGTCACTAAGATCAGTCCTGCTCCAGGGGTTCTTCCCCCCCCCCTTGATGAAAGCCATTTCAAGGAATACAAGGATTTATTTTAACTACTATATAAGTAAAGATTCCAAATCTGGCCTGTGGCCAGGTCTTTGTCACAGTCCTTCCTTTTAGTTCTCTCTCCCATTCTCTTATTCCCTGGGTCACAGAGGGTAGGACAGAATTAAGTCAAGATCATTGTTCACTCATTCAGACTCCAAAATCTTTCCCCATCGCTGTTGCCTTTTTACAGAAGAAGAACTGAGGCCAGGTAGTTTGAATCAGTCAACCCATTTCTAGCAGCAGAGCCAGCAGTAGAACCCCAAAGTCCTTCAGTTTTCTAAGGAAAATGGGATAATTGAAGGGATTCTATTATTTCCAGGGTTGTTTCAAAGGACTGGACCAGAGGCTGTTATGTTCCCTGTGTCTGGTTCTTCCGTACCAGGGTGAAGTATCCAATCCTTTGTGATATTCTGGAGAGAACTGATGGTTGGGTTGAATGTGGGAAAAGAACATTTTTTTCCCAGCATAATTCTCCTACATCTGGCTATTGTAGGTAGGGTTCTTGCTAAGGTATCAGTGTGTCCCCTACAAAAGTATGCATTGGAAACTTAATCCTCAAATGTGTATGATAATGATATTTGGTGTAGAACTTTTAGGAGGTAATTAGGGTTGGATGAGGTAACGAGGGTAGGACCCCCAGGATGGCATTAGTGGCTTTATAAGAGGAAGAAATATCCATGCTAGTACCCTCTGCTATGCTATGATGCAGCAAGAAGGCCCTCACCAGGCACAAACAGGTGCCAACACCATGTTCTTGAATATTCCAACATCCAGAATTGTAAGAAATAAATGTTTTCCTTATAAATTAGCCAGGTTCATGTATTTCATTATAGCAAAAGGAAATGAATTAAGATAGTCTTCCCTCTGAGATGAAGTTTAACTTGTAGGATGTGCATGAAGGACAGGCATTGAAACGAATATCTGAGGAAGGGAGCCACCGTGAATCCTATGGGGAGCTCTAAAATGAAATGCCTTATCAGCATGGTCCTGGGTGTGACGAAGACACTAGACATTTTTGATCAAGAATCCATCAGTCATCTGATGCCCTGCAGAAAGGGGTAGCTCTTGACAGCTGTCCCATCATTAAAAGGGCTGACATTGAAGACTGTCTGCCCTCTGATGACACTCCCAGAAGCTGAGAATCCCTCCTTAATGTTCCTCCTTAAAGCATGGGGGAGAGGGGTGTCTGGGCCACACTTTGCAGTGATTTGCTGTGAATCACAAATGACAGGACTTTGCCCTGGAAGATTCTGATTCAATGGATAGAGAGTCAGGCCTGGGAATCCACGTTTGTAAAAGACTTTGGGTGATTCTTATTCAGAGCCAGGTTACCCGTGCTGAGGCAGGATGGCTCTGAGGCCCTCCTGAGGCCAAGCGAGGTGCCAGGATGCTGCTCCAAGGCACAGCCTGGGCTGAGTGTCAGAATGTGTGAATATCAGAAAGCCTCACACAGCAAGAGTGGCTTCTGAATTATCTAAATGCCTCATGTTCGTGGGTGAGTTTTCTGGGTGGGATGTGGGTCGCTTCCTCAAGGCAGAGAGTGGGCAGACTGGAGTCTGCTGCTTGCTCCTTCTGCCAGCAGGCTCCAGTCAGCCTTGTCTTAAGAAGAGCTTGTTCAACAGAACTTTCAGCTCACTAAATTGGCTCATTCCCCTACCAGAGAAAACAGCCCTATTATAAACATACAAAACCAGAGGCGGGGAGGGTGAGAGGGGTTCCAGGCTCTTGCCTAAGTCCATCCTGCAAAATTGACTTTTCTGTCAATGAGAACACAGCTCTGCTTTTACTTCTCCTGTGTGCTTTGGCAGTTTCAGCCTAGCAGTAAAATTTATCCAAGGAAAACTGGCATTTATCTTGGGTTCACTTGCACTCCCGTTAAACTGATAAACAGATGGGGGCTGGCCAGGCCGGCTAATTTGGTTAGCACTTTACAAAATACAAATGTCACCCTTTATTTCTGCAGGGATTATTTATTGCTAATTGGGAGGTTATTGGTCTGTTATATTCTAACAGGATCGTTTACACCAGTTAAAGTATCTACTTCCTGATTTTTTTGTGAGTCACTATCCATTATAAAGTAGGGGGAGGGGCATGCCCTGGGTGGGAAGGGACTTTCTGGCTTTGTTGGCAATAAAGGAATAAAATAGCCCTGCTGCGTCTGCATATGCACACAAAGGACACTTATCTGTAAGGTTGTGGAAAAAAAGAAAGAGAGAGGGAGAAAGAAGGAAAGAAAGAAATCAACAAGATCTGACGGGGAAGCTTGCAAAGGAGATCAGAATTCAGACCAAATGTCCCTCCCTGGTGTCTCCGGAGTTTTTTTCTTTTGTGTCCCAGCTAAAGGCACTGGGAGGATCAGAGACCTCATCCCAGCTCTGTTTACTTTGGGAACAATCGGTGATGTATGAATAATAATGCCTCCCTCTGACCATGACTAATTGAATTGCAGCATGCAGGGGCGGCGCTGAGCGGGCTTTGCTCTGCCAGTCCATCACCGCGGTTTCTCAAGTAGCCCGGGACAGTGATTGATGCCCGGGTGCTTCCCAGCGAGCATCCTTGAGCACCGAAGAGCAGGGGTATGAACATGCATTCCGAGTTTCTATTAACCAGGGCCTCACAGAGAGGAGGCAAATGGCAAGTCAAACCTGAGTTGGGTGATTACAAGGGAGATGGGTGGCTCTCGTTCACTCTTCTTCCCCGCCCACACCTGATTTTAAGTGAGCCTTGGTCCTAAATAGGAAACTATACATCCGGTGATCGTACAGTCCACGGTGAGAGTCCACAGCCATCTCTGCTGAGGCCCTGCACATTAAAAATATTGGACTCTAATCCCAGCGGCTGGGGGGGGGGGGGTGCTGAGACAGGAGGATTGCGAGTTCAAAGCCAGCCTCAGCAACAGCGAAGCTAGGCGCTTAAGAACTCAGTGAGACCCCGTCTCTAAATAAAATACAAAATAGAGCTGGGGATGTGGCTCAGTGGTCGAGTGCCCCTGAGTTCAATCCCTGGTATCCCCCCCCTGCAAAAAAAAATATATATATATATATATATATATATATATATATCCCAAAAATAGGAAACTTGGTTTTGAAATTACAAAAGAGAAAACAGCTGGTGACGTTTAGAAACAACACATGAGGAAGAAGAGATGCGCAAGAGAGATGGGGAGCAGTTGGAAACCAATCTGTAGCCATGCCTGTAATCTGACAATGGATCACACGGGGACCCTAACATTTGGCCGTGCAGGCTGTCTGTGCTGTGTTTACACAGCAGAACCACGCAGCTGGGACCCTGGGCTCAGTAGGACTTTGTTCTCACAGCATGAAAGTGACCTGTGGTGAACTGCGATCAGGGAAGCTTATGCTGGCCACCAGTCTCTGTGGTGGTCTGGATGCAGTGGAAGTCGTCCATTTACAGGGTCACTGCTTTCCATCAAGATGGGTTTAGTTCAGGCCAAGTCCCAGCTTGGCACCTTCTCCTGAGAGCTGCCCATGCCACCCTGGTTATTTTGGGTGGCAGAGGCTGACTTCAACTCTCGGTGGATTTTCTATGTAGATGCAGACTGCAAGAGAGCCGGTGCTAGTGCCCCTTTGGTAGCACCCCCCACCAAAGGAGAGGCACCATAGGGTACCCCAGGGATACATATCTGAGATTTGAAAGCCCCCAAATTTTAAAACCCACTCCAAATCGTTTCTTATTAGTTTCTCCATCAACTTTCTATGCTTTAAAATGTTTCCATAGGTGTTACTACCAATAGTTATGTTTATTGCCCATTATTTTCTCAACTCCTTCTCGTTTAAGAATGAGATATGTTTTTCCCATTTTGAACTTTGTAGAATAACTGAGGTTATCTTGTTCTGATAAACAAGATTTTTATTTTTATATGGTGCTGAGGATCGAACCCAGTGCCCTGTGCATGCCAGGCAAGCACATTACCGCTTGAGCCACATCCCCAGCCCATAAACAAGATTTTTAAAAAACATATTCTGAAACATTTCTGTTTCATCTATCATCTACCTATCAGTCTATTTATCAGTGTTTCTCTTAGTCTGCTATCATCTGTTTATCAGATTGTCCATCTATGTATCTAGCTAGCTAGCTCTTTAGCCCACTGTTTAACAGTCTGTCATGTATTTATCTATCAGTCTGTCTGTTTGGCTATCAGTTTATATTCCTGTCAATCTGTCTAGCATTTATCTACCTACTTATCTATCTATCTGTCTACTTATCTTTGTGAATAAAATAAAAATGAAATAGCAGGGTAGGATGCTAAGGCAGATATGAGATACAGGATACCATGTCTACAAGCAATTGCAGCAGCCTATGCAGAAAAGTGATCTCTTCCTGTACATCTTGCTTCCTAACCCCACTTGACCAAATGGATAAGATATTCAAGGAAAATCATAGTTTCTCAGTGCTGGTACCAAATGTGAAATATTTTCAATCCCTCAAATCCAGGCTGTTATAGCATTTTACCCTCCAATCTCCAATCCCCAGCCCAACCTACTAAACAAACAGTATGACCACCCCAGCAGAGGCCACACTCCTGGGGTTAAGATATTCCACCTAAAATCCCTTCGCTCTTTCTTAGCTGATATTCATGGCCACTATTCTTGTGCTTTGAATACCAAACAAAGGGAGACAGAGCTGGCTTAGCGGCTGCACAAGTGAGAAGGGATGCGTAGGCGAAGCATTTACCCCAGCAATTTGTATTTAGAAAATAAATATTCCAAACCTTCACCTTGGAGCCAAGTTCTTCCCTTGGTTATGAAGCAGCAGAAATTATTAATAAGAGAAGCTGGAAGCCAATCTAATTTCCAGAAAGACTGCAGAGGACATTCTGTCTGGGTCCCTGAGACTGTGCTTAAACCCTAGTAACCTCCCTCTGTTTGTCGCAGATGAATGTAGGCAAGTTGTGCCTAATGACGCAGAGGCTTGAAGGAAGCACCTTGCAGTAACTTCAGCATCCCAACTTCACACTTTCTAACTTCACATATTGGATCTAGATGGCATCTTCACATCATCACTCCACTGCACTAAAATAAGGAGTATTTAAGGAGAGTATTGAAAGAGAATTTAAGGAGAAAATGAACAGGGTGCAGGGGAAAGAAAGCTACAGAGAAACAGGCAGGGGTCTCTACCAGTAGAAAAGAAAGCAACTCATAAAGAGGAGAGAATTAGGAATCAAATGTGCATTCCTATCACTGCAGTTAACACTAGGGCCAGAATGGAGTTCCCAAATCTTCAAAGCTAAGAGCAAAGGCAGGGTTTTTTTTTTTTTTTTCCGTCAGCTCTCTAAAGTCTAGTAGGCAAAACTAAGTTGGAAATAGAATGATTTTGTTACATCTAGGTACTTCAGACTACAGAGAAACAATGGCACTTCAATTTTATGAAGTTTCTTATTGCTATATTTTTGGTATTTCCAATCTCCTAAATTCATTTTAATCATCTAAACAATCCAGGAAATAGATATTATCATTCCCAATTTAAGGATGGGGCAACTGAAACACAGAGGATCAAGTACCTTTGATTTCAGCATTTGTCTTCTGTCCACCCATCATCAGTCCTGGAGACCCTTTGAATGCAGCTCTAATAGGGATGTGGTATCCCGTGCATGTTTGGACTTTCTGAAAATATTCATCTCTCAAACTGAAGCCACACTCACACTACAGAGCATTCAATGTCTAGCAGAATTTGAAGACAGCAAATTGTAAGACATACTAAGGTTGTATGAAAAGTCTCTTGCACTCTTGGATGTTGGGCCACACATAACAAGGACAAGACTCAGGAGTTCAAATGACAACCCAGTATTCATCATCCCAAGATAGGACATTTCTGGCTCCTAAAACAATTGCTTTCCTATCAGCCCCAAGTGAAGTTAGATGTTGACACAACTTTTGAGACATTCCCTATTACAATTTAAATAGGTGTATCCTCTTAACATAGTAATTCTACTTCTGTATATTTTGAACAGAATAAGGAATTTAATAGTTATTGTTTTTCTTAGAAAATATTCAATCTTCACTATCATCTAGTGATCATATTTATAAAATACTTGTGTTGTGAGGCCATCTAAGCTAGGTTCTTATTAGAACTATTTTTACTACTCAAGGTCAGTTATTCCTGTTACTACTTCTTCTCTTCCCTATTCCTAAACCCCCATTTCCCTACTGCTTTAATATCTGTCATTTCCTTAATAAAGCCCATCTTCTTTATTCACATGTAGATGTTTAGCCTGTACCCTAAAATTCTTTTGTAACTCCCAAGTCAATATCCAATGCAATTTGTAGATATGCATGGTGTCATCGAAAATTTGAGTCCCAAGGAGCCAAATCCCAACTGAAGTTGAACCAGGACCAACAGTGCCTTCTTGTAAAGCTCCCATATACTAAATCAGTATCCTTTTCATAATCTACTTAGTGTCAGGGTTCTTATTACATAGTTGTGCTTTTTATTGGTTATCTTGCTATTTAAAATGATCCTTGGAAGTGGTTCTAAAGTACTGTCTAGTGTTCCTAAGTGCAAGAAGACTGAGGTGTGCCTTGTAGGGGAAAAAAAGTACATGTTAAATAATTCCATTTAGACATGAATTGTAATATTGGATGCTGTGAGTTCATTGTAAATGTATGTGTAAATATATGTAAATATAATTTTGTTTTGTGTTTTTTTAGTATATCTTATTAACTAAAAAAAACACAAAACAAAATTATATTTCTATCAATTGTTCTGAGGTTAGCAGAAACCAACTCTGTATATCTCCTAGGAGCAATGGTTAAGTATTTGCTAATTCCACATCACAGCAACTTTACAGAGCCTAACTATCTTGAAAGATTAAAGTTGACTATATAATTGGCCCTCCCTGTGCATAGCTTCTACATCCACAGATATAATCAACATAGGATGCAAAGTGTTGGAGAAATATTTTGTGTATCCTGAACATATACAGACTTTTTTGTCTTGTTCTTATTCACTAAACAATACAGTATAACAACTATCTACATAGCATTTACAGTGTATTAGGTATTATAAGTCATGTAGAGGTGATTTAAAGTTTAGAGAAGGATTTCATGGGTGATATGCAAATCTGAGCATCTGAGTATTTGAATATCTGCATGAAGAGGGTCCTGAAGCCAATTCTCTAAGGATATTGTATCTCAATATCAATACTTCAGTGTGGTTAAATGTAGGGGTTCAGGGGTTAAGTACCATCCTAGTACATGCAGTGTCCTAATAGTAAATTCATACTGTGGGGGTAACGAGTAGGAATCTAACCACCACATGCAGACCAGAGGAGGCTGCTAAGAGCATCATGATATTGACACCCAGACCAGCAGCAGAGGCTTGGCTAAGTCACATCTGAGATCAGGAAGTGTAAATCTGCTGGTGGCTTCAGGAGTACTCAAAATGCATAGAAATGCAGAGACCCTCTGGCCTCCAGGAATGGTCTGCTAGTTTAGCAAAGTCCACTTTCAAGTTTTTAGGAGTGTCACCTGAATGAGTCAAGGTTGGGAAGTGACAAGTGAATTAATTGACAAGTGATTAATTTTCAGTGTAATTTGCAGCTCAACTTCACCACATGCATCTTTTCATCATGCTCAGGAGAGTTAAATGGGAACAAATTGTTTTTACTCATTTAATTCACTCTGTCTAAAGAGTTAAAACATCTCTCCAGTCTCACCACAGTCACTGTGGCTATGTCCCTCTGTCTCCCTGTCCCCCTGTGTAACATATTTGAAGTTAGTGAAATAAAAATAAAGTATCAAAATGTCAGTTTCTGGGCTGGGGTTGTGGCTCAGTGGTAGAGTGCTTGCCTGGCATATGTGTGATCTTCAGCACCACATAGAAATATATAAATAAATAAAGTAAAAAATCCATTGACAAACATATATATATATATATGTATATATAGTCATAAAGTCAGTTTCCAAAAGTTCCAAGACTTACATAGCAGGTTCACCAGGAAAAGTAAGGATGAGTGTTCTGGGATAGATAATAGATTTTCTTCATTATTCGCATCCTAATGTAATATCAGTGTATACATTCTTCCTTCCACAATGGAAACCTATAAATTTAGATACAAATTATGTAAATTTACATAGAATTGCTATCATTCATATATTTAAAACCAAATAATGCAATACCATTTAATCACCCTAAAAGGGAAAAACAAGTGCTAGAAAAGTTATTCAAATTTTGATGTAAATGGACATTCAAATTATAATTCTCACTTCTGATGAAAGACTTGAGTAGCCATCTAAACAGAGATGATCACAGATGGTCAACTAAGCTAAGTGGCTTCTTTGCTTTTTCCTCTGTAGCCTCCATTACCTCTAGTGAAAAGCCAAGGTTTTTGTATAAGTCCGTCTGTTGGCTGCCACTCCATCAGAGCAGGTTGGAGTGAGGTGATAGCCTATCTTTCATGCTACAATAAACTCCTTCATCCTCCTTGAAGGTAGGACATGTTGCTTTGGCTTCTGGGAGGACCCTTCAGGATGCCTCAGAAGCCCAGAGCTCCTGGCGCCAGATCATGGCCTGGCCATAAAAGATTGTGGTTGTGAGAAGCCATAGACCTGATCATTGTTGTCAACTAGAATAACCCTGAAGGGCCCTCCCACCCCAGACCTGCATCTGACTGGTGCCAGTCTCTCCCCACATTTTCTCTCCCCCGATTATTTGCAAAATAGACAATATATTTAAATATTTAACTCTGAAGATGATCACGAGTCTGAGTTATAATGACTTCTTTTCTACATTTGAGGCGATGAACTCTGATAGCAAACTCTCTGTCCTGTCTTTTGGAAAGCCAGAAAATCTTCCTGAGGCAGAGTATTTGTAACATGAATTGTCTATCCCTTTGTGGGTTATTTGGATCATTCAGTTCCTACCTGATTTGAGTAAAAGTACATTTGGCTTAGTGAATTTTTTTGGTCTTTGTTTTCTCATTTTCCTAGAAATCCATCAGCTTGGCTGACATGGAAATAGAAGCAACTGCATACCTTTTACTGTAAGTGAAGGATCTGGTTTAGACTTAAATTTTAAAAAGTAACTCTGCTGCTATAGCATGGGTGGAACTTGGGAACATTATGCTAAGTAAAATAAGCCAGCTATAAAAAGACACATACTATACAATTTCTCTTATATGAGGTCTCTAGAATAGTCAAATTCATAAAGACAGTAAAAAGGTGATTTCCAGGGGGAGGGACAATAGGGAGTTCTTGTTTAATTGGCATAGAGTTTTAGTTTTGCAAGACTAAAACGTCTTGCAATCTGGAGCTGTAGTATAGACTTAACAACACTAATCTGTGTATTTAAGATGATTAAGATAATACATTTATACTATGTGTATTTTATCACAATTAAAAATTAAAATTAAAATATGACACAGGACATGGTGGTAATTCCAGTGGCTTGAGAGGGTGAGAAAAGGAGAACTATGAGTTCAAAGCCAGCCTCAGCAAAAGCAAGATTCTAAGCAACTCAGTGAGACCCTGTCTCTAAATAAAATACAAAATAGGGCTGGGGATGTGGCTCAGTGGTCAAGTGTCCCTGAGTTCAATCCCTGGTACCCTCCCCCGCAAAAAAGTGACCAGAAAGCTGCCCAAATGTTATTAAGAAAATAAGAAGGACAATAAGACAGAGCACAGTTGGGCATCAGGATGAAAGATAAATAAAACATTTTCAGGTATCGAAAATAAAAGAAATAAAAAAGAAAACCCACAAATGTTTATAGAGTACCCACTAGATGCCAAGCACTAAGGATACAGCCCACTGTCAGACAGTCAAGACTCACATGTGAATGGAGCATGAAATATGGAGGAGCTCTGATGTCACTCAAGTGACAGCACTCAGAAAAAGCTTTGTAAACAAGGAGGTCACCCAGAGGCTGTACTTGGCTGCTATGATTGATACAAGTCAACAAACCCTCCTCTACTCTACCTTAATCTCACCTAAGTAACCCCCTCTTTTCCAATGCTATTGTCTTTAGTGAAGAAGTCACAGGAAGTCAAAGCCAGAAGAGACCCAAGAGAGTGTCTAAGCATCCAGTACAATCCCTGACAGATGAAGGGCCAAAGTCCAGAGAGGGGGAGCTGTTTCCTGGCAGTAACACAGGCAGAAGTAAGGCCTGAAGGAAAGGTGAGCCTCCTGACTCCTTCCAGTGCGGTTACTGCTGGTTTCCTTCCAAATCATTCTGGATACTCATGATTACCACAGATCAGCATCTTGTTCTTTCCTTCTGCTGAAAGTTTATTTTAAAAAGAGAATTTTCTGCACAGTTGCAAAGTTTACTGAATGAGCAGATGAAAAATTTGAATTGAATAGCTGAGACAAGTGACTCTGGTTCTCATGGGTTGGACATAAAAATTTCAAGAGGACAAATCTATAAGCAATAGTTTATTTGAGGATTACACTTTCCTAGTGTTCTCCAAATGATAACAGGTAGTCTGGATGCTAAAAAAAAATAGGTTTGTTGCTAATGCCATATTCTCAATTTTTTATTTTTTATTTTTTTATTTTTGTGCCAGGGATTGAACCCAGAGGGGCTTGATCACTGATTCACATCCCAAGCCCTTCTTGTTTTTACTAAGTTACTTAGGGGCTCACTAAATTGCTGAGGCTGGCTTTGAACTTGTGATCCTCCTGCCTCAGCCTCTAAGCCACTGGGATTACAAGTATGCACCACCACCCCAAGCTCAATTCTTGATTCTTATGCTTTTGCCTGGCTTCATGGACAGCTCTAATATCTCTCTGCCTGAGGTCTTTCCTTGGGTCATGGAGACACTTCTGCCCATGTGGATAGCAAACTAGAGTTCTCAGAATTGGACATCTACTTGGAGCTTCATCAACCAATGGTGGTGGTAGATAAATACCCCTACTCCCTCACTCAAGTGGAATAACTCAGAGGCTCGTGTTATATACTGTCCCTGGAGGTCCTCAGTTGGCCCACAGTCATAATTTACACAATCACACTCCCTGTGCTGGCTGCTTCTCTTTGGTATTCTCCACCCCATGCCTCCTGGAACCACCACCAGCATGAACTCCTTGCCTTGAGCTCTCATCTCAGGACAATCCTGATGAGCTCTGCAGCATTCTCTCCTAAATCATACCCAGACATCCTAAATGATCATTGTCACAGTGGCTTGTAAATTTCTCATTTAAAATAAAATCAATCAGAAATGGTAGATGCACACAGATAAAGAGAGGGCATCTCAATGCTCTACTTTTCCAGTGGCTTTCATTCAAATATCCATTCCAAGTCCCAGGGTCTCCTTATCTGAAATGGTTTACTCAACCCACGTATAGACACTGAAATCCCTGCCAACTCAGTTTGCATGACAATTTCAGGTCTGTGTACACTCCATAACTTAACTTCCCTGTAAAATTTCCACAGGGAAATCAGCGTCTGCCTGTATATTTATTTGTTTGTTTTCTGAAGTCAGGTGGGCTGTCTGTGTTTATCAACTCAGTCTGGCTTGCATATATATTGCAGATAAGGACAAATCAGGATACTACTTAGAATGCTGTCTCTTCAGATGCCTTTTTGTTTCTTAATATTTCCATGATTGGGAGGGAAGACGAGAAACAAAGGGAGAGAAGAGCGGCGGAATATGTTATTTAAATTTTCAGAAAATCTTTTTACCTTTAAAAGGAAGCTGGCTATTATATAAGGAGAGCAAGGTGGTTGGATTTTTTTTTTCAAAGAGGACAAAGAACCCCTGCCCTTTATTTCAAATAATACAAATGGAATGGAATAATAGAAGATATAGGGTTGGATTGTACACTCCAAGTAAAATGACAAATTTTCATGATGTCAGACTATTAAGCAATCTCCAGGATGGGGACACTCAGGCCACCTGGCACATGCCTGCTATTCTCATGCCAGAGTGAGAGATGGGAATAGAGTGACAAACTCTCCTAATGTCAATTCAACAAGATCTTATTAAATACCTCCTTTGACTCACCTAAAGAGAACAAAATTGATTAAGATATTCTATTTTTATTCAAGAAATATGCACAATCTGATAGGAAAAAATGTATGTGCAAATAAAAGAGTTAAAACCATAAAGAATAAACTAAAAAGTAATGATTCAAAAAATCAGTGAGGGGCTAAGGCTGTGGCTCAGCAGTAGAGCGCTCGCCTAGCACTTACAAGGAGCTGGGTTCGATCCTCAGCACCACATAAAGATAAAAACAAATAAAAATAAAGGTATTGTGTCCAACTACAACTAAAAAAATATTTTTTAAAAAAATCAGTGAATAAATTTGTTGTATAAAGGTAGCATAGAGCTGAGAGTTTGAGTCCATCTGAATAAATGAGAAAAGGTTCTCTGAAAGAATCTCTCCTGTGATGGACTTCAACAGACCATAGGAGTTGGTTAATGTAGAGAAGGTTTAGAAAGGGGCATTTCCAGACAAGGGAACAGTGTGCATGAAATAGTGGTGCAATGTAGGAACTCCATCAAGATGATAGCCAAACAACAGGCTCCAACATCCAAATTCTGCTTCGAATCTTAAAAAAAAAAATAGTTTTTTTTTTGAAAGTCCATAAAAGTGTTGGAAAATAGGCAATGAAATCTTAGTGCCCTGGAAATCTTGAAGAATCTTAATAAGAAGGAAGATAAGTAATAGTGAATAAATAGGTGAAATGCTACCCAAAGTGAAAGCAGAAGGGATCTGTTGAAACAGAAACTGGGCTCTTTTTAGGATTTCAAGCTCTCAGGCAACTGAAAACAGGAATGGAGGAAGCGCCAGGGCTACCCAAGGGTAATAGTTTGGGAAACTGAACAAGATCAGCTGCAGTCTGCATGACCTGATTTGTGCTGAGCAATAGTCAGCACAAGTGGCCACTCCGTGGTGGAACCAGTAAGGTGACAGCCACCAGCTCAAGACAAGGGTATGGCAAATTCCTGAAGCAAAGACACATCCGGAGTCTCCATTCCTTAAGGGGAGATCTAGCTCACAATTTGGTCCACAGGATGTCCCACAAACCCTACACCAGCCCTGGAGGCAGATAGGGCAAAAGGGTTTATTAAAACACAGACTAATGAGGGGAGGGTTAAAATATGAGAAAAACATGCAAACAGCAAGCATCTAACACCTTGTTGTAGTTTGGCTCTTGAATGGTCCCCAAAGGCCCTTGGCTCAGTTGCCAGCCTGTGGTGCTGTGGGCAAGTGCTGGAATCTTTAGGATTTGCAGTCTATTGGAAGAAAGTCAGGTCTTGGGATATGTTCTTGAAGGGATACTGGGGTCTCACTCCTTCCTTTTTCACTCTCTTTGCCTCCTGGCCTTCATAAGAAGGCCACCTCTACCACATGCTCCTGCCATGATCTATTGTGTTCAAAGCAACAGGAGCAAGTAACAATGGACTGAAACCTCTGAAACTATGAGCCATATTAAACCTTTTCTTCCTTTCAAGTTGATTATCTCAGGTACTTTGTCACAATAATGGAAAACTGATTACATCCACTTAAGGCAAAGGAAATCTGTTCACCCTACAGCATTTGGGTACTCCCATAAAAGTCTCAGTTATCTTAAAGGATAGAGTTAAGAGAAGAAACTTTTAGGGATTTGTGGTCTCCAGTTGGTCATAAGGTGGTCTAGGCAAAGACTAGTAAGAATTTGTAGATTGGGTAGTTGAGTTATAAAGAGTAGGTGGTCTTTTATTGGGAACACATAAGTCTTAAGAGTGTTTTAGAGAAAAATAGTGTACCCATGCTCATATCTTGAGTCTATGTGACTGCATAAGCTGGAATGAAATAACGGAAGAGATGGTGTTGTACAACATGATCTGGAACAGTTTATCTATTTTGAAAGTCGTGGTGGCTTGGGTCTCATTTCTCTCAAGAGGGACAACTAACTCAGCAGACAGAACCTACAATCAATGCTTGCTCATTTACAAGAAAGAAAGTTAAAACACTCAGGAGGAAAAATGAGGAGATCACATCTGTGGCACAGAGGTGGATGGAAAAGAAGAAAATGGAGATCTTAAAAAGAGAATCCAGTTCTTCTGCACAGGGAACTGGCTGATAAGGAAACCAGAGACAATAGCTCGTAAATTCTTGAACTTGAAACAAGAATGAGTGGGGGAAATGAACACATAGGAAGCATGAAAGAAAGTTTACATATGGAAAGTGGGCCCAAAAGGTGCAAATTCCTTTAAGCAAGACACACACATACAAAAAGAGAACAGAAGAATAGACTTTGTGAAGTCACAAGATAGGCAAAAATGTAGTGTAAGAAGTTTCTTTTCTTGGAATTCTTTGTCAAATGTGCTTTAGTGACAATCAGATATATTTTTACTCCTAAATATTTAACATGCATTCAAAAGGAGTATGCTTTTGACATAATAACAATGCCACATAACTCTTTTTATTATTAATTTTTTAAAATTTATATATGACAGTGGAATGCATTACAATTCATATTACATATATAGAACACAGTTTTTCATATCTCTGGTTGTATACAAAGTATATTCGTGTCTTCATACATGTTCTTTGGATAATAATGTCCATCATATTCCACCATCATTTCTAACCCCGTGCCCCCTCCCTTCCCCTCTACTCTATCTAGAGTTTGTCTATTCCTCCCATGCTCCCCCTCCCTACCCCACTATGAATCAGCCTACAATGTCACATAACTCTTAATAAAATTTAAAAATATATTTCTTTGATATTATCTAATAGCCAGAATATTTTCAAGTTTTCTTAAATGTTTAAATATGCCATTTTACAGAGATTTTTTTTGTTTCAATTAGGATTTTTGAGTCTATTAATTGTACTTATTTGTAATATGTCTTAAGTCTCTTTTCATCTGAACTTTTTTTCCCTCTATTCCCTCCCCCATCTTCCCATGGTTTGCCTGTTGAAGTCACTGGGCCGGTAGAGGGTCATGTTCTGGATTTACCCCTGTTTCTCCATCCCTGATGTGTCCCAAAGATTGCTGATTGGACACAAAGATTTCATTCACATGTTTCTTCATTTTTATTTTGTGCAAGAATATATCATATATTGTACTGTGTATCACATATTACCTCATGCCAGAACTTACCTAATATCTACTGGGAATTTGGTGGATTCTAATATTGATCAGTGTATTCAAGTGAGGTTTTTATGTTTGAGGTACAGGATACTTTTGTAGCTTTTGTATGTTTAATATATAAAATGGATATATTTTATCTCATCAGCATTTGAAACTCTACAATAATACATATCTCACCAAGTATAGTTAAGACAAATGGCATATTTACAAATAATATTTTCAAACTATTGAACAAACAAATTATTTAAGATATAAATAATTCCAAGTTAATCAAAGAAAAAAAAACTAATGTATAATTAAGAAAGAGATGCCAACAGAATATTTATAAGCAAGGAAAATTTGTTGTCAGTAAAAGTATTTAAAAAGCTTAATCAAGAAGAAAGCTAAAAATTTAAGACTTTCTTTTTACCCTATTATATTGTACATTTTAACCATTTGAGAATATTCATTCTGCAACCAATGCTTTTGTGTTCCCAATCTATTCTAGCCCTGATTCTTGGCAAGCCTGAGAGAAGAGTAGGTTTTTTCTCCTTGAGAAACTTGCATTACTGACCAGGCAATAGTCAATAAATAGATAAACAAATGTAAGATTGATTTAATTTCAGATAATGACATTTCTACAAAGAAACTGTATCCCTTAGTAGATGGCTTGGGGGTCAGAAGAGATATACAGAAGAGATTATGGGTGGAAGAATTATGAGATTATAGTGAGAGGAGATTATGGGTGGCCTTCTAGGGATGAAAGGTCATCACTAAAACAGTGCTGGCCCTGTGCATATCTGGAGGTGGGGATGGTATCGGGCTGCAGAAGGGATGGGCAGAGCTGTCCAGAGTGAAGACCAGAAGAATCTTCATCTGGGAGGAGTAAGAGGCCAGTGCTTCCTGAGCATCGTAAATGGTGCAGAGTAGTTCACATGGCAGCATGTCAGAATTTACATATCGAGTTCTTTTGTCAAGAGCGATGGAGAGGTGAAGTTCCCAAACTAGAACAGGTGGAACAAGATGGGTAAGGTTTAAGATAGACCCTTTGGGAAGTTGTGAGAATTCCTGCAAACTTTGAGGCAAAGGAGAGACAGGATCATGTTTTTTTTTGTTGTTGTTGTTTTGTGTTAAGTTTATTCTGGGACTATGGAGAAGAGATTATGGGTGGAAGAATGGAAGCTGGGAAAGCAGTTAGGAACTGAAGAGAAGTGAATGGGCTCAGGCTGTATTTTCAAGGTAGAGTCTCAGGTTTTGCCAATAGAGTGGATGAATAGGGTGAAGGAGAAGGAATCAAGGATAGCTCCCAGGTTTTAGGCCTAAGCATCTTGGTGGAGGTTGGCCCCCTTGACTAAATGAAGAAAAAAATGGTGGGAATAGGGGAAAGCAGAGCTCCTTGGAGTGGATGGCACATGGCCAATAAGAGCCACTGGAGACACCGTCAGAGAAAGAAGACAATTTAGTTGACTGTGTTGAAGGATGGATTAGGGTAGTATGATCCTAGTGTGGGCTTACAGGTGATTGTAGGGGCTCTTGCAACAATTCAAGTGAGAAATAGCAAGAGGAAATGGCAAAGAAGAGAGAAAAGTGCCCAGAGATGGTAATAAGTTGGAACCCAAAAAGCAGTATTAACTGGTTAGACAATAGAGCCTCACACAGGAAGATGGATAAGTGTCCATGATGCTCCCAGAATTTTGACCTGGGTAAAGGTGTTCAGAAGGTATCATTCAAATAATTAAGGAGTGAAGCAGGTTGGACAATAAGTGTCTTTCTCTTTACCAAACTACAGGCCACTTAAGCTTGGGCCCAGGCCGTTTTGTTGTTCTGTACGTGAACCAGAGCTACTCTCACCAAAATGATTTTAATTAACAGATGATAAAAACAACAGTGGACCCAACAATAACAACAATTACACCCCTGGATAATTTCCTGATAGCAAACTCTATTCACTTGCTACAGTATTCCCACTTGTTATTTGAAAAAAAATATTTTTTTTTGACTTATTGAGAGTGAGGTAAAGAGAAGTAGGATATGAAAATTGGTTCTATTTCTTTGCACATAAGTAGTGGTTATAGAAATAAGGACTAGGGATGGTTGTGTAGCTCAGTGGTAGGGCACGAGCCTATCATGCATGAGGTCCTAGATTCTCTCCTCAGCACTGCAAAAATATAGGAATAATTAAAAAGGACCTATTTGCTCAGAATTGTTTGGTGTTGTGTAGGATAAAAAATAAAGGGTCAGCCAAACTGTTGGACTGAAATGTAAAAACAGATCCCTTTACAAAGACCCTTGTTAGTGCCTCAACTACACAGAGGTGAGTCTCAGTTAGCTAGGAACAAACCCATTCATTTGTTAATAATATTAAAATACCAACATTTACAAAGAATTTGCATTGGGGCTATCCAAGCACGCAGGCATTCAACCAATACTATTGAATTGCATACAAGTTTATATTCATTTTCAGGATCCATTTGTAATTTTCAGTATTAATTGAGCATGACTAAAATAATATTTTTTAATGGATTGACATATTTTTATTTATGTCAATCTATTTAACTGTTATCCAAAACTCTGTCTGAAGAACTACTCAATTTTCTTTTACTCTAATAAGTGGATGAATGAGACAGGATATCAGCCATTTTCCTCATTTTGGATTGCTTAGAAATATTTTGAAAAGTCAGGCTTACACAATGTTGAAGAGTGACTTAAGAAATTATTAATTTGACAAATCCAAATAAATAAGCTCCCAATAAGAATTTCAGTGATTTCATAATATGGCTAAATATTGACTGTTGTTCTTCAACTTTTGAGTGTTTCAATAACAAGATAAGAGAATACCAACCAAGGATCAAAATCTCAGCATTTTGATCACAGTATGGGTGGGCATGGAAACAGAGCACCAGTCCACCTGCTTTGCAGTGCCACTCCTCTCTCCCGCATCCCAGCTGAAATTTTAGTGCTGCTATCCATCATCAATGAATATTCTTTCCCTCTATGTATGTATAAATCTTGGTTTTCACTCTAATTTTTATTTTGTCTACACCTCAGATCAGATGTTATATTCTTACACATCCCATATAACCCAGAATGAATTCTTTCCAAACAGTCCCAGAAAAAAAAAAGGTACATGAGATATTGAAGCACTGCTATCATGACTTTCTATATGACCCACAGTGTTTCAAAGGTGTTGTGTGATATCTTGAACTCACACTTCTGTCTTCTATAGTATTTGGATATGAGATGATTTATATAGCAGTATTTCCCCATGTTTTATCTAACACCATATATAGAATGACATGGATTATTCATTTACTGTAGGACTCGCAAGCTCTTTAAATAGGCTGCTGCTCCTTTGACTCTCTGATATTTGGAGTTATAGGTTATAGCATTTCCCAAACCTGACTTGCTTACAGAGGATTTCCAGTGACTAGGATGTATTTTTCTCTAATACCTGACACATCTGGTGAAGCCCACTTTTGCCAACATGAGTGAAATCTCGATAATGAATAGCTGTGTCTTTAATAAGCTTGGCTGACACAAAGAGAAGGGCAAGATTTTTAGACATTTTGCTTCCTAAAATGTCAAAATGAATCGTTAATCAATTGATCCATCAGGAGAGAGACACAAACAAATTCTTACAAGGATGTCATTGCAGGTTCACTGAGGCTCATGATGGATTCTGCCTCCTGAGACAAAGAGAGAATAGAAAGGAGAACCATTTTCCAAAGAAAGGCTATAGGACAGAAACATAGTCAAAGTCGTCTTCCTGAGACAGTAATAAAGACTGCTAGAAAAAGCAAATTAATAGGAAAAATCATATAAAAAGCAAAGTATCCAGAATAAAGCAATTTTTAAAACAGTTTCATCCATCTGTTACTTTAAAGATGTGGGAACTGAGGACAGAAGCAAACAAAACTAGTGAGCTGCATTCCTGGGACTGGAACCCAAGCACAGAGATTGCTAGCTCAATGTATTAATTCCTATGCAAAAATTGTCCCCATTGGTAGTCTAAGTAAAGCTGACACTGGTTTATAAATAAATCCTTTGGTATTGTTTTAGTCAACTTTTGCATTGCTGTGATCAAAAGACCTGATAAGGACACCGTAGAGGAGAAAGAGTTTATTTTGGCTCAGTTTGAGAGGCTCAGTCCATGGTCGGCTGACTCCACAGATCTAGGCCTAAGGTGAGTCAGAACATTATGACAGAAGGGTGCAGCTGAGGAAAGCAGTTCAGGACATGGCAAACAGGAAGCAGAGCTTCTTTCACCAAGGAAAAAAAATATAAACCCCAAAGGTACAACCCCAGTGACCTACTTCCTTTAGCCACACCTTATCTGCCTACAGTTACCACCCAGTTAACCCATATGAGTGGATTAATCCACTGATTTACAACTCTCGTAATCTAATCATTTCACCTCTGAACATTCTTGCATTGTCTCACATATAAGCTTCCAGGGGACATCTCATATCAAAGCCATAACAGGTATCAAGACAACGCTATGAATATGACTTAAAAGCAGCCTCATGAGCAAAAGAGGGAAACAAATGACCATAAATCTGATAAGATTTGGCCAACAGTAAATGACAGGTAAGGGTAAAGTTACTAGTAGTAGTAGATTCAAGGCATCATCAGGGTAATGTATAATGTTCACAAGTTGGTGGCTACCCAAAATGGCAGATAAGTCTCCATGATGCCACCAGGCTTATAGATCATATAGTTATTTTTCAAATAATTGGACTATTTAACTGTCTTGTTGCTTCTTCAGTACCTGGGTATATAATTTAGTTTTGCAATAGGATTTATTCTCCACTTGGAAATAAATCAATTGGATTCCACAATCTAATGGCAGAAGACTGTTTACATAGATATAAATCTAAAAGTTCCTCACTGGAAACAATTGGAAAATGCCCACTCTCTTATACAGAGTCATAGTTTTAGAACCACTTGGAGTACCAGCAGTGGGAGTCAAAAGATTCATGAGTAAATATAATGATTGAGTAAAAGAAAACTTCTTCCACTGTGTATGATGGGAAGGATGGGAAGATGTATCTCCTAGGTAATGTATATGAGCCACGTAAGAGTTGAAAAGATGTCATATAGATATAAGGGTGCAACCATGGCAGGAAGCCTGACTAGTTTTCCGTCAGAGATACTGTGGCTGTCTCATCCACCCACACCCTGACCAACTGGGTGAATGCTCCTCAGTCCCAACTGCAGATACTTGTATCCCTTTTCCTTCGGACTTCCTCAGTCTGCTAGAGTCTGTTTTGCGTATAGGTTGCTACAGGCTGGAATCCTAGGGAACAGTCCTTGACCAAGTGCTGCAAGCTATCAGAGAAGCACCCCAACACCCTGACCCTTGGTTAGGATAGCACAGAGACAGACTTTCTACCCTGACTCCTAGAGGGCTCCAGAAAGATTAAGCTGCAGTTGCCCACAATGGTAAGTGGCCTGATGACCTGCCCTTATTGAATGATTTCCTGTTCCACTCCTTGAATCCCAACCAGCATTCCCTGACATCACCCTTCCCAAATTAACAACTTTCATCTTGATTCTTTGATATCAATCTGCTTCTAGGAGAATCCAAATAAGACAATATGACCTGGCTCACATTTCTCCTTAATTATCCCTGAGTAGGGTTAGTCAAAGGGACAGGGGTGCACCCTGAAGACCAGATCCTTGCTGAGCACTCACTCTCTACTGAGCTTTCTGAGTTCCAATTGGGTGAATCTGACCCACTTCTGCATCCCTTCCAACTTGGTACATCCGCTGCCAGGAGCAGAGAGCCTTGGGGTAAACATGACATTTTCCTCATGCTCAGTAAGACAGGAAGTTCATTAAATTTGGTATAAATCGTTGCCTTTAAAGTGCCAGTTGGTGATTTATTTTCTCCTTCTGTTTAGATTTTTTAGAGCTTAGGTGCCAACCTCTGGAATCCAATCCAAAACCCCAAACGAAGTCCTGTTGATAAATCAACAAAAGCCCTGTTTGCACAATGCACGCCAAATGCAAATCCCTTATCCTTGAGAGCGAGTCTAATGATCATTTTTCAATGTTATAAAAGGTGCCATGTCAAAGCATCTTACTAATTCTCACCTTGGCTTCTAAAAAACATCCTCTGGCTGCCTTTCTTCAAAGAAAATCCACAGATAAATAAAACCTCTAAAGGAACACCATGGGCGGCAAACACAACTCAGGGGAAAGAAAATTGCTTCGGGATGCAGTCAGCGGGCATATTCCCTGCTTATCCCTACATTGCATTAGGGTAGCACAGTTCATCAGTGTGAGCTTCTTTGTCTACAAGGGGTTTTAATGTGGACCTTTTGAGAAATCTAAATAGCATTTACTGAGACATTGTTAACTTCTGCTTGTTCTTAGCTGAGGCTTGGGCATGTGACTGAACACATCTCATCCTCTATTTCCTCATTTTTGGATTGTTGAAAAGCTTAAATGCATTTGCTTGTTTGTTTAAATGTTTATTTAGCATCTACTAAATAAGCTACTAAAGAGTCTACTAGCATTGGACTAGGCTCAGGGCTATATAAGCAAACCAAACACTTATGGCCAATGGAAACAGAGAGGGCACAAAGGGGTGAAAACCCAAATATGGAGGAAAAAAAAAATTGAAGCTGCCGATGTTGGCAGAAGCCAAACTACATCAGGCCTCAAAGGAATTTTGTCTTTGTACTAAATTCATCCATAAGCCAGGGGATGAGTGGCATGAGAGTAGATCAGGAAGCAGAAGAGAATAGATAAGAGATAATAACATAAGGCACCCAAACCAGGGTCTGACATGGCTCAAGCATTAACAAATGTTAAGTCCTGGCCACTCCCAATCAAGCCCATTCCCTCAGAAGCGAGAATTACCATCCTGCCCTTAACCACCTCCTCTAAGGGAGAATTGCCTAGTAACTGTGAAGCTGTCCTACCTCCATGATCCAGTTATTCACATGGGGACAAAGATCATTTATTCTTTGGGAGGAGGAAATTGGGAATTAAGTTTTATGAGCTAACGTAGAAGAGGCTTCTGTTTGATAAGGATCATTGTAAAATAGTTACACATTTCATATCAATGCATGTAGGGAAGTACACAAGAGGCTATAGGATTCTATAATTATAGGATCAAAGACAGCTCAAATGATTGGGCAAGAATGAAAGAGACATGCATACAATATAATATAAGAATGTGTCATTACGAACTTCTTGGAAAGTTAGTTAAATACATTTTGGCAAATAGAATAAGTATTTGAGATAGCAAGAGTGGTTAATTGGTATGGGTTTTACTCATGAAGATTTGCAATTAAATGAGATATAAGAGTTATTGGTTATAAGACTTGGAAAATGTGGGAATATATGAATTTGTAAAGATAAAGGCAGCTAAACAATTGACTGTGGCTGTACAAAGAGATTTCTGCTGTGCTCATATCTTTAAAATATATAGAAGATGGGCAGAGACCAATGCCAAACTTTGCCATCATCAGAGAACTCCCAGTAAACAAAAATACTAGATGTTAGTCATGCTTTCCAAAAAAAAAAAAAAAAAAAAAAAAAACCTAAGGACCACCAGAGGGTTTTATTTTGCAATATTTAGGTAAAAAACAAGAAGTTATGACCCTGTTGCTGAGCACAGATTTAACAATCTATCAAGAAGAATGATCTGGAAATTGGTAATTTGAAAGACAGAATCAAAATCTAGAATCAGCTAAGTGTTAATAAATTATTCAATTTTTTAATGGGAAGTGAAAGATTTTGCAGATGAAAAGATAGAGCCATACTTGTTCACTCAAAACAAAAAATCATAACAATTGTCCTAAGACTAGAGGGAAGCAAATCTTGTCATATTCCTCAAAGAATTACTGGGCTATATTCTGGAAATGATTAACAAGGGAAGTTGTAGTTGATACCTAGAAAATTTGAGAATAAAACTTCAAACATATTATTTCTGAGCTCTTAGGAAGGAGTGAACATCAGGAACCAAAATAAATGAACACTTCCACATGGCTATTGATTGCATTTTTCATTATGTTGCCCAAGAGGGAGATCAGGACCACACAATAGAGCCACTGTGTTTATTTCTGTGAAACATGGACAACCATCAACAAGAAGAGACCTCTTTTCTATTCTATTCTAAATCAGAAGGGTTAATTACGAAAGTAAAATGCAGACGAACTCTCCTTGTGTTCCAACATTTCCAGTACTCCATCAACTTTGGATTCAGATTTCCTTCTAGGTTTTCTTTGAACATGGTTGGACAAGTCTACATATAAAGTCCTTCTTACACATTAAATAATGCACAGTCAAAAGTTGCTCACTTGTGAATCACCAGACACGTTATTATATATCATTACTGTCATTAGTGTTTAAATGCTATTCTTTCTAGTGTGTGGACAATAAGTTGACATCATTTTCTGAAAAGTAAAGTTTTAGTGATGTGTAGAAAAGCAATTTGCATCTGGAATCAGTGAAGTGATAATCATCCTGCAATTCTAGATAATGCTGGAGGAATGAAGTTAAGGTTCTGTGATAAACATTGAAGAGAGCACCCAGCTCTTTGGAAGAGTTTTAGTTTGGTAAGGAAACTGAAAAGTTTTGCTTTAACCTGGGCATTCTCTCCAGAGAGCTTCATTCCAACATGGCCCCGGAGAAGCTCTGTACAGCAGAGCCCTTACATCATCTGTACTATATGTACACTTGGTCAGGCTGTGTAAACTTTGACATGTGGGTGTCAATCTTTCTCATATTTGCAGATGGCTTTATCAGAGCGTGATTAGTTTCCAGAACAAATTTGAGCAAAAGAAAACATTACCTACAGTATGTAAGCCAACAGACCAGCTAGTTTTCAGATTTGTCTATTTACATGGGCACTAGATGTTTTGCTAAGGCTCTCTAAAACTGATGGTAATTGAACAGTGCCAGTGTGTTAGTGGAAGCTGATGAGTTGTAAAGGTTTTATAAACAACCACGGTGGATTTGGCCACAGCCTTTCTAGTAATGTTTGTTAATCTCCCTGAGCAAGTGTGCACCTAACACAATGTAAATACTCCAGAATTTGGAGGTGTCAATAGTGTAACTTTTACTGTTTGTAAAATCATTCTTTGATATCATCAGTAAGTTTACTGAATGTCCCATGGCCAAATATAATAAAACCTTAAGTAAGCGCTTACAGAGAAATAAGGGAAAACATGTGTTTTATTTTTACCCACTGCATGTTTGTTGAAGGATCATGGTAGACTGATAAATACAGTCATGACTGTGCCTGTGTGTAGATTTCTGTCTGGCCTCCAGTTAAAGCTAGTTTTATTCCAGGCAGAGAAGGGAAAGTATCTATTTAAAATTATTAGATGGCTGAGTTTACCTATTTCACTGAGAAGGACTTACTTACTTTAGAACTTCCAGGGAAAATCTTTATTGATTACAAATTATCAGGAAATTCAAATGTCTTTAAGATTTATTTTAAGCAGAATTGAGGGTATGGGGGTAGTTAGTAATGGCTGTGTTTAGGTATAGAAATTCCTCTGCACACACCTGTTTGTGGGTGTGGCTGTACTCCCAAGCGAGATCAGATAGTATCTAATGAGTCACTAGTTGTTTCTGAGCTCTCCTATCAACCACTAGAGGGCCTATCCATTTCCAAGAGTTTCCTGGGCACTGGGGAAACATTTCAAATATTAGAGAAAAATATTTGAAAGTTTTCTTTTGTCTTTCTTATACTTCTTTTTTTCTTTTCTATTATTCTCTCTCTTTCTCTCTTCCTCTCTCTCTCTCTCTCTCTCTCTCTCTCTCTCTCTCTCTCTCTCCCTCCCTCCCTCCCTCCCTCCCTCTCTGTCTCAGTCTTGTGGACAATTCTTGCATTGCTGATATGGGCGAAAACTTTGAGAATATACAGTACCCCCTCCCCCATGCATCTGACAAGACCACAGCCTTCGAGGTTAACAAGCAGCCCCTCTGGCTGCAGTATTGATGGCAGAGGAAATGAAACGGCGGTGACATTTTAAAGAGGAATTTGTGAACCACAGATATGAGCATGGCTGGCGCAGCATGGCGGCACATAAAATCAATACAAATAACCCAAACCTTAATACCTTGATCCAGGGAAGAGGCTTGCTTTATCAGACACTGGGAGGGGAGCGGCCGGCAGGCCACCTGCACTGGGTGTGCTATTGACCTGCTCTGGAGAGGCGTTAAGCCAATCACAATTAGAAGGCCTTTTTTTTTTTTTTTAAAGACATGCCTTTTGCAAGAAAATTTCCTGGGGAGAAATATGCCATCGTGAAAAGAATTGTTCAAAAACATCCTTCCAGCAACCTTAATCATGCCATGTTGATAATGCAAAAACTAAGATACTACATTTCTCTCTCCACATTTTGCAGATTCTTTTTTTGAATTTGTTAAAATAATCTGAAGATATACATTGCCTTCCGCTTCTATGGTTTCTAAAGGCTGAGGATGAGCCTTCCATTTTGTGAGCTCACAATTACTGCTTTTATTGTTCACTGAAAGGAGGAAAAGTCAATGTCTCTTCCTTGTGCCATGAAATTCTTATGTGCATAACTAAGTTTGTGCAGCCAGCCAAAAAAATCAATGGAGTTAAGACCTGGTATTATAAAAGGGTGGGACTCTATTGATTCCAATATTAAATTTTGCCTTTTTGCATAATTGCATTCCAAAGAACAGGCTGGAAAGAACCCTGTGGTCAATTAATACCAAAAAGGTATTTTTGAACAATATCCTTTCTGTTTCTTGTTTCACTTCTTCTTGATATCTTATGGCAGAGAGTGACCTCCTTTTTCAAAAAAATGTGAAAACTCTAAAGGGAGATGATACTGTTTTAGATTTTATAAGGGGTGGGGGTTCGCACATGAAATCAAAATGGAAAAGCACAGTGATTTTCAAACACATCTTTGTAGCCATGTCTCCTGGTAGGTTCTGTTTGGCAGAATTAAAAAGGTCTACTAAACACTAGACATTCCAGCATATAGACCACTCTTGATAATTGAGTAGCTGAGTCTCCTCTGAAATCATGTAATTTCATGCTTCTAGAAAAATGTGTAAGAAACCAAGTAGCCTCATTTATAATAAGCAAACACTTGACTGATTAGGAAAATGACACTCTTTACTTATTTTTAACATTTTAAAAACTTTATTGGTGCATTATCATTATACATAACAGTGAAACTCATTGCTACATATTTGTACATGCATGTAGCAAAATTTGATCTATTTCATCCCCCAGTACTTTTCCTTTCTTTTCACTCTACCCCAACTTCTTATTGTACTCTAACTGGTGTCCCTTTTCTTTTCATGAGATTCCTCTCCCCCTCTTTTTTCCCCCTTTTCCTAATTTCCACATATGAGAGAAAGCGTACAGCTCTTGATTTTCTGAATCTGGCTTATTTCACTTAACATGATGTTCTCAAGTTTCACCGCTTTGAGGACAATCTTTAAATAGCTAGGAGCTAGATCTTTCACGTAAGAGAAAAAAATGAAAATATTAGGATTGACCATTCAATACTTGAAAGGACAGCAAAAAACACTTTTTTTTTTTTGGCTTGTTGAGTAGCAGGACAAGGACAGATGGTGGATTCCTTTCCCATTATTATTTACTTTTTAAAAGGGTAACCTCTGCCTTTTAACTATGTGATATATAGGAGTATGGGCACAGAGGTGTGTGGCATGGAGCACTTTGGATGAACTGTGAGGAACTGGAAAAGTCCAATAGCCCTTCCTAGACCCCACATGAACATGGCTTAGTCTTAGGGTCAACTGGATCCCAGCCCTGCATGAACTTGAGCTTCTCCCCGGCCCTCATTCACCCTGAACAAGTCAGGTGGGAAAGTCCTAATACTGAAAGCTCTTAGGAGATAAAGCCCCTCCTCAGTTCCAGAATCTTCCGAGTCCTGTGCAAATGCATGTTTGAACTCGAGGCTCTGAGAAAGTGAAAGCCACAGCAGCGTGGAGTTGCGTTTGTTAATGTGTGTACAGAGTAACTCTGTTTGTTTGTAGGCCCTTAGTAGAAGGGTGTCTAATGTTGACTTTTTGAGGCTAATATTGTTTGAATTTTCTATCCCGACTCTAAGCCACCTTACAGAGGGCTCTTTTCCCCATGTTGTTTGTACATTCATTACCTTTTAAAATGTCTTGAAGTAGTAAACAGTTAAACAGTTCTCCCCTCCAGCCATCCATTGTCAAGGAGAGTGAAAGCCAGATGGCCAAGTGCAGCATTAGGTGCTGTGGCCTCTGGCTTGCCTGGTTATAAATATGTAGAGCTTTGGGGAGATCACTCACACACATTGTGCAGCCCAACAAATCTTTAGTTAAAGCTTCACCAGATACTTGGGGTGGGGGGTGGGGGGACAAGTGGATCAAGGTATGTTTATCTGCATGGATTTCCAGTAATATAAGTGGCGTGAGGTCCATATTAATTGATTGATTTTAAATCATGATAGAAGTAAGGGCTAAGGGTAAGAAGCAGAACCTCTCTGAGTCTACATGAGTATTGAGCAAAAACCGAAGGCTACATTGCGTTTTTCCTGTATCCAGAGCTACAGGGAAGGGTTTTTATGATTCTTTTCCTCAGGGAGAAAAGAAAATCATTCTGACCACCTTATTCCAAGTCTTTGTGTGTGAAGAAATGAATTTACATCTTTATTTCCTTTTCTTGGGATGGGGGTGAGAATGACAGGGACGAGGGGGTGTATCCGTGGGGCTCCTTGACATTCTTCCAGGGAGAAATCTCCATTGTTCTTGCAGGCAAGCAGGAAGAGAAAGCGTGTAATGACTACATTGTCAGGTTAAATTAAAAGCTATGCCCTCCTGGTGGCCTGTCAGCTTTGGAGCATCCCTCTTTTTCAAGACTCTTGCAGCCGCTCAGTGAGGCCCTTATTGTGTGGGTTAAAAGGACAAGGGGGTCTCAGCTTATCCCTGTCCAGAGATATTATTTAGAACAAGGTCTTGGTGCATTTCTGCCTTAAGGTTGTGTGAGTGTGTGTGTGTGTGTGTGTGTGTGTGTGTGTGAAACTTTTGGCCAGTTTTTACTTAGGTTACGAAAGGCAAAGATGTGATTGTTCTTGGGAAGACATGGACCCTATTACAAACACAGTAGGGCCAGCCTACTGGGAATCAACACATTTCATCAGCAGGAGAGATGTGTGAGTCAATTAATGGCAATCAACAGCAATCTCCAGAAGGAAGATTGAAACCTACATCATCTTGAGACAACCTTTTCTTCATAAAAATTAATTACCTCCTTTGTGAGTTGAGGTGAATTTTTAGGGGGTGGGGCAGTTGCATTCTAACCAGAGGCAATTTGTGGTCACCACTGTCAGGCCTCAGCTTAAGTTTCCAGTCTTCAGAATAAGTCATCTTCTAGACAAGGTCTTTGGGATTCAGGATTTGAGGTGAAAAGATCTAAACTGAAATCTCCATCTTCAGTTGTCTTTGAGCAAAAACTTGAACAAGTCATGTGTGCTCTATGAATCTCTTCCTTGAAGCCTACTAAGAGATGATTTCCTACCTTATCAAGCTATAGTGACTGTCATTGAACTAATGTGAGTGAAAGCTAATGCTAAATTGCCAAGTTCAAGAAAAAATAATAATAATTTCACATTTAGAGAAGAGGACAGATTTTTAAATGTGTTACCCATGGCTGGAAGGGTTTTTTAAAAAATGTCAATCAAACAAAAGAACAAAATAAAAAGTACCCAAGGTATTTTTTCCCCAGAAGTTTTATTGAGTCTCATTAGGGAGTCTCTAACATAGAAAGGTCTCCCTCTGATCAGAGCAAACTGCAGGCATTTACGGCAGTTTATAAAAAAGACAGGCAAGTCTCTAAAACCAGTTTATGGTCATGGAAAGGACCACCTGCATCACATTCCTTACAAGAATATTAGGAATATTACTCCCAAGAAATTACTATTACTGGTTCAGTCTTCTGAGAAGCTGACATGGAGGTGAAGTTAGACATTCAAAGTTTATTGGGGGATAACAGCATCAAATAAAAGGAAGGAAGTAAATTGGGAGGGGTAATCTGACTACAGCACAGACCTGGCAAAGTCAATGTCCAACTCACAGGGAGCCTAGTGCAAAGATGGCCCATTGAAAGAATTTCATGCTGGGTAGAGTTGCTCAGCCCTTGCACTGCCATGTTCCAGAATTGGCCAGGGGCCATCCTGGAAAAGTTCAAGAGCTGAGGTACATCTGGAGGTTCTCAGTTCATCCCAATTCTTGCCTTTGGACAGAGAGCCTCACTTAAGGGGGAATCTGAGTGAACATCCCCAAGGCCTCCATACTGATAAACATCCTCTTTAGTACCACCACCCTTTCTGATGTACTCAGAATGGTAACAGCAGAGAGATCCACACTTTGAAAAAGAAACCTGCCAAAGAATTGATCCGTTATGTTTCACTGTTTTACCTATAAAGTTGTGCACACACACACACACAAAAAAAAAAATCTTAATAATCAAATCAGATCTGAAGAACTCTCTTAAAATTGTTATAATTATTTTTTATCACATGAGAATTGTATAATCTGTTGTGCAGAGTTGCCCTTTTTGCATTGCCTGTCAGGAGTCTGAAAACTACAAGGAATTTAAGCCAGGACTTTTAATAAAGAGCACCTGTGGCCTTTTTCTGCATGATTCTTAAACTTTTATTTAACCTTCTTATTAATTATATTTAATGTTTAGCCTCCATAAACATTTTGGAATATGGAGATATAATAGATAGATAGATAGATAGATAGATAGATAAAAAAATCTATTGTTCCAGTTAGTTATCCAGGAAATACTTGTTTTACTTGAATACATATTTTGGTTTGGTCAATTCTGCCTTTTGTTTTTATTTTCCTGATCCCATCCACTCTCTTACACACCTTGACTGGGTGATGCCTGTCTCCCCCTCCTCACCATCACTTCACATCAACTCACTCTGCAAAATTTAGTTCAACTTTTGGATCTACCAAAACACAAAGAGATGGAAGCCATTCTGAGCATTTCCAAATCAGCAGTGTCTGTCCATGACTTGCTGTCACAGCATCTCCACCTTGCATCTTATTCCAGTTCCACCCGCCCTGTGCTGGTTGTCTGGGGAAGCATGGAATCACCCTCAACCTCAGTTTCTCACCTGTAAAATAAAGATGAGAAGCTCTTCTTCTCAGTGTGATTCTGAGAATGAAATCAGAGCACATGTGGAGAACACTGGACCCCGGTGACTCTTCCTGACTCATGTCACTTTCTTGGATCCTCTGAAATAATTATGAGTCACCTTATGATCTAAAGCACATAACCAAAATCTCTTCAGGCGTTGTTCCTGGAGAGGGGGCCAAAAGATGTATTGTTGTTGTGTTTTTTTTTTTTTTTATCAAAGAGTTCCTTGAGAAGATGAACCAATGCTTTTTACTTTTTCTCTCACTTTTCCGCTATCTCCCCTACTATACAACAGTGCTAATAAGAGCTTAATAAATTATTGACTCTAGTGATGACTAAGCCCCCCAAAAGATATAATTTCATCAAAATCTTGGGGAGAGTAGAAGAGGCAGCATGCTGCTCTTGACTTTCATGAGTCCACCCCACATAGCTTTTGTAAAGGGAGCAAAAATAACAACTACGAAAGTTACTTCTTCTTTCCTTTACACAAAGTTAAAATCAGTATGGACCTTGTTCTTCTATGTTCTTACATGCACATATCTATGAACTTTCCTCTTAATTACACCTCATAGTGACTGTGGGGACCCCATCATTGGTGCCCCTGGGAAACATCCTGTTCTTTAGTGATAGAAATAGTGAAGAAGTACAAGATGATTTACTGATTCTCTACCACCAGAAAATGATGTATCCATTCTATGATTAGCCTGGCTGAGGGGTGAACACCTCCCTGGAGGACTTGCACAAATACTTCCAACATTTTGCAAATAGGTATGCATATCTCAAAATGCTTCACATGAACATTTAATGACAAAATGTAAATGACAACAAAGAGGGATCCTCAACTCTCTGATCTTCGCTTACACCCTTTACCCTCCCTCTGTCCCCTGGCCCTGTCCATATATTCCCTACAACAGTCTATGTGTCTGTTCCAAAGCCAGATTATATTATTCCTTGGTGTATTCCAAGTGATTCTTGGACTCCAGGAAGTACAAAAACAAACCCACTGGAGTGTGAAAAGAAAATATTACATCTTCTTAAGTATTTTTATCACATTATTTGAAAAAAATGAAAAAATTTGTGACTTAATGATATCTTATACTTTCAGAGAAGAGGAAGGGGATAGGGGTAAGGGAAGGTAATAGTGAGTGGGTATGATGAAAGTGTGTTATATGAATATATAATATATATTATATATTCATATATATATACGAATATGCCACAATGAAACCCATTATTCTGCATAATTAAAAATGCACTAATAAAAATAATAAATGCATTCATATGTTCAGTCATATGCTATTCATATCAATTATGGGATACTTGGCCATAAAAAACTGGAGATAACTACCATGCCAAAGACCTCCTCCTGACATAAATTTCCATCACTCACTCATGCACGAACTCAGTTATTCTCAAATATGAACTTTGAAAAGAGGCAAATAGTACCGCTGCTTTGCAAAGTGCAAAGCCCATCTTAAATTACCCACTTGATATAATCAAGGCTGACCTTCGCTTGGCTGTGTGTGCATTTGGTTTTCTCCCCACCTCTGCTTTGCCTGCACAAATAACACCAGTTTGGATGAGGTGGGGATATTGGCTTCGATATCAAAGAACACATTTCACTTTTAATTGAATGCCTCATTCTGAAATGTATGCCATATGCTGCTGCTGCCTACCAGCTGAGCAGCGGAGATCACAAAGTCTAATGTCAGATCTCTCAGACTCTCCAACTCAGGTTGAATCACATTAAATCTCGGTCCCAGATCCCTGTGAATCCATAGCTCTCCCATATATCTGTGAATTCCTGAAGGCTTATGTTCTCAAGGGAAACATTCTCCAGGCTCCAGTTTCACCTCCTATTTGTCTCCAAGTTTCATTCCAGTATTATTACATGTCCCCTATATCTATGTCCATTTTGTGAAATTCACAGGCATAAAGCATTTGATAATGAATTAGACATCAGAGAGTATTTGGGCACCACAGACAGGGTGACCCAAACTAAGCAATTTAAAATGCTATTTCAGTCATTTCTCATCTCTATATCACTAATTTTCATGGTTCTATACTGCATGAAGTGACCAGCTTCTTTATATCTTATAAGTCCATTTTTTTTTTTTTTTTGCCTTCCCTTGTATGTTGTCCTAGAAATCCATCCTTTCATTCTATGGTATGAAAAAGTCCAAAAGTTGGCTCTGCACTTACCCATACCACCATAGTTGGCAAAACAAAGCAAAATTGGAATTTCTACCTAATCCAATAAGTTTAACAGAAGGCATGAAAAATTTTCCTGTTATGGGGATGTAGGACGAGAGAATCACAGTTCTTGTCTTGAAAGCTCTTCTTGCCCGGAAATATGTGCCTTTCTACACAACCAAGGTGCGCATTCAGCAATGGAAGAATATCACCATTTAAGAACTATTTTGATATTTCCTAGTGTTTAAAAACACTGTGAACACTTTCCTAAAAGAGGAAAGTTGAGTTGGACACCTTTGTCCTATTACACAACGGACCCTTTGGATTTGCAAATATCCATTCCCGCATTCCCAGGGTCATTGGAGGCCCCAGAGAGTCCTTGATCCCAGAATGCATGTGGGAAGGGGATGAAGTCCACTGGCTTGTCACTTCTGCCCTAAATCTCTCCCCTACACAGGACTTCTTCACCTGCTCCCTCCTCTGCCCTCAGAAGCTGACCTGTTGTTTCATGCTCTCCTCAACTTTCCCATCAACCCTTAACATGCAGCTCAGAGCAATTTCTTTTGCAAATCTCTTATACTAACAGCTGTTCCTGTCCCCCATTCGACTCTCTACTCAAGTCAGAGGAGAATTCACAACTGGGAGTCTGTACATCTATGCTTTGAAATAGGAGTGGAGCCTTATACTCTTAAAATGATTGTAGTAGTTTTCCTTTAAGAGCAATTTTACGGTGAACTTTTAATCTATTAATCATCTTTCTGTATTTTTTTGCAAGAAGAGTTTTCTATGAGAATAGTAATTATCTTGATCAATAAGAAAATGCAATAATAGTAAATTACTTTAGTAAGGCCCCAGTAAAGATCCTTCATCAGGTGTTTGGAGGTCATAGGCTAAGAGCTCAGGGACTTGCTTTTTATCATGCATAAGACTTTTAAAAATTGAATTAGAAATCAATTCAGTTAGAAATCAAGATATTTTGCACATTCATCTGACCTCTTCTGTGCAACATGTCAACATAGCCCACAGTAAATCAACTCCCCAATCCCAGCCTGAGATCCCCTTGTCAAGCCTGGGCATGCTCTGTCCACTGGACACTCTCTCTAGCACTCACTACTTCGTTGGTTACATTGTCATTTGGCGTTGGAAGCATTTCAATTATGCAAGTCTGCATGTCAGAAACTGACTTGCTCGTGTACTTCCTTAGATGGGGGTACCCTGCTGCCCCTTGGAGACCCCTCTTGAAAATTACAGTGCAAAGTTCACAGTGGTTTGCTGGTTTGCAAGTGGGCAGGAGTCTATTTGCAGGGAGGAACTCTCTCCTGCCAGCAAGAGGTAAACTGAGGAGAATGGGTTTCACCAGGTCTTAGAAGAGAAAGGAACAGGGCTGGGTGGGTGGGCCCAACCCTTTTAAATAAGAATCCAACAACTCAGAGCTTATCAAAAGCAAACCAAGCCTGCAGGCCCTTTTCAGGTCTGTGGATCTCCAGTCCACATCCAGGACCTTTCCTCAGGATTAAATGAAACTTAAACCTACTAAATAAACACAGGCACAAAAAAATCATTGGGAGTCGTTCACCTGACATCAATCATTGCTGCCAGAGTGTTCCTTGTCTTGACAGCTTACTGTAGGGAGGGAGCCCTGGGCTCCCAGGAACAAAGACAAGGAGAGAAAGAAAGGAAAATAGCAACAGAGAAGAAAATCTTTACATGGCAAGCTCAGGAAGGAAATTAAATGGAGACAGTTATCAACAGGAAGATAAATCTAAAATCAGGCCAGAGGATTTTGTGGTAGACTTTACAATGGGTTCTCCTTCCTCCTTTAATTCAATATAATAGAAAGCTTTGATTTACCAAGACCTCTCTGTGGCAAACATGGTGCTGAACACTTCATTCATTCACTCAATCACTCATGTGTCCACTCATTCATTCATTATCCCAGGGGCTGGGTATACAATGGTGAAGAAGGCCAAGCCCCTGGCAAATGAAGAAGACAGAAAATAGAAAAGTAACACATAAATATATAACATTACAGAGTGATACATGGTATGGAGAAAATAAAAAAATAAGGGGTTGGAAAGGGGGGTTCAAAGGTTTTCTTAGGTCCACAGGTCAGAGGAGATCTGTCTAGGGAGGCAGCACTAGCACTGAGATCTAAAAGCAGGAGTCACTGTTGAATGACCCAGGCAGGATGTTCCAGACAAAAGTTCAAAGGCCCTGTGACAGACTTGCATTGGCCAATTTGAAGTCCAGGTGGAGGGTCAGCAGGCTGACTTGTACATGGAGTTCTGCCCATGAAAATTCAGTAAGCAGGAGCAGGTCAGAGATACCAAAATGGGAAAACTTAATCTGAAGCCAAGGTACTATTTTGATTTAGACTAAAAGACAACCATTTTTTTTTTTTAGCTAAGTTCCTGATACTTCTAAAACTCTCATCATTTTTCTCATTTGATGAGAGTTTTAGAAGTATCAGGAATACTTATTTGCCAGATAAGTGTGTGCACCTCAAGAATAATCAACTGAAGATTGATAGGAGTTGGTGGATGAATACCCCACTTCCTTCCCCTCAGGTGAGACAACTCTGAAGCATGGCATGGCACCTTCCCCCAACCAAGCCCAAGCCCAGGGAACTCATGGTGGTTACTTAACAATAATAAATCCTTCATTGCCTCTTCATGGAATCTGTCTGATTTCCTCTCTCTGACATGCAAGTTTCCATCAGGAATCTTTTCCATGGGCTCTCTGACACGTAGAAGGTGGCCAGTGTTTGTTCATTAATGGATGACGTGTCTCTAGGTGAGAAGCACATGCGAGAAGTATGTCATGAGGCCTCACATATATTCAGTTCCCCAACGGTTTCCTGCAGATGCGTTGCTCCAGCTCCAGTCTGACCTCTGGTCAAGGTCCTCCCCCTTCTGAAGGATATATTGATTAGTGTTCTCTGGGGACAGTTCTAGTGATAATCTGGCTCTTCTCAGAAACACACAGCATAAACAACCTTTCAGATTTATCCCAGCCTCCCTTGCTCAATGTTAGCTGTTTCTCCTGGAAATATTGGTTTGGGGAGGAGATGTTTTATACCCCTATGTCATTTCTCAAGCCATATTGGTCACATGAAGCCAAGCAAACAATGGTCTATAACTGCTAAAATATGAGGATCAAGTCTTCTACTTCAGCATCTGGCCTTGTCCAGGAAGCTATTTCTTTTCCTGCAGAGACTTGTGGCAACAAAGTGGACTCCCCAAGTTATAGCATCCAAGCAAACAAGCACTAAGTCACATCTCTACATTTCAAATACAAGTACCTAAAATAGACTTTTAGTGTTCTGAACTTGAAGTTACTGTACTTGCAAATGACATCGGATTAATTTCTTGGCCTGCATCCAAAGTAAATGGACTTGTGTTCATTGCGTTTTAAGGTAAATGTGTCTTCTGCATATCTGCAATAGTCGAGTGGTAGCAAATAGCTGATAAGCCATTGAGGGATTCATTAGTCATTTTCAGAAGGCTTTTCAACCAGGAGGTCCATCTACTGAGCAACTGCAAGCACGTTCCCTGGAAACTGAAGCTAAATGAACAGGAGATTTGTTTTCTAGAAACCAACCCAAACAAGAAAAACTATTCTACAATGAAAAGTGAGGTATCACCTCTGGGGTCTTTGGATAAAGAAAGATGCCCTGATAGCCATATGGCTCAAGGCCATTGGAAAAAATACTGAGAGGGCTCTACTAAATATCAAATGTGGCTGACACTCTAGGTGGGGAAAATAATTAGAAAGTCATTTGCCAACATCTCTCAGTGAGTAGTGACTCTGTACTGAGTTTCCCACATAAATGAAGCCAATAGGACCCTGAGTTTGGTGATGTTGGCTTGTCTTCTATGGCATACACATGAAATGAGACACAAGTGTACAGGAGTGGGACAGATAACCAGCTAATAAAATTCTTTTCCTTTGGCTTCATGATGTTGCATAAGACAAATCTCAATAGGGGGACTAGTAGCTGAGCTCAGAACCCTGGTGGATACACACATCTATGCATAGTCACAAAGGTAGGGAAACAATAAACCAAAGACAGGAAGGGAAGGAAATGTACCAGAGGGGTATAAGAATATAGTCAGATTCTCCATTATGTGAAGTTAGGTCCAGGCAAAGGCTAGAGACTATAGCAAATGACAGTCCTGAGCAGGTGCTCAGAGAACAGCTGTCTCACACACAAAGCTCATCATATTAAAGCCACTCTGTTTACTGTATAATTATATTTACCTTTAATGTCTACTGGGCATTATTCTTATGTTCCATTGTAGCCCAACCAAACATTTCATTTTGCATGATGAGAAGCCGATTCTTCACTCTCTCCCTACTAAGCTTCAATACATTCTTTCAAAAGTACAGATAAATCATGTAAAGGGGGACTATCACTGGATTGAGTTCTGACAGAGTTTGCACTGACATTATATAAACTATCAGGTAAATGAAGTGACAAGGCTAACGAACATTGGGCTTTTTCCTGTCTGACTTCATGTCTCATTTTAATCAATAAAGCTCTTAGCAAAATTCAAGTTTGGTATGGCCTTTGTCTGCCTCTAACAGAGGCAGAAGAAGAGAGAATATAAAGCTATAGCAGAGGTCCTTCATGTTACAAAGAACCAGACTGAGTGACCCCCTTCCCTTAAAAATATTTAGTGAATTTGTAGGCAAGGGAGATGCTGATCTGGGAGGATTCTGGAAATAAAGGTTGGGAACCTGTGAAGATCTGTACTATTACCTGTTGAGGCCTGTTTTAGGCATTCTGGAACACGAAAGATGACTTGTCTTTTTTTTTAATAATCACAATGAAATACCTCTCTTGTTTAATTTTAAAATTTCTAGTTTTTAAATATTTTATATTAATATGTATTAATTGTACATATTAATAGAATTCAGTGTGATATTTCTATACATGCATTTAGTGAGCACTGATCAGGTATTATCAGCATAAAAATATGAAAAGTCTTCTGTAAGTCCCAGTGCAGTTAACCTTTAAGAAACTACCACTTGTAGATTTCAGTGTGACATCAACAAATAATATTCACAATTATAGGGAAAGGGTATGTTAAAACCCCTTCTTTTTCATACAACAATCTATATAAAATCATCTTTTCTTCATTTACTTCAACCAAAATAAAATAACAGATTTAATGCAAAAACAGGTATGAGAATCCAGTTATCAATAATAAAGAGATCTGAAAAAATGTAAAAATATAAAATATGCCTGCTTCTCCCTAATTGTGTTTGATTTTGGAAAATTTAGTTATTTTTACTTAAAAATATATTGTTTACATTAATATTTAGTGGGTTTATTACCATTATTTCAACATAAATTTTTATATTTTCTCAATTTCAAGTTCTAATATGTCAAATATCAAACCCAATATCAAAAGATATGGCCCACATAAATAAAAGCTCTCTAGGGTCTTAATTTTTAAGACTCTAAAGAAACACTGAATCACAAGTTTGAGATCCTCAGATATCCAAATACCTTTATAGTGGGACTTTAGGTCTACCAAGATCTGTTGGTCACCTCTAATCATAATAATAAATATGAAGATCTGATGAACATCTTTGGGGAGTCCTAGGAAGAACTTCCACCAGTCTATCAGTCAAGCTCTAAACTTAGTCCCTTGACTGGAATCAGCCAAGATGGCACAGTGAAGCAAAAGCTTAGTATTTATAAACTATCTCCTGAACAGTCCCTTCTACTTTTAAGAAAGTGTCCTCTAAGATTAGGTGACTGTATCAGAGACGTTCAGGCACATGACATACCCCAAGGACATCCTTCATGTATAGTCAGTCTCCTTCTACATGATTTCTCTAATACCCACATGCAGATGACAAAACAAGCCAAACAGTCCCCAGACCTGATCTGCAAAAACTAATCCATGGCAGGATATGCAGCTCAGATTCTATCTGCATCTGTTGGGATTCCCTGGGGTTGGGGAGTTGGAGGATGTGCTGGCAGGCTGTCATGCCCTCTATCTTGGCCAGACACAACAGGGAGGAGCACTCATTTCTTGGCTCATCTATGAAATTTAGAGAACAATGTAGTATAGGCCCCTTTCCCACTGATTCTCAAATTTTTGGAGGATCAGAGCTTGCAATTCATCTTTCATTTCCATTACAGTTACTGTTGTTTCCTGGAGTAAAAGAAATTTTCCTAAGTACAGCTCCTATATCTAATGTAGACCAAAAGCTGAAAGATTCCCAACTGCAGAAGCTGCATTTAAAGTTGGAGATTCCAGAGGTGTTACTAGTCATAACCTGAATTCTCAGCATTGTCAATAATGGCTGTTGACTTTGGTCAGCTTTGCCAAGACGGATGTTCTGCTCCTCAAATATGCTCATGTCAAGAAACTGCCTCCCTTAGACAATCTTATGGTTGTGGTTAATCTTCAGAACTCCCCTGGAAAATAGCTAAAAATGACTGTGTCTAGTAGAAGATGACTTCACCCAACTTCTTTCATGATTTTCTACAGAATATCCTGAAGTCTCTTTTGCATTAGATAACAGCATCATTAGAGCACTTTGCTGTTTTAATTATGAATCAAAGCCAAAATATTCACTACTTATCTACCTGATATTTTATATTTTAGGTTTGCATTTTGAAGCATTTAAATTATATGCTAAACTGTAGAGAAGATTCTCTGGGTTTAAAAGAGAAAAGCAAATTTATAAAAAGCCATCCTCACTGGATGCAGTAGAACACACCTGCAATCTCAGCTACTCTGAAGGTTGAGGCAGAAGGATCACAGTTCAGGGTCAGCCTGGGCAACATAGCAAGACCATGCCTCAATACAAAAAATAAAAAGATGTAGCTTGGTAGCAGAGCACCCCTGAGTTCAATCCCAGTACCACATATAAAAAGCCATCTTTAACTTCATGAAAAGACAGGAGACTAGATATGTGTTCAGTTCTCTCTCACTTAGTGTCACCACAATGTACCATCCATCAGATCTTTCTCTTTATTTTTCTATTTAGTCATCCATTTATTTATTTTTTAAACAAAATTCAAAGTATCCTCTAATCAGTGGAGTTGAAGAGTTTAAAAGAAATATTTAAAAATGCAAATCATGGAGACTATGACAAAAAATCACATCATGAATAAAGTTGGCATCATATGAAGTGGTTGTTTTTTTTTTTAATCTAATAAAGCCACCATTTTAAAAAAAAGAGAAAGAGATTCAGCAACTTGTGCAAAGGAACATTCAGTTTTCCAAGGAATAAAATAAAATAAAATAAGGAGATTGCAAGATGTTGCCTATTCTGCTGATACCAAAATAGATATTTGATAAATATTAATTTCTTTTATTTTACACTTAATTCAGATGCTGGTCATTTTTCTCTAAATTTTTCTTCTTTTTTCTTTGTTCCATGGTTGTCACATAGAATTAAATTTTTTTTATTGGTTGTTCACAACATTACAAAGCTCTTGACATATCATATTTCATACATTAGAATCAAGTGGGTTATGAACTCCCATTTTTACCACAAATACAGATTGCAGAATCACATCGGTTACACATCCACATTTTTACATACTGCCATATTAGTGACTGTTGTATTCTGCTACCTTTCCTATCCTCTACTATCCCCCCTCCCCTCCCCTCCCATCTTCTCTCTCTACCCCATCTACTGTAATTCATTTCTCTCCATGTTTATTATCCCGTTCCCCTCACCACCTCTTATATGTAATTTTGTATAACAATGAGGGTCTCCCTCCATTTTAGAATTAAATATTGATGATTAAATAGACCCACTGACTGGGTCACAGAGATAAAAGATGCTGAATGCCCTGACTGCAAGTGAGCAGTTGACAGATGAATCCCAGTTCCTGGGGATTGTGCTTAAAAAAGATACACCTGCCTACAGGTGGTTAAGCAGAGATCCATTTCTATAGAAGAGACTGCCATAAATCAGAAAGAGATAAAAGCATTTAAAACCAACAAAGCAGGCAACATTTTTTGAGTAATTGAGCCTCGTTTTAGAAAACAAGAAATGTCTGTGTTAGTCCTTGTCTTTCAAACATTATTCTCTGTTTGGTTAAGCTATACAAACACCAGGGCTCTGATGTAAGCAAGACTTTTTCTTTTTGTATGTTGTACATAAATGTCTTTAATCTTTTGAGTTAGGAATTTATTGGTTGAGTTTTCCTGAGTAAATTCAGCAAAGCTCTGAAATGTTTTTTTTTCTCCCAAAAGACATGAAGCAGGGAGGAGGCAGGGAAGGGTCAATGAAGCTCAAACCAGCAAACCAAACTGAAGAAGAAAGAAAAAAGGGGGGGGAGGGAGAGAGAGAGAGAGAGAGAGAGAGAGAGAGAGAGAGAGAGAGAGAGAGAGAGAGAGAGGAGAGAGAAGAAAAGAAGAAGAAGGAGGAGGAGGAGGAGGAGGAGAGGAGGAGGAGGAGAAGAGGAGGAGGAGGAGGAGAAGAGGAGGAGGAGGAGGAGGAGGAGAAGAGGAGGAGGAGGAGGAGGAAAGAGAAGAGAAGAGAGGAGAAGAGAATTTTCTGGAAAAAGAGAGTAGGAGAGAAATCTAGTTGACTTTTAACCAGTTTGACCCTGGACTCAGGTGAATGTGCCTTGGTTCAGGTAGGGACAAAGCAACTTCAGTTGAGCTTACCAGTTGCAAATCAGTTTCCTCTTGGTACTCAACAACCAGCAAAACAAATCAACAACACAGTGGTGTAATGTCATGGTTGTGCTCTGGCCACTCACTCTGGTTCTTTCTACCAGTTCTCTGGTCAAGGCCACATCACAGTCTGTTGTTTCCCATGGTTAGTCCATAACTTGGGATTCACTCAAGTCTCCCCTTTTGTGAGCTGGTGAAGACAGGCAGGAAGTGCTTCATGAGTTGGTTGGGGCCAAAGAGCAGGTGTCAGAAGCAGAGAGACTGCTTCTGGTTTCATTTTGATCCCCTCTTACACTTGTTCTGCTCCCAGCCTCTGTCCCTGTACCTGTCTTTTCCAGTTCCAAGAAAAAAAAAATTATACAGAGTATCTGCAGAAGACAGTTGACCCTGTGATAGTTCTGCTTGATAATTTTAACCAAAAGAGTAAAAATTTAATGTTGACAATAGATGAAAAGATCTTACTTCACATGACTTATGGCATTTTCAATTTTTCTAGGAATTTTCAAAGGATAAGTATCTGTGAGATATAAGTCAAAGGACTCTAGTTGTTGGCTGCAGTAACAAACACAACAAACTAGAAAGCATATACTAGAGAATTAACTATCTCACAGTTTGGGAGGCTGAAGTCCATGATTTAGGTGTTGACTGGGTTGATTCCTTCTGAGGCTACAAGGAAGAAACTCTTCTGTTTTTTTTTTCCCTAACTTGTGGTCGTTTGCTGGCAAAGCCTGGTGTTCCCTGGCTTCATGTTCATTGGCATGCTCCCTGTGTGTTGCCATATTGGATTGGGGGCCCATCCTACTCCAACATGACCTTAGCTTAATCAGGTAGATTTCCATTAACCGCGTTTCCACATGATGTCACACTCTGCATTACAGGGGGTTAGCAAATCAATCCTTAAATTGAGTATGTTGGTGTGTTTCTGTTGCATGTAGCAGCCAAGTTTTCTTACCAGACAGCCCATCAGGAAAAATAACTTGGGTATACAATGAATGTGTAAGACTGAACACAAACTGTGAGTGTTGAGAGGGACGTAGGGTGATCAACTGTTCTGTTTGCCTTAAACTGATAAGATCCCTGGCATATAGAACTTAGGACTGAAACAGTGCAAGTCCTACACAAACCTCATGAGCTGATCACTTTAGCAGGGGATCCTCTGATAACAAAAACATTTGCAAATCATAAATTCATATCATATTCACAATTCTGTTGCCAAACTCACACCTTTGATTAGAGAAAGATTCAGACACTTATGTAATAGAGGTAACTTAAAGGTCTTGTGGAAGAGCTGGAAAGGGTAGGGATGGGTGTCCCTGACAGAGTACAGCAAGTTATGCGCTCATGCCTGGATAAGATCGTGGTTCATCACCATTGCATGCTTCTGAAAGAAATCAGAAAACAAAAATATTTGTTATAAGGAAGCTTAAGAAAAAAATGACAGGAAGGGAAAGGGAGATACTGAGGAATGAAACTTACCAAATTATGCTATGCCCAGGTATGAATATATCACAATGAATCCCACTTTTATGTACAATTATAATGTACCAATCAAAAATAAATAAATATGGCTGGAGTTGTGGCTCAGTGGTAGAGTGCTTGCCCAGCACACATGAGGCACTGGGTTCGAACCTCAGCACCACACTAAAAAAATGAAATAAAGATATTGTGTCCACATAAAACTAAAAAATAAATATTTTTTAAAAATAAATAAATAAATAATTAAATAAAAGACTAGTACAGTAAAGGAGGGAGTCAGTGGGTGACAGGAGGGAATGGAAAAGGGAAACACTGGGGACTGAAGTGGTACAAATTATGTTATGTGTGTGTGTGAATGTGTCATAACAAACTCCACTATGATGTAAAATCATAATTCACTAATAAAAATATAATAAAAAAGAAAGAATGTCAAGGAGGTTCTTTCAAGAAGTACAATTTGGAAAAAAAATATACTTAGAGTTATATAAAGGTTTATAGAGTGATACAGAAAAGTAGAAAATATGGAGGGAAGTACATATAGGCCTGGATTAAATATCAAGTTCTATGTCAAGTTAGAAAATCATATGGGATTTAAAAAGAGAAAACTATTAAAACTATTACCAGCTATATAAATGTATCATAGAAAAAAATCATATTTGAAAAAAATTTGAATTATACATAGAGACAAAAAAAAGCTGAATAAAGATAAGAGATCTCCAAATCTAGAAAGGCTCCAAGGAGAAGATCATGTAAAAGTTTATAAATGTTGAATAGACTGAATAAGAAAGTGAACAAATGAACAAATATATTCACAAGCTTCTTTAGAATGATGGAGTTTAATTTACCCAGACCATGAGCAGCTTTGCTTCTGAAATTAGAAAACTTGAGTCTAAACCTTTCATCATGAGCAACAAAAACTCAGACCCAGCAGAATTGTCCAAATTGCTGTGTAGTATGTGTCTCAGAATTGTCCATCTGAGACTCAGGAGTGAGGCAGGTTTATCTACTGGCTCTCATTCCCCATTGGGCGAGAGCTTTCCCAGTCACAGGTAAGTGACTGTTACATCCTTGCATTCCAGACCATGCCTTCAGGGTGTCTGAAAGTGTCCTAGTTTGGATTTCTCCAAAGCTGAGCCTGAGAAAAGGATTTGGGTACCTAGGATTCTTTAAGAAATGTTCCCAGGGAGGCAGAGTGGAGGAATAAAGAAAATGAGACAAAAGAGGAAGAAAAGCAAATGGGTGCCTGTTGATCTGTTTAGTGCTATGGGCCCTGGAATCCATCTCCCTGGGAGCCCTAGGAGGAGCCCTGTGCATCATGCCTCAGATCTGTCCACCAAGGCGCAGAAGGCTGGGGGCACTTCCCACACATTCCCGTCCTCTGTTGTTGGACAACTGCCCCAAGACGGTCAATTCCTCCCAAGACTTTGGGGCTTTACTGCCAACAGTAGAGTGAACACTTTATCTTCAGAAAAAGCCCTAAGGCAAAACAACAGAAAAACAAAGTCTTAGGGAAATGAGCCTGGTAGCTACAATGTCTTCCTCCACCCTTGCTGTTCTCCCATCCCTTCAGCCCTGATTCAGGTTTCAAGATCTCTTGAAGGAATGCAACTGTGACTGCTTTCTGGCTCCTTAAGCACCCCAAATTCATTTCTCCAACTGTGTCCAAGCAGACACCTCAACTGGTCTGTATTCAGAAATTTGGCAGCAATCCCTCTCACAGGCAAAGGCCTGTCAAACGAAGCCCCTCACCTTCTGATGCCACCCTTTCCATCTGATTCTCCAATTGCATTCTCCAGCACCTCCCACACTAAGTCCCAGTGTTCACCCTGTTCATGAACACAAGCTCAGCCAGTGCTGTGACCCCCCAACCTGGATCACCTCTCTCCATCACCTAATTTCTTGAGTAACCTTGTCTGTTTCCAGATACTGTCTCTCCCATTAAGCCTTCTACTATCCTTACCCATCCTACCCCAAAATCCACACATGCACCACCCACTTCACACATACTACACCCACCATACATATCACCCCCCACACACACCCTCACACACACCATACACAGCAGATACACACAACACACAGACTGTACCAGCTCCCCTCTGTGTTGATTCTTCCCTTCCATGTATACTAGTGTTTTAGTTACATCTTTATTGTAGGTCACCAAGTTTAACCTTGTGTTACAGTTACACATATTTCTTCCCAACTTTTTCTTGTGTGACCTTTAATGCAGGTGTTATATCTGATTAATTTTTGTTCCCCCCAAGCAAATCAATGTCACATGCATAGCCCCCTCAGTGAACTCCAGGTGAATTAAACTGGATGCAATAGAATTAATTTCACAGGCAGAAGAAACCCAGGGGCCTTTTAAGGAAGATGCACTGTGCATTTTCTTAACTAACTCCATGATGGCAAAGACTCATTGTTTTACAGATTGTGCCTGACTACAACTTACATCCAAACTTCAGAACCATGATAGCAGGAAGCAAATGTCCCCCCTGTTGATAGCATTAAAAGAAAAAGACCCAGAGAAGAAGTTCAGCCAAACTGAGAGAGACTAAGGCCAACGATGCTGAAGGCCACACGACCTGGCAGAGGGCTGAATTTCTACGGGAAGGTCATGGGGAGTCACTACATATCTGAGCTGATGTGCAATATGATTAAAGCTGCACTTTAATAATGGTCCATTAGGTGTATTTAGAGGGAAAAATCTTCATATTTTGCAAATAAGGCAGGTATGCACTGTCTGCCTCATCGGAAATTCCACACACAGCTTGATGTACTCACAAATTCACAATTCAGAATTAATTGGTTTTTAGGCCATGCATTTAGGTCAGATCTCCCAGACACTCCATTTCATGTGGTGAAAAGAAATTAAGTCAATTTTCCCCCTGCCAGACCCTCGGCTCTCATCTCGCAGGCCTGGCGAGCCATCCCTCTGCATGCGCGGGAGGAAGACAACCTTTAAAGGCATTCTCATTATTTCTCAGAGAGATGTCATTAAGTACTGTAAACATGTCCTGAATGAGTCCATGTCACAAAGACGGCAAAGTGTTTATAGAATAAAAGCCTATAAGAGCCAAAGTGAGATAAAATGGGGGAGGGAACAAAGAAAGAGGGAGAGATTTTTTTTGAAAAAGGAAGAGAAAACGTCTTCTTGACCAATGAGTTCAGTAAAAGGTGTGCACCCTGAGTAAATTTGTCCAGATGAACTTGATCACAGAGGAAAACAGGAATAGGATCTACCTGGGTTCAGGGGCCCACTGCCCTACTGCCAGGCCCCTGAAAGACATCACTAATTGACCACATCCATCTCTCTCTCTGAATTCACACCTGGCAGACATTGCCAATTGATTACCTATATGCTCCTCTGAATTCACACCTAGCCTCAGAATTCTTGGCAAGGAAGTAGTCAAATCAGTCATGCTAAGCTGTAGTTGAAACTTACTAATGTTTCTGTTTGAGAGGAACCTGGGACTGTTTCCTTTTCAAGCCTATGATATTGAGCTATAACAAAGAGAATTATTGCCCAAGATGAGAGGAACACACTATCTTATTTGAACATTTTTTGTTGTTGTTGTTATTTTACTCTGCATTGTTTACAATCAAGAAGACAAGCTGCTTGGAGGTCTGCATTGATTTTAATCCCTCAAAGTCTAACAACGTGTGAGCACACAGACCCCAGGACAATGTCTGGAATGCATGGTGCATGGGTTGTAGAGGATCAGTATGTTCATTTCCCAGGAAGAAAAATAGCATCATGACTCTTCTTTAGGGCTCAACAACCAAAAACTCTACTCCTGCTTCATTCAGGCAGCAGAAAGACCTGAAAGGCTACATCCCCCTGGGGCAGGCCTTGGTCAGTGATTGACAGTGTGGAAGTATAAGAACACAGCCATCTTGCTTTGGGGTGGACAAGTACCTTGTGTTCTAAAGTTCAACAGGGTCAGGCTGGCACTACCTAAACAATTCTGAATCACATTCTCTCTAGGCTTCCTCCCTTTCTGCTCTGTTTTTCCCATGTCCTTACCTACTTGTCCTGGGAATACTTTCTTAACATAGATTATCACATACACATGACTGCTTATCTTGGGCACAATAAGAGCTGTAGATCATAAGCTCTAATAAGGCAGAGTGCAAGCCTCACCTGTGTTTTGTCAGTCTGAAGAGGCCAGACCTGCGCATAAGACTCCACTTGCCCTTTTCTCTTGGGGTGTGCTTGGCCACATCTGTAACTTGAAGAAACAAATTGTGGAACACTGAGTGGCTCTGATGAGTTCTACAAATGTCCTTCATTATGCATGTTGTTTGTCCTACAAGCAAATAGCTACATGGAGACTTTGGGCCAGGAATCCTAAAAATATAATGCCGATAAATCAGCTGAAATGAAATGATGAAAGGCTATTCAAAATCTAGCATGAGAAAGTATGAGAAGAAACTGCAATCTTGAGCAGAAATAACTGGAAAAAGTTTTGTGTGCCTAAAAAATTTGTTGAAGAAACTGAGAAATCACAGGTAAAAAATAACAAAATAAGTCAAGCACACTGTGCACATCCATTATCTTCACCAACTCAGGAGGCTGAGGCAAAAGGATTATAAATTCCAGGCAAGGCTGGGCAATTTAGTGAAACCCTGTCTTAAAATGAAATAAAAATGGCTGGGGTTGTAACTCAGTGGTAGTGCTACATCCCCAGGATCACAAATGGACAATAAATAATTAATTAATCATACCACTGCTCAGGAATAATTGCTTATAACATTTTGGTATATCTATATACTTAGACTTGATATCCTCCATATGTAAATTTGTTGATCTAAAAAAATTACAATTGACTTTTTACAATCAGCTTTCATTTCATCATCAATGCAAACCACAGTTATAATTTTCTATGCTTTTTCTATTGCTATCAACTTACAAAGTAGTTTTACTTATTGTATTTCACAGGTAAAATAATTTCTTCTGTTTTTATATAAATAGAAATCTTGAACTCAGAAGAGTATCAATTCCTTCAAAGCAATGCATTCTTTTTTTCTGTTGCGAAAGTTGGTTTAGCTTTTAGCAGATTCTGAATAGGGCTGTATTAGCCTTCTATTACTGCTATAATAAGTTATCACAAAATTAGTGACTTAAAATGCAAATTTCTTTTCCTATATTTCTGCAAGTCAAAAGGCCAATGGTGGTTTCTCTGGGCTAGCATCAAGATATGGATAGAATTGCTTTACCTTCTGGAGGCTCCGGGAAAGATACATTTCCTTGCTTATCCCAGCTTCTAGAAGCTTACTATATTGTTTCTTATATTCCTATGTTACATCCCTCTTTTTCATCTTCAAAGCCAGTGAGGAGGGCAAGCTTTCATCCTTCCTCTTTTCTCTGTCTTCTGAAGCTGCATCTTCCTCTAAATTCTCCTTGGGTTTTCTTCAAGGACCCTTGTGGTTACATTGGGCCCACTCAGATAATTCAGAACTATTTCCCTATTTAAAGCTTCGTTATTTTCAACCTTAATTCCATTTGCAACCTTAACCCCTTGTCATGTAATCTAACATAGTCAGGTTTAGGGTATGGCCATATTTGGGGGGGTGGGCATTATTTTGCCCACCTCAGGGTCTAACAACAAAAAGAAAGCATGTCATAAAATGTCACATGCATTCATTAATCAATTTATCAAGAATTTGTTGAGCATCTACTAAATGCTACTGTGCTGAGATGGTAAGATGCGATTACAACCAGGAAATGTGATAACCATCTTGATTTGCCCAGAACTGGAAGAGTTTCCCAGGATGCAAGACTTTCAATGTTAAAGCTGGGTTGATACCAATATTTCAATGCTAAAGTCTCAGGCAAAGGAAGATTGATCACCCTAGGTGCAGTGTCTGTCATTCAAAAATTTACACACCATCAAGACTTCCAAAGAAACTAGGAGTTGCCCTACGAGTAGCTTTAAAGAAAAAAGAATAGGGTTGAGGTATATATGAATGAAAAAAAGACTCACATCTTCACTGTGAGCAGTCCTTTGGATAATATTGATTGCACTCTAAATGTATGTCATATGCTGGCTACATGCTACACATATTATCTTGTTTAAACCTCAAGACAACTCCATGAAAAGAGAAGAGTCCTTGCCTAGAGTTTTCAGATGAGGACACAGAGAAAGAGAAATCATTTGACTAACACCAGAAGACTAATGTCTATATCCTGTTTCACAGAAACAGACCCAGACACAAAGAACAAGCAGAACAAGCAATTTAGTAAGGATGTGCTCCCAGGGGAAATCATAAGAGAATCAAGAAGAAGGATAAGAAAGGTGAAGAAAATTGCAAGGGTAAGATTTTCGGAAAAGATAACTTGAGGGTAGCTTCATTCTGATCTGGCAGGGGAACTAAGATGTAAGTTACCCTCAGAGTTTCTCCCAATGTGAAGTGGGGTTCATATCCCACAACCCTTTGTTGGCTGCTTTGCACAACTCCAGGGCAGTTCTTTCTACTATATAGGAAAATAATCAGGTATGGATTATTAAAAGCAAAAGCCCATAGAAGTGAGGAGATGTTGAAACAACATGTAAAACTAGCCCATATGGTCTGTATGAGACTCCAGGAATAAACATTTGAACCCAATCCTGCCTGGTAAATCCCACAGCACAGCAGGGTGGCTAAATCTCTCTTCCATTTCATCACGTTCTTAGAAATTGTCTAAGAATACTTCTTTTGCAAGAGTTTCTTTCCACCAGGACTGGAATGACACCAATATTAAAACGCAAAGTGTGCTGCCATTCAAATTTCTCAGAATCAATGTAGCATCCCAGTGTGACTCTCCCCAGGTAATTTACTCTTGTTTCCTCTGACACTTGGCTTGCTAAGAATGGAGAGCTAATTAGCAGAACACTGATAAGATTATGATGATTAAATACTATCTGAATCTTGGTGATTTTTTCAAATGACTTTTACGCATCATCACCTATCTTAAAATTTCCATCCATACACAGGTTTTAATTATGTCCAGAATTTTGTGCAAATGGGAGACTAGGAGGCAATACTCTTTCTTTTCATGATTATTGTAGGGATGATAACTCCTAATTTGAAACATCACAGGACCTTCATCTTTACTGAAAATGTGATGTTTTAGTGTGACCTTGGATCTTTACTATCTCTGAGAATGGATCCTTTATGGGCTCCAGATGGAAAGTATAAAATTAATAACCCCTTGTAGACTAACACCCATATGTTTTTCATGTACTACAGAGATGTACTTTGCTCATAGTGTCCTTTATTTAAATGAAATTAACATATAAATGATGATAAATTGCTGCTTCTGAATTTTGTGCTAGACATGGCAAAAAAAAGGTATTTAGTATTGGCATTAAAAAGTCTGAAAAAGAAATGGGTCTGCGAAATGGCAAATAAAAATCACCAGTCCCTCTAGTAATTTTGTGTTTGGAATAACATTCTCATACCCCAAATAAACCAATGCAAAAATCAATGCCCAAAATAGTAAAATATTTGTTTGTATTACTTAGGACTTTGTTTGACCACAAGTGACACATGATAGTTGATTATACAAGAAAGAAGTTTATTTCTTTCTCACATAAATCCAGGTTATGTTCCATAAACTCTACAGTTCCTTGCAACTCACTTATCAGCTATCTCTAAACTGTGGCTGTGGTTCTTATGATCCAAGATGGCAGCACCATATAGCATTTCTGGGTAGGGGTAGGTCCATGGTCTTTAAAGGAAGGATTCACAAAGCACCATTCAGCCTCTCTTTAAATCTGTTTGGCCAGATTCTTGTTCCATGGCCATACCAGCCCCACGGGATGCTGGGAAATGTAGTCTTTTACATGAATAACCAAGGTCCTGCTAAAAAACAAGAATATATTACTATGGAGGACAAGGTGCAAATGGATCTCCAGAAACAAAACCAGACTCTCTTATAAGCACCTATGGTGATTTCTAAAGACATGAATATGCTAATTTTAATAAAAATCAATTATATTTCTTCTTTATTCAAATTAAAAGAATTTTTTAACCCTCATCCTGCTTTATTCAAAGGAAAGATTTAAATCTGATCTCAATTATAATTTAAATGAAGCCATGTGAACTATGGAAAGTCAATCTACACCACCATTAGATAGCTTTAGCAGGTTCAGATTCTATAATGAATTATTTAATTTGCCTTGAAAGCAGAGAGCCACCTTGCCCAAGACCATGCCTTCTCTTTTCTGGAGTTCCATCTCTGAGTATTTATCCATGTGACTACATAAAGATCTGTCTTCTTGGCTCTACCAGGGACAGCGCTGAAAGATCATACCACCCTCAGAGGTGGAAGGCAGCCTTCCTGCTCTGTATGCCTCTGCCCAACTGTGCCTTTTCCACCTCCTCCACCTCCAAAACCATTGTTTCCTAGAATACTTCCTAACACATCTTCTGCATGCTGATTTCCATCTCAGAAACAACTTCTCAGGGAAGGAACAGCCAGTGAGCAGCTCAAATTCTTACTGAATTATTCTCTAATAATAATTATTCTCTAATAATCACATCTCTTGATCTCTTCCAACTATTTTTTATAACATGACACTCAGGCCTATTGAGACAGTCACTAGGTATCTCTGCTTCCAGGGGAGGCTGGGTCTGTTCAGTAATCCTCTGTCATCCTGGGAGTCCTTCCTGTTACTCCAGGACCCTGCTCTGTGTGAGCAGATGCCCACTGGGTGTTTATAATCTTTGTAGGAGGATGTGCTATAGCTGGAGGAATGGAAATTGACTGTCTGCACTATCATATCCAAGAAATTTGAAACTGGGTAAATGAGTAAATCACTTTCCCATCTTAAACAGGGGGACCACAAATCTTCCTTCATTCAAAGGGCTTTTGAATTAAATAAATTAATATGGTTTAAATTGTCAGCTTCTTCAGCCCTTTTCTTCCAACTTCTTGCAAGCCTTAAAACAATCTGTGGTTTTGCAAGCCCTTCATAGGAATTCTGTACAGTTTGACAGTTACTGCTTCGTCCAAAAGATATAGACAGGAGAGGTTTGTTTTTCACACTTGATTCTAAACATTCCTGCTCCCAACACACACACATTCTCTCTGTTCCTCTCTGTTCTTTCTCCTATGCAAGTGTCTGTATTGGGGCTTAACTTACTCGGTCTTCCAATTTTGGTTCTATGCCTTCAGGACACACACACACACACAAACACACACACACACACACAAGAATTTTCGAGTAAACAAATACTAAATACTAGGGTTGGCAAATCTTTTCCTACATGTCCCCAACACTCCAGTAAAAAGAAAAAAAGGTTAAACTTTTCTGCCACATGACCTAGAAAAGACTCCAGCTGCTCACACTAGATCTGACTACACAGCAGGCAATAAAGGGCTCCCTAACCTGCCTTTATTTGCTTTCTGCGCAAGATAAACCTTTATCACTGGGTGTATTGATTAACACCATATCGCTTCCCTCCTTACACTTTCACAAAGGGAGCAGGGTCCCCTTGGGAACCTAAACCTTTGTGGGGCTCAAGAGACCCCAAGTGCTACAGTGCCTACGAGGCAGCTGTAAGCTACAAAAAGGTATGGGGACCCCCGTGCCTAGGAAAGGCCAATCACCATTCTCCAGTCTGGATAGAATAATGAGGGATTTCTTATTCTCAGGTAGCCAATCAGAGAGAAACTGCAGAGTGAGATGTGAAAGCCACAGCAGGTTGCAAAAGGCTTTAGAAATTTGACATTGGCACCCATTGCTTTGCCACTCTACCCACTCCTTAGCCCTCAGCAGATACTAATCTGTTCTCTATTTCTATAATCGTGTTATACAAAATTGTTATATAAATAGAATCACACAACACGAAATCTTTGGAAACTTAAGCTTTTCCCTTTAGCAAAATTTTCTGGAATTCATTCATATTATCATAAGTATAAATATGGTGTTACAACAATAAATGTGCCACATTTTACTTAATTCACTCTTTGAAAGACATTCATATTGCTTCAGTTTCAGGCTGTTATGAATACAACTGCCATAAACATTAGCACACAGATATTTGTCTCAATATAAATCTTCATTCTCTGGGATAAATGTCCAGGAATACAATTGCTGAGGCATATGGTAGTAACATGTTAACTTTTAGAGAAACTGCCAGGCTGTTTTCCAGATTTACCATATCATTTTAACTCCCCACCATAAATCTAAGAGTGATGCAGTTTCTCTGTACCTTTGTCAGTATTAAATATTGTCATTCTTTCTCATGATGCTTTCCCCAAATGCCTAATGATTGCCCTCATCCCTAATAATCTTTCCATTTTCGTATGCAATATGAATACCTTCTCTCAAGAAATGTCTTCTCAAGCCCATTTTCTGATAAGATTGCTTGAGGTTTTTTTCTACTGCTGAGTTTTGAGAGTTCTTTGTATATTCTATGTACTAGTTCTCTTTGAATAAATTGTTTATGTCAATTTTCTCCCAAACACAGCCTGTCTTTTCATTCTCTTAACAGGGGCTATCATGAAGCAAAGTTTTAATTCTGATAAGTCTAATTTATAAGTTTTTCCTTTTATGGATCATGCTTTTAGTACCCAGTAGAAGAAGCCTTTGACACATCCTAAATCCATGAGATTTTATCTTATGTTTTCTTCTAAAAGTTTTATAGTTTTACATTTTACATTTAAGCCCATAATCCATCTTGAGTTAATTTTTGTCTAAGGTTTGAGACTTAGGTCAAGGTTCATATTTTGCCTATAGGATGTCCAATTATTTCAGCACCATTTGTTTAAAAGGCTATCTTTCCTCCATGAATAACCTTTGCAACTGTAGCAAAAATTGGGGGACCATTTTTTGTGTGGATGTATTTCCAGGTTTTCTGTTCTGTTACCTTGATTTATGTATCTATTCATTTGACAATTTCATGGGATATTGACTAACTGTAGTTACATAGTCCTGAAATCTGATTAACTGATTCCTCCCAGTTTTATGATTATTGAAAAAAAATTTAATCTATTTCAGTCCCTTTGCCTTTTCCATATAAATTTTAAATATTATTTATATTTATAAAAATCTTGATAGATTTCTATCAGTCTTTGATAGAAATTGGATGTGCATTTGGAGAGAATTGACATCTTTACAATGTTGACTTTTCTAATATATAAACACAGTATGTATTCTCTATTTAGCTCTTTTGGTTTTATTTTTTTCTTTAGCATTATGTATTTATCAACTTAGGAAATCCTGTACATGTTTTGATAAATTTATATCTAGGTATCTCTTTTTTAAGCAATTGTAAATGTTATTATATTTTAATTTTGGTACTCCTATGTTCTTTGCTAATAGGGAGAAATATAATTTGTGTATTTGTTTATTACATATTCTGTATAGATGAACTCACTAAGAAATTTCCTTGGGATTTTCCACAGAGATAATTATATGATCTGCAAATGGGACAGTTTTATTTCTTCCTTTCTGATATGTATGCCTTTTATTCTTTTTTTTTTCTTATTTCTTTTTTTTTTATTTTTTTTTTTATTTTTTAGTTCTCAGCGGACACATCTCTGTTGGTATGTGGTGCTGAGGATCGAACCCGGGCCGCACGCATGCCAGGCGAGCGCGCTACCGCTTGAGCCACATCCCCAGCCCTTTTTTTCTTATTTCACTGGCTAAAATTTCCAGCACTATATTGGATATGATCAGTGAAAGTGGACATCCTCATCTTGTTCTCAATCTTGAGAAAAGTGTTCCATCTTTCATGATTATGTATATTGTTAGGTATAAATTTCTGTCTTTATCAAGTTGAGGTGGTTTTCCACCTATTTTTCTGAGGATTTTTATCATGAATTTTGTCAAGTGCTTCTACTGTATAGGCTAATATCATCATGTGATATTTCTTTATTCTGCTAATACAGTGAATTGATTGATTTTCAATATTAAATGAGCCTTGCATCTCAGAAATAAATCCCCTTTGTCTATGGTATATAATTCTTTTATTTATTATTGAATTTTATTTGCTGATATTTTGTTAGGGCTTTTCCTTTTGCTTCTATTCATGAGGGATATTGGTCTTTAAGTTTCTTTTTGAAATCTCTTTGCCTTTGGTATCAGGATAATACTAGCTTCATAAAATGAATTGGTAAGTATTTCATCTATATGCTAAGAGGTTGTATAGAATTGATGTTAACTCTTCTTTACACATTTGGTTAAGTAATCTCTGGTGACACTATCAAGGACTGGAAATTTCTTTAGAGGAAAGTTATTAAATTAAAATTTCCCTTCATGGTTATAGGGTTCTTCAAAATATCCATTTCATACTGTATTTATTATGATTATTTGTGTTTTTCAATATTTTTTTATTTTATTTTACAAGTTTATGTGTAGAGTTTTGTAGCATTTCCATTTTATCTCTTTGTTGTCTGCTGGGTCTTGAGTAATATAGAATATTATTCCTGATGTTAGTAATTTGTCTTCTATTTTTCTTTGTGTGGTTAGAGGATTGCCAGTATTTTTTTAGTTGTAAGTGGAACAACACCTTTATTTTATTTTATTTTATTATTATTTTTTTTTGTGGTGCTGAAGATCGAATCCAGTGCCTCACTCATGCTAGGCAAGTGCTCTACCACTGAGCTACAACCCCAGCCCAGATTGTCAGTTTTATTGATCTTTTTATAGAATCAATTCTTTGTTTCATTGGCTGTACCTATTGCTTTCTAGTCTTATTTTTATTGTTTTATTCTCTTGGTATTTATTAGTTTCTTCTTCTATTTGCTTTAGACTTTGTGTGTGTGTGTGTGTGTGTGTGTGTGTGTGTGTGTGTGTGTTGCCAAGGACTGAATCCAGGGCCTTGTGCATGAGAGGCAAGCACTCTACCAACTGAACTATATCCCCAGCCCTTATTTGTTCTTTTTTTTCCTAGGTTCTTGAGGTAAAAGCTTATATCCTTGATCTGAGACTTTACTTCTTTTCTTTTTTTTTTTAACTTCTTTTCTAATGTATCCATTTTAGTACTATAAATTTCCCTCTTGGCACTGCTTTAGCTATATATCACAAATGCTGACATGATGTATCTTCACTTTTACTTAGTTCACCTTTTTTTTTTTAACTTGAGATTTTCTTTTTGAGCTATGAATTATTTAGGAGTATACTATTTAGTTTTCTTACTTCTTTTTCCCCCCGGCGGTTCTAGGGATTGAACCCAGGGCCTTGCATATGTGAGGCAAGCACTCTACAAACTGAGCTATATCCCCAGCTCCTTAGTATTTAGTTTTCAAATATTTTGTGGCATCCCTGTTATTTTTCTTTCTGTTCTCCATTTTTTTATTTCCTTGTGTTCAAAGAATATACTTTATATGATTTTTACATATATATATATGTTTTATGGCCTAGGATATGGCCAAAAATGATACATGTTCTGCATGTTCTGTAAGCACCTGACAACAATGAGTTCCCTTTGATAAATGGATGGGTATTCTACAGATTGAGATCCTATTGGTTGATGAAATGTCTCCTTTTTCTTTCTTTTTTTATTTCTTTTTTGGGGGTATTGGGGATTTAATTCAGGGGCACTTTACAACTGAGCCATATCCTCAGAGCTTTTTATTATTTATTTTGAGACATGGTGTCAGTAAGTTGCTGAGGGCTGCGCTTAGTTGCTGAGGCTGACCTGGTACTTGCTATCCTCCTGCCTCCACCTCCATTGTCACTGGGATTACAGGGATTTGCCACAGTGCCCAGAGGCATTCCTCATTTCTTTCTTTTTTTTTTCCTCTCTTTTCTTGATCAGTCTACCTAAAGATTTGTCAATATGTTGATCTTTCCATATATACTAAATAACATGAAGGGAGCATGGGCAATTCGTAAGGAAGAATTTTTCAGTCTAGTTCTATGAGAACATCCCTATGTGCCAGTTTCACAATCATGTGTCTCATAATTGTTTACTCCTGATTTAAAATAAATGAATAAACAAATAGAAAGTTACTGTGATTCTTTTACTCTCAGTAACTCAGGGAAGAGTTAACACCTCTCTGAAGTACCTTCAAGGGAAAACAATTATCTGTCAGTGCCCTCCCCACTAAAAAGCTCTATTAATCATCTATTAGAATTGGTTAATGACATACAAATCTGCACTAGGTGCATAGACCCAGGGGTAACCAAGTGTCCCTACAGGTGAGACCTGTAACCATGCTATCTTCATCTCACAAAAAAAAAAAAAAAAAAAAAACCAGAAATTTAGGAACTATGAGGAAATGTGCACAATAACAGTGCAGAATAAACACCAGTACAACCCCCAAATAAACAGTAGCAATGAGTGACATTAGCCTCATCAGGACATTTGGGCTTGAGACTGCCAAAGTCATTCTGTGGTCAGTATGCATTGGAAGAGGAAAGCAGTATAGGAACAGATCCTCACTAAACTCTGAACCACATTTCAGCAGAAAGACCTCACCTGTTTTTTGTTTTGTTTTGTTTTGTTTTTTTGTTTTTTGTTTGTTTGTTTGTTTGTTTTTGTCTTCCCTTCTCTTTGAGCAGGGAATCCAGCAGAATGCTATATTTAAATATCAAACACGGGTAATCATTTCAGCAGTACTGTTAGTTTGGATAAAATATCTTTCTGATTGTAGCTAATTGCTTGAATATTTGCAAACTGATATACTCTTTGTAGACATTGATGCTCTCCTCTTTTTATAACTTTATTTCATTTTCTGTTCATTTCTGGTGTTGACTCAAAGGGCCTTTATCACCTTGAGCTGATAAATCTATGCTTTATGGCTGCTGGTGTGATTGTGAGCAGTCGAAGCAGCATGCAATAATACACACATATAAATATTTGAACAGGAAAAAGAAAGTCTGTCTGATGTAGGCCAAAGAAGAAATGCACTTAAACAAATAATACCACTAGAGGGACCTTGACTCTGAACCATGAGTAGACAAGGTCAGACTCAGAAGGGCACCTTACAGTTACATTGCCTGGTTTTATGGATTGGCACAAGTGCCGTGGCCAATTTTAAAGACCAGGTCATTTCAGACCCCACAACCTAGGGTCCAACTGGGGGTCCACTCGGGCAGGCTTATGACGTCATTATTGTGTCTTGTGTATTTGGTCAGGATCACTAAAGTAATTCCCTTTGAGAAGAATAAATTTGCTTCCGCAGGGAGTTAAAGACCTGAGAGGTTTTAATTAGTTTAGCCAGCCTTTGCATTTGGTCACAAAACATTACTGAGGGGTTCAAAGAACATGATGCTGTGACACCCTTTCCCATTTTTGACATGAGACTCCCCCCACCGTTTTTTTTTTTTTAGCACCTCCTGTGAATAGTTGAAAATGAGGGTAAAATGACATTCGACTTAGAAAGTAAGAGCACCAGGAAGCAAAACTGGAGGCAAACAGAGCAGCTAATTTCACCAGGCATAGCTGGTGCTGTCCGCGGTTGTCCCTGACAGCGTGAGCGACTCGGAACCACCTGTGTTTGCTCACTAGCTTTCCCCAATCTGCGAGAAAATGGCCCAGGCCGGTCACATGGCAGTCAGATAGGCCAGGCACCATGGGAATACAAAAGCGGGAGCTTTTAGCAGAGTTAATCATTAATGCGCCTTTTCTTTGTCCCATTCAGGATTGCTGACAGGGCTTTGATAGCTTGTATTTGCCATGGGCCGGCTGCAGTCAGAGCCAGGTACTAATGAGCCCATTGGCTCCAGGGTCCTCCACAGCACTGGCAGAGCCCTACCAGGATGCACACAGCCCTTCCACCTGAATCCTGCCTGCCCCCTGCACCACTGGCCCCTATCCCAACATGCACCCCCACCCCTTTGGGCTTTGTTCTGATTGAACACCCACCCTCCTGGAATCTTGCATGTTTCTGCATGTTATCTGCCTGAGCCCAGAGAAGTAAGGCCAGGAAATGTATGATTATGCAAACCAAAGACCCTTTCCCCTAACTAGAAAAGCAAAGAAAGTAAAACTGAATGTGTTTCTTATTTGTTTGGCTATGAACCAAGGATGGGTCATTTCACGGGGGTGTTTTCTTCTCAAAACTTAATTCAAAGAGTCACTCAGAAGTATATTCTGATATTTCCATGCCAGCAACTAAAATGGAGGTGTACCAAATGGGTTTCATTGTTGTTGTTTGTTTGCTTGCTTGCTTTTTAGTGGACAAGTTTATCTTTTTTTTTTTTAATCTTTTGGTAGCGGAGATTGAACCCAGGGCCATTTTACCACTAAGCCACATCCCAGTCCTTTTTATTTTGAGACCGAGTCTCACTAAGTTGCTAAGGGCCTCACTCAGTTGCTGAGGCTGGCCTCCAACTTGCAACCCTCCTTCTTCCCAAGTCACTGGGATTACAGGTGTACAGCACCACACCCAGCATCCACCTTGATTTTAACAGTGAATAACTCATGTGTCAACAGGGCTGGAGTTAGGGTAAATGTGAACCTGCTACCAGGTCTCTTATTTGACTCAGAGAAACTGCCAACCTCTTGGGAATGAGATCTCCAAACTCTCCAACTTAATTCTTTTGCTTCCCCCCCAAAATGTTCTTTAGGTGCATACTACCATTCTACTGCCAACCTCCTTGATCACATGAATGGGATATTGCAATATAAGCCATGAATGTTCCATTGTCCTTTAAGTATACTTGAATACAAGTAAATTGGAGACATCTTTGAAATCCAGCTTATAAACAGACAGGCACTTTAAAGTTTGGAGCCATGAAGGATGGAGCTTTCTCCTGGGTATTGAGCACAAGAAAATTTACTAACAGTTGTTGATCAAATGGAAGCCTTGTCAAAAGGAGGTTGCATGTCTGGGCATGGTAGCACATGCCTATAACGTAGCAATTCGGGAGATTGAGGAAGGAGGATCACATGTTCAAGGCCAGCCTCAGTAACTTAATGAGACAGTGTGTTGAAATAAAAAAATAAATAAATAAAAAGGGTAGGGATGTAGCTCAGTGATAAAGTGCCCCTGGATTTAGTACCAAGCACCAAGAAAGGAGTTTCACTCGTTGTGATACTACCTGATGCTACCACATCTTCCTATATTTCCCTTTGGCCTGAGTCAAAATACTTTTACAATTGATCTTTACAACAATTAAGGCATGTGGATGATCACAAATTTTATTACCATTTTCTTTAACAGATGATGAAGTGAAAGTTGACTGACTTGCTCCATCTTCTTGGAATTGAAGATGGTTAGAGTTCCTAGAAGGATTAGTATCTTGGGATAGATTGCTGCTGCCATTGCATGCCACTTTTTGTGCCTTGCAGCTTTATTTCATTCTTAAGGAAATTATTCATCCTCTCTCAAGTTTATTGGGCACCTACTATGTACTTGGTCATAGAGGGAATAAACATGGGAATAATATGTTCCTGCTATTGAGAAGCAGTTCAGAAGATAAGATGTGTGCCACAAATAAATATAGCATGAGAAGAAAATGTGTATGGTATTTAACTGCCTGAGTGCTCACATCCTGCAAGAGCTTTGACCCATACTGAAATTTCTCCAGAGGAAGGAAAAGCTGGTAATTCCTGAACGCTTGAATGTTAGAATGTGGAAAGCATCCAATTCAAATAATCTTATCAGTTTTAACATAATAAGCAGCTCTGCAATGTCATCAGGTTCTACTTTTCAAACTGCTCTACATATAGGTAGCATGAACAAATTTTATAACCTATGTATTCCGTTCAATTGCAGGCTTATCAATCACAGATTTGTGTGTGAGGTTAAATCGACTCTACTATTTTTAAAAATTAATGTTTGTTCCTTCACTACATGAGGTTGATCTAGAATATGATCTTTGGTTTTAAAAAGACAAAGCTTGGTGTTCGGAGATATGACTCAGTGGTAGAGCACTTGCCTGGTTTGCACAGGGCCCTGGCTTCCATCTCAAACACCACACACACACACACAAAAAAAAAAATCTAAAAAAGAAAGAGGAGACAAAGCTATTGGCTATGCAGACTTTTAATTAAATATATTTCAATATGCCCAAAAGAGAAAGACATGAAAGAAAATTGTTTTGGATTTTTTGGGGGAGAACAAAATTATCTGAATCATTTATTAGGATCACCATAACCAGCAATTAAATGGCCATCTGGAGTAGATAATGCAGTTCAAATTGATGTAATGATAGTGATGTCTTGATATAAATTCATATTGAAATTCTTTTATAATTGTAAAGGTATATTGAATAAAGAAAGAAAGATGGTGTGTGTTGTGTGCTGTCTCATCTTCTGGGAAGAAGACAGATAGAAACCTCTAAAATAAGGGAAAAGAATGCTGCTTCTGGGATCAAACTTAGTTCTTTCTGTACCTTCTGTTTGCAATGTAATCATTCTCTAACATAGAGCAACAGGCTCTACCCAAGGTTGCAGGTGTCCAGTGAGTTTATGTTAAAAACATAAGAAAGCCATCATCAGCTCTGGAAGATTCCATTACAAAGGATTTTCATGTGCCTCATGGGACCATATGGTTCCTCTTTGGCACCCACCTCTGCAATAGCCCAGTGGCTATGGTCATACTGGATTGAAGTAAATGCACTTACTTATTCGTGTTCGTAGCATGCATAAAGTTCTGATCCTTAAAAATCATTAGCACAAAGTCATTTTGATATATTCCATTCAGCTAACCCATGCCTTTGCAGCAATTCATGTCTTAGATCAGTAGTTCTCAAAGTGTAGTCCTTGTACCAGAAGTACCACCATTATCTAGGAACTTACCAGAAATGAAAATCGTCAGGCTCTACCCTTGATATACTTACATTCAGACACTGAATACAGTGGCTCAAAAATCTTGTTTCAAACTCTTCAAGAGAGTCTGAGGCTAACATACATCCTGCTAACATGCAAGGATGTCCCTAATGCTCCCCTGGAGACTTCTGTTTGAGAACCTCCTTTCCCTCATCATTCTCAGTTCTATGTATGTTTTCTTACCATATTCTCAGTTTACTAGTTTTAAGAGAGATTGTCAAGTTAATAACAGCTTTTCAGAATAGGAGGGATAATTTTGACTTATAAATAACACATCACAAATATTTTTTAAAAATCATGAAAATATGAAATACATCCATCTGGGAAACACAGGCATTTGAGAGGCCAGCACCTTATTCTAACAACTCTAAGACTTCAAAGAAATGGTGATTCCCTCTTGGTATGCTTTTCACAGGGTACTACTCTCCCTGAACCAACCAACTGAAGAGATAACCCAAGTCAAAACCTGTTACAGTGGAGCAGCACAGAATTCAAGCTAAGTTAGCTATATGCTCAGCATAGTTAGCAAAGAGACAATGCAGAAGAGACCAGGTTGGAGCTGGCCTTTACACCTGGCAAGCCACAGCAGGTTAAGGTGCTAAAGAACTGCTGTTTTTCCAACATTCTGCTCAGGCCAATGTGCCTCTCAGTATGCTAGCATCTAGACTCTGGGTTTCAATAAGTTGTCTTAGTTTACATAGCACCCATAAATGCAATTGTGATGCTTCTCCTGGTGCTCAAGTTGAACTGAGTAGTCTCTCAAGCATACTAACTCAAAAGTAATGCTGTTCTGATAGAGCTGCTGAAAGCAGCAATGTTCATTTACACATTTCCAGTGTAGCCCGTCTGATGGGATTTTTCTTTTAGATTGCCCAGGCTGGCTTCCAACTTGCGGTCCTCCTGCTTCAGCCTTGCAATTATCTTGGAGTACAGGTGTGTGCCACACCAAGGTATTCCAATGGGATTTCTAAGGAAAAAAAAGGGGGGTTACAATAAAAGACTAGCAGGTTGGGTTCTGTGGGAAGTCAACACTAAGAGGGAAACTAGCAGGATGTTTACTAGAGAATGGAGTGGATCTATACCTGTGAGAGGGAAAGGAAGAAAGCAAAATGGGCAGAGGAGTCCCCCAACAAGGCCATAGCTGACCCCATGGATAGTTTTGGAGCTGAGTTGGTTCCCACTTGAGACAAGAAGGCGGGGCCTTGATGACTCCATGTTGAGCAGTACTGGGCATGAGATGACCCTGGAAAGGAGCATAAGCTTGAACCAGGCAGGATTCTTCAGCAATGGGGAATAAGTCTTTCCACCCTGAAAAGGAACCCCTTGCACTCAACCAGTGTCCAGCATAATGAAGTGGCCTCCTCGTTCAACTCTGGGAGCTCTGGGAGTTACCTACAAAGAAGAAACCCTACAGTATTCTGATTTTCATTTATGATTTTGGATAGAGTATTGAAAAATCATCTTACTTTCTGTTGTTACTATGAAAAAAAATTAAATCAGCTAAAATGTAACACTTCAGTTTTCCTATTTAAAAAAAAACACCAAGAAATTATGATTTTTATGGCTTTTTTTTTTCTTGTCTTACATTTCCCCACAAAAGGACTTGTTTTTTTTAAGGACACTAATTTTCTCCTATCAAGTATGGGATAATTTCTCATTTCCTACCCTGCTCTGTCCACAGAGTGATGTTTTAGATAAGACACATATTATGAATAATTTTATGCTATTTCCCAATTTGAAAGTTAAACTGTGATGGACTTGAGGGGTGTTGACCAACCACGTAGGATCCTTATGATAAACCTAAACACGCTAGTCCACTCATAACAATACCAAACTGGAAACAGCTCAAGTGTCCATCAACAAGTAGAGGGGTAAAATGTGGTACATCCTTATAATGAAATGCACAGCAACATATATTAGTCTTAAAGAACATGATGTTAAGTGAATGAAATAAGACTCAAAAAATATATACCATATAATCCCATTTATAGAAACTTTTAAAAGAGGGAAAAATTCTGTTGGAAAATCAAAGAAGAATGGAAGCCTCAGCAAGGGAAAACACAACAAAACATTGGGAAAGAATAGAAAAGAGTTTTCTGGGATGATAAAAATGTTCGACTGTGACATGGATTTCAATTCTCAAAATTGAACAAATGTTAAGTGTAAGGTTAGCACATTTTGTTGCATATAAATTTTACCTTTAAAAGATGCAAAACAAATATTAAATTGTAGTTGATAATTTAATGTATGGTGAAGTGTTCAGGGGTGACATACATGAATGTGTACAAACTACTCTGAAATGCATCAAAAAATACGAATGGCTAGAGGGATGTACAAGATAGTTAACTATAAGGAAATGCTAATGATTACAGAATCAGTGGTAAAAGTATGGCTATTTTTTGGATAGTTTATCCAACTTTTCTTTGTGATTGGAATTTTTATAATACAATACTGAGAGAATCATTAAAAATAAGTTGACCTGGGGCTGGGGATGTGGCTCAAGCGGTAGCGCGCTCGCCTGGCATGCGTGCGGCCCGGGTTCGATCCTCAGCACCACATACCAACAAAGATGTTGTGTCCGCCGAGAACTAAAAAATAAATATTAAAAATTCTCTCTCTCTCTCTCTCTCTCACTCTCTCTCCTCTCTCACTCTCTCTTTAAAAAAAAAAAAAATAAGTTGACCTCTCCTCATTCTGGACCACCCTCCCTACCCTTGATCAAAACCATGGGGCCATGATTATTCAAGGACTTCTTTTCTACACAGGGCTCTGTGAAGACTTTTACATGAGCAAAGGGGAAATTTCATGAGTACTTTGGAAGTACATAATAAAATGACACTGTTTGGTGTGAGCCAGAATCAAGTTTTGTATCTGTTTAGAATATAGCAGCTTACTCCCTCAACCACAACCATTGCTATACCAACTAGAAATACTGAGTTTCTTCCATAACCTCTGGACACACAGGATGCTCATGTCTCTGCCTCCAGGAGTGAGAATGCTTCATGGAGCAAACTCATGGACTGTTTTCCATACTGTGAGTTTAAATTAGTTTCATTGTTCTGAGTGAACAACCAAAAAACCAACTTATTCTCAACCCTGAGCTCCACTAAACCACCCTAAAATTTCTCAGTGGGTAAGTTCCTTGGTAAGTTACTTGACTTTGGTTCTATAAGATAGTGGCATGTGCCCCCTGAACACAGGGAGGAGAACTCAAGAGGAAAGTGATGAGAACAAGCAAAAAAATTACCTGTGTTCAGTATTATGGAAGTAGTAATGGTTAATTTGTTGCCAGAGATGCTATAGAAGTAACTTCTGATGGACAGCGGTCATGGCCAACTATTGTGGAATAAGGTTGTTGCTGGGAATTCCTTAAATATGGATTGATATAGAAGAGATGGGGAGATAACGTGGGGACCTCAGTGTTCTTACGAAGTGCAAGAGTGAAAATTCTGATAGTAAAATTATTTGCTAACTTGTATTATTTAATGTTAATAATAAATATTGAGTACTTATAGATACCAAGCTACAAACTGTGCATTTAATTCTTTTTTTTTTAATTTTTTATTGGTTGTTCACAACATTACAAAGCTCTTGACATATCATATTTCATACATTAGATTGAAGTGGGTTATGAACCCCCAATTTTACCCCCAATGCAGATTGCAGAATCACGTCGGTTACACATCCACAATTTTACATAATGCCCTATTAGTAATTGTTGTATTTAATTCTTAGTGGTAACAAAAATTCCATGAAAGAGTTGTGATGACCACCTCCCAAGGAAATTGAGACTCAGAGGTGAGAACTGCATCAGGTAGTAACCATGGACATTGAGTGGCCGTTTAACATAGGTTAAGTGCTTTTAGCTGCTACACATATTAGCTCCATATACATCTCTAAGAGTCACCTCCTCATTTGGACAGCAGTCTAATGACTGTTGCTGATTAAGTGTGCCATGAAGATTCAATGAAATAAGTCACAGATGAGCCCATGTTTTGGAGATTAAAAATCTTGGTGGCAGTTTTTCTCATCTGCTATGGAGAAGTTGTTTGGTCACAAGGTGAGTGTCCTAGGCATGGCCCAGTGGAATTGCCTTTACTAGATACAGTGAAGCCACAGCCTCAGACACTCTTACTGTCATGAGTAATGATTTTACAGGCATATGGCACTTGGTAATGAATTGCTGAAAGAGTCTACAAGGAACACCTGCCTGCCAGCAGAACTCCACCCCTTTCCAGCTGGTCTCCTTGCCATCCTGTCCCCTTAGCTGCAGGAAACTCCAATTATAATGCTTCACAACCTTGTTCATCTTTAGAGCGAGGTCACTGTGCCATGCTTGGGTAATCTAATGGGCACCTCACCCTCTTGATTGCAGCAGCTGCTTTTCCCATGTGGCCTCTTTGTCCTCATTTAACACGTGGGTGGTATGAGTAGGGACAGGGAACAGCCCGGGTACGTAGGGAACACCTGCTTCCGGTCTTGTTTACTGACCTCCTCATTCCCCACGTCTATCAGGGACTAGGAGTCCTCTGTGTGCTCAGCAGATGTTTTGCCAATGTCATGTTCATAGGCAAAGCTTTTCTCCTCCTGATTTTTTTAAATATATCAAGGACCCTAAAACAGCTCTCTAATGTGCTCCTTAACTTCCAAGCACATACTTCTTCTTCAATAACAGCTTGCATCTGGAGCTGCCCTCAGACCAAATAACACCCCCTCCATGCCTCATCTACAGCTTCCTCCCTTGCCAAGAGTTTCCCCAGGAAGACACCAGAGGAAACAAAACAGAAGATACCAATTCCATAGCCTTTTGCAATGGGGGAGTGACTTCCATGAAGCCTTGGCTCAACCAGCATGGGAAGTCTCTGCATTTCCCTCAGCACAGTAACTCTGGTGCGTCATTTAAATAGAGAAAATATAAGAGACTCAAGTCATTCTCTATATACCAAGTTTTCTGGCTTTAATATCTTTGTCCTATCCCCATATGGTCTTTTCTCCTCACCCAAACTCTGCCTGTCTCCAAAGCCTTGGTGTGAAGTGTTTCCTCTATGAATGGAGGGGTCATTGGATATAAAGGGCACAGGATGACCAGTCAGGTAATATTTCAGAAAAGGAGAAATGTCATAGAGAAGTTGCATAAAGAAGATGGCAAGATACCTAAAACCAATCACTCTGCAGTTTGACCAACTCTTCTTACATCATTCCTGAAAGAGTGGATGCTGTTCACCTCTCACCATGAAGTGTTTGTCCTCATTCCCTCCTTGAAGTTCCTCCCCTTCAGTATCTCTTGTGCTCTGACATTAGGCCTTGTTGTGTCCTTCTTTGAGTCCATCCTCCCAGGAGGCTGGGACCAGGGTCAACCCGAGTTAATCAAGACAATTAACTCAGTCATAGGAGACCTCCTTTTACTCCATGGATGCTATCAATCACCAGTTTGAAGGGAGGCTATGTGAAAATGTAGACCAGACCACAGTATTTTTAATATTAGAAAACCAACTCCAAGTTCACACTCCTTAAGTAGGGTTACTATGCTGTTGCATTAGGTTGTAACAGACAAAATGAAATAGTCGTTGTCATCCTTTACCTAGGAAAGCTTTGGACTTTGAATCAGAACACAAGGATTTGATTCCAGCTTTGCCAGGGGCCAATTGTGTATCTGGGAAAGTCACTGACCTTTTTTTTCCTCTAACTATCTCAAAAATAAAAGGCATAATCATAAGTCACCATGGAGGTCACTCTTGCATCATCAATCTTCTCAATTTGGGAAGTAGGTGTTTTGTTTCAGATGGCCCAAGGGCTCAAGTTGGGGAGCAGAACAATGGGATGTTTAGGGACCTGATACTCTGATGATAATCCTCCATAACCAGAGCCCCCAAACAGCTCTGATTACTCTCACAACAGAGACCAGTTCCAGGCAATTGACACCAAGCTGTTGCCCTCATTGGCAGCCTCAATGAGTTCCACTATCTAGGGTGACCTGAGGAATACACTTATGGCCTTAGTTTGTGCTCTGCACAGTGATCTTGGGGTCTAAGGGAACCATCTTGTTAATGAAGGAAGCAAATTCTAGGACACTTGAGCTATTCTCTAGTCTGAGTTGTCTCACTTGAATGCCTTTATCCTATCTTGGATCCAGTCCTTCCCTGCCTCCAACCTACAACTCTGCATGCACTGATGGGTTGTGCCATGATCTCCCCTTTTCCATGACTCCTCTCAGCCATGGCCCTCTTCTCCACTTCACCTCTGCTTTTGGCAGAAACTGTTCTCCTGGTCTGACACAGTTATGGCAGTTTGTGCTGTGTTGACTTGGTTTATCCAGGAATTACATTGTCCAGGATCTTTTTCCTCCCCTAAATAATTCTGGGTTAGAATTAGCCAGAAGAGGATTTTGCACAAGATTTGGGCTTTAGGAACAGGGAAGGGACCATTACTCTCTGCAGGTTATCAAGAGGGTTAAGCACAAGGCCTGATGGCAATAGATGTGCCCAGTAGGATTCAACTTATTCTTGTTTTCCTCTGTTCTGTGTCCAGCTCATTCTCCGGAGTCTCAGCCCAACTGACAAAGAACTGGTCATGTGGCTGTGGACGTTAGACTGGTAGCTACACAGAGGAAGCAACTTCCCATAGATCTTTCCCTAAACTCCCTCTTCCAAAGCAGACTGTGGTTTTCTTCTCAGATTGACTGGCTAGTGATGCTTTTCTGATCTTCCAACTACTTCTTTCAAATCTTTACTCCCACAAGGTCGAAGGTCTAATTCTGATCACAAATCCCTTCTGTAGCATTCACTGTAGCCCTGTTTCCTGTCCAATGTCACATCCTGGAGACAGCCTAATCTCAGGTTGCCCAGGACCAGAAATGGAAAAACAATAAACATCATGGGAGACCATGGGGACAAAAGACTATTTTATTCTACTGCATATTTTTATAAGAGAATGCTTTACTTTGAATTATTTGTCACTATTTTTTATCACTCTTCTTTATTTTTTAACACAGGAATCCTTTCACAAGGCCAGCACATATATTCCTCAGCACATTATTTTCTGAAACCTTTGGGGTGATCAACCTTGATAAAGCAGAGCTGATGGTTAAAATGTAAATCAGTAATTCCCAGCTGAGGTTTATGATTTCTGACATCTATGAAATGTTTCCATAAATGTCTAGGGATATTATAAAAAATTATTATTATTATTATATATTCACTCTAAATTATAAAGGGTTGGGAACAGAGATGGCCAATGGGAGATGAAGACAGAGGAGATGCAAAGATCAAATAATCTGGGAAAACTCCTAGGAGATGGAGAAGAGGGCTGATGAGAACAGAGGCAGGTCTAGTCTCCTGAAGAGAGCTATAAGTGACGCTCAGGACTGGAGGCCAGGGTTCCAACCTGTTGTGGCTGTAAAGATAGTGTGTCAGGAGACAGATGGGCTCCAACACTCCTGGTGACAGTGACGTTACCTGGTGCACCGGGAAGGACAGGGGCTAAGGGGCCTTGAGGAGCAATGATCAGCAAACAGGAAGGAATTAAAATGTCTCCTCCAGTAATGAAGATAAGACTTTTATAGAAGGCAGGCTGAGCAAGATTTTTTTTTTTTTTAGGTTTGTCCCAGAAGAACAAAGAAACCATTATTTTCCGTTGTTGTGGGGTGGGGTGAGGATTGGGGAGATTGAGGAACCATCTATACTACTCAGGAGACTAAGGCAGCCTTGAAAATTCTCACTAAATGTAACAACCAAGGTTTGTCCTGTACCTGCTTGATGTGACAGCTGGAGAGGCAATGGAGACTCAAATGCAGGCCCTTGTGTCTGGTGGGATAGACCCGGAAGTTCCTCATCACCATTCAGTGTGAGGTTCCTAAAACCAGAGAGGTCCAGGCTTTGGCATGTGTGTGTATGTGTCAACAAGTCTCTGAGCAAAGAAGAGGCAAAGAGATGTGAAGGGAGCCTCAGCTAAAGGGACACCAAAACAGCACAGAATGTGAAAAGAGAAAAAAAAAAAACATGTTTAGGGAAATGACAGCTTGGCTTGTCTAACTCTACAGTGGAGCAGAGGGAGATGATTTAGGTGGTGCAGACCAATGATAAAGGGTTTACAGGTCACATAAGGAAACTCAGGTCTCCAGGGATTGTCCCCATTATTTACAGGATCAGCTTCTTTTAGAAACAACTTTGCTGTGAAGCAATACCACAATTATTATTCATCCAAGTTCAATTCAATTATTTCAAGTATTCATTTATTTTATCCATTTTTTTTCTTTTTTTGGTACTGGGGATTGAGCTCAGGGACACTTAATCCACTGAGCCTCATCCCCAGCCCTTTTTTATATTTTATTTAGAGAATTAATCTTGCTCTATTGCTTGGTGTAGTGTCTCAATAAGTTGCTGTGGCTGGCTTTGAACTCATGATCCCCCTGCCTCAGACTCCCAAACTGCTGGGATTACAGGCATGCGTCACGGTGCCCGGCTCTCATCCCAGTTTTAAGACACTTAATGGTACAGAAAAAACTCAAGACTCAAAACACCATTCCTCTCTGTCTGGGAAGCAGAGGTTCAGTCACATAGAGGTGTTGAGCTTCTCTCTGTCTTGAGTGGAGGTGCTGGAGAGCACTGGCCCAAGATGGGGATGGAAGGTTCGAGATTTAAAGCAACATAGGAACGCCAGCATGAGTCAGTTCTCATGTGAGCTAGACTCTGAGAACTCAGCTTTAGTAGAAAAATAGGAAGCTTTGGATTTGAAAGCTCATAAAATATCCCTGCAGAGTCTATGAAGGTCAGGTCTTAGCCTGCTCTGTCACACAGGCCATAGCCTAGTGCTTAGTGACCACATAGGGCAAGTGGCTACTGTCTTGGACAGGCAGATGTGGAACACTGTGAGGCTCATATTCACATAAGACAGCACTGCCCTAGAAGGGACATTTTACCCTGTGGTGGTTTAGGTATGAGATGTCCCCCATGTGTGAGACAATGCAAGAATACTTACAGGTGAAATGATTGGGTTATGAGAACCTTAACCCAATCAGTGTGTTAATCCACTTGAACAGATTAACAGGTAGCGTGCGACTAGAGGAGGTAGGTCACTGGAGGTGTACCTTTAGGGTTTATATTTTGTCTCAGGTGAATGGATTCCCTCTCGGCTTCCTGACTGCCATGTCCCGAGCTGCTTTTCTCTGCCACACACTATTGCGAAGGTGTTCAGCCTCACTTTAGGCACAGAGCAATGGAGTTAGCCACCTATGAACAGACATCTCTGAAACCTAGAGCCCCCAATCAATGTTTTCCTCCTCTATGATGTTCTTGTAAAGTCTTTTGGTCACAGTGGTGGAAAAGCCGACTAGACATATGTTGTAAGCAATATTAAGGAAACAAGTGTCTGAAACTGCCTCCCCACATTCCATATTGTCTGTTCTTTTTCAATAAGCAGAAATTCAGAAACAGAGAACCCTGAAAAAGTTCTGGTACCTGCAAAGCCTCTTTTAATTGACCCATTCTGTGCCCAGGTACCCCATTTCCTTTTCTTACCTGGGTCATTAATATAGTAATGGTGTGTGTGTACACTGTACATACACACAATAAGACAACGTGTTGTATTTCACGTCGCCTCCTAGGCAGAACTAAACCATCCCCATTAAACAAACTCCAGTGAGGAGACTTGATCTCTCCCTATGGTGAAAAAGCCATCCTGGGCCTAATACACCCAGTCCTCCAACGTACATTGGGGTGTGCACTCATGATTCTTCTAGGGCCTCTCCAGGCATTATCTTTTCTGAATCCAGTACAGCTGCAGTTTTCAAGCGCTAAAGCAGGCATGCAGGGCACAAGCATGTTTAGAAGCCACCCCTGAGAAATCTCCAAAATTTCCCTGGAAGATGATTCGATATTGCGTCTTAGGATGTGCCAGGATGGGAAAAAAAAAATGGCTTTTTCTTCACATGAGCTTCTGGTGAAGTATTTGACTGGAGTTTTGGTTTCCATTCCCCCCCACCCCAAATTCAAATCCCTTGTCAGTTAGTGCCACAGGATATTCAGGCTGAGAGAAACAGGAGGGCACCTGATCCATACAAGCAACAGAGCTCACAGGTGGCCTCTCTCCTTAGCAAGCAGATGGCCTATCCAGACTGGATGGGGGCTTTCCATACCCCTCCCCAACTTATAGCATGGTTCATGGAAGTGAAGGGCACAACTCATGCATAAACATGATCCCTGGCATGCCACACACCTATACTTGACACACCCCATTTTTTTAAGGGAAAAACTCCCAACAGGCCTCTTGCCCTACCAATGGGGCAGGATTTCTGGCCGAGGCAGAGCTCATCCCAGCCCAACACCAGGTGTGAACTGCTGTTCATATGGGCAGCATTTAAACTACAGAGGTGGAGCCTGCTCCTTGCCACATAGACAGGGTCCCATGTAGACAGGCTTGATATCTCTCTCTCTCTCTCTCTCTCTCTCTCTCTCTCTCTCTCTCTCTCTTTCTCTCTCTCCCTCCCTCTCTCTCTCACACACACATACACACATGTATGCACATACACACACACACAAAGTAGACAACTCCATTCACAGTCTCATGATGACACAATGTCCTTTGTTTTAGGTAACTGAAAATAAAAAGGCTAACAAGTAGGCATCGAGGCCTTGACTGGTGACAAAGCAAATATAAGCCAGGTACACTGTTCTGGGCATCCTTGAGTAAGAATGCCCAATGATGCTCTTTGATTAAAAGTTTTCTTTTCCTGATAGCATGAGGGAAATTAAGAGTCCAGGGAAAGATGATGGAGAATGAGACCATGTCTACATTGGCTTGTTACAACAGACTGGGTTGTGGGCAAGTCTCATCAGAAATGGATCCACACAACCCTACAACATGCCCTCGGTAGTTATTTTTTAAAAAAAATTGTCTTAATGCTTCATACTTAACATGAAGATAAACTATTGATCTCAAAAATACTTTCCCCTGTCCTTCCAGATGTTTGCCGCCTAGACCAGCTCTTAAGGACAACTCATCAATGATCAAATTAAGGACAGATCATCAATTTTTTTATGATATTACTTTCCTAGCTGTATTTTAGGTACCAGATAACATTTACTTGCATTTTTTCTCTCTTTATTTTTTACAGTGTTGAGGATGAAACCCAGGACCTCACACATTCTAGGCAAGTGGTCTACTACTAAGCTATATCCTTAGCCCTTTGGAGTTTTTTAATATTCATTTTTTACAATCTAAAAATTATTTTGGAACTGTAATTACCAATTGTGAGTATGGTTTTCTGAGTTGGAGAACTCTTGGGACCCCAAGTGGACATTTGGGTACCAGATCAGAATATAACTTCACTGGTCACTGAGGAGAACTTTGAGGATACAGATAGATGGCTCTTGAACCTGTACATATACAAATGTTGAGATACGTTAATTAAAACTGTACCAGGACTATGCAACCAATAAAGTCCTTCTTAAAAATTGTAAGCTGGGCTGGGAATGTGGCTCAAGCAGTAGCGCGCTCGCCTGGCATGCACAGGGGCCTGGGTTCGATCCTCAGCACCACATAAAAATAAAATAAAGATATTGTGTCCACCGAAAACTAAAAAATAAATATTAAAAAAAATTCTCTCTCTCTCTCTCTCTCTCTCTCCCTCTCTTTAAAAAAAATTGTAAACTGTTGGGCATAGTGCTGCACATCTGTTATCCTAGCAGCCCTAAGCAACTTAGTGAGAACCTGTCTCAAATTAAAGAATAAAAAAATGAACAGGTCTGGGGATGTGGCTCAGTGGTTAAGTGCTCCTGGGTTCAATCCCCAGTTCAAAAAATATTTATAGCATTTGCTTATAAATTCAAGAGATTTCTAAGGTGCTTAGGGCCATGCTAAGTTGCTGAGGCTGGCTTTGAACTTGCAATCCTCCTGTCTCAGATCCCCAAGTTGCTGGAATTACAGGCATACACCATGGCTGTAAATGATAAAAACTAGAATACTAGTTTGTTATTTAACTAATAAAGTATCTCTTTTTCAGATTTTGTAAATTGATATCTGTTTTCAAACATATCAAGTCTGATTAAAACACACACACACACATACACACACACACACACATACACACACACACACACACACACACACACACACACACACAGTTTCAGAACCACAGGGATAGTCTACATTTTCATTTTACAAAGGAGACAAATGAGGCCCCAAGAGAAGAATCAGTAAGCCATAGACCAAGGAAGGCAAAAGTAGAGTTCAAATATGTGTGGAATCTTCTTTCTCCAAGTCCAGTAACATATCTATTTTAATATTCAGCTTCTCTCTCCTCAATAAGTTCAGAAACCAACTGAGGTCTTAAGTTCATTTCTCAAGTAGTAGAACACAGGGCACTTTGTGGTATGGCTAACCAAAAAGAAAAAATATATATGTTTATTTTTAAAAGTTGTAAAGGTTAAATGAGAAGCTGACTTGGCAGACCAAGGCAGAGCTCATTCCAGCCCAACACCACGTGTGAACCACCACGGGGACAGCCACCCCTCAGCCTCAGAGCAAACAGTTGGGCCATACTCTCAAATGCAAGGGACTTTGCTGGCACACAGGGGTCAATGTCCATGCCTCAATTTCATTACCAACTCCCCAGCCACTAAAGGCTACCCAAACTCATTGTGATCTGGATTTACAAAAATAGATAGATAGATAGATAGATAGATAGATAGATAGATAGATAGATAGATAGATAGACAGATTAGAGATAGATAGATATAAACAGAAGGGGCCATGGGTGGAAAGGTCATTTTCATTCTGAACAGGAATAAGAAGATCCTGCAAGTACTGAAGGAAAGAAGAAGAATTAGAATTAAAATTGGTATTTTAGAAGAGTGGCTTTTGAAATTTCTGTACAAATGATTCTTGATGTCCTTGTAGAAATCTAGGACCCACTGGGCTCTGGCAACTCTGTTTCTCCCAGCACATGAGGGTCAGTGTGGGATCTTATGCCTATGTTGTCTAAGTCAGCACACAGAGCTTCTAGGCCAGCTCTGTGAGAGACCTGCAGACCCTCAGCCCTGTAAGGAGCAGAAGGTTAAAATACTGTACAGGCTGAATATCCTTAATCTTAAAATCCAAGGTGTGTAATGTTCTAAAAGCCCAAACTTTGTGAATGCCAACATGATGCCACAAACAGGAAATTCCACACCTGACCTAACATGACAAGTCGCAGTCAAATCACAGATGCACTAAAAATGTATAAATTACCTGCATGCTATGGATCCAAGTGGATATGAAATAGGAAAGAATTTCGGGTTTAGACTTGGGTCCCATTCCCATGTATGTGAATATTACAAAATTTAAAAAGAAAAAAGAAATGGAAATCCAAAACATTTGGATCCCAGGCATTTCAGATGAGGGATTCTCAACCTGCACCTCTTCAGTCGATAATTGCATTTTGCTGAATTTGAACAACCACCCTGCAAGGAGAATGGAAATTGCTGCCTGCTTTGCAATTCAGAGCAGTTATGCAACTTACCGAAGGTCATAGAGACAGTTGATGTTCAAAGAGATAAATCCCAGCTGTCCTGTGTCCTGGGCTTTGCTTTCTTCCCCTTCCTCTACCATTTCTGAAGAGGAGACTCTAATTGACAAGGAACTTGTGGTTTATCAACTTACTTAATTTATCTATAGGCTAGAGAGCTCAGGGAACTTTTATCAAACAAGCAGAGGAGCCAACAATCAACAGAATGATTCCCATCCAAGAGGCTGAGTCTTTTTTCCACCTCCACTGACCTCTTTGTGACCACCCAGATGAGCCCTGCGTACCTCTGGCAAGCATTGGCTTTGGCAATGTTCCTGTTTACCTGTTTTATCAAGAAGGAGGCAGTGTGACAGTGCTTTGCAGGGCATTAATAAAGATAAGAGAAGCCATAGCTACAAAACAGAGTTTTCAAAACCCCTCGCCTGGTTTCCTTGGCTGCAGCTCTGCGTGCACAGACACACAGAATCACCGATGCAGGAACTATAACTGCCGTCTGATTATTGTCATTGTAATGTCTATTCAACTGCCCCTTTGTAAGTACCTAGAGGGCAGGGACCGTGTCTTGGGATGCTTTTCATGAATTCATGCCTTCCTGCTTCCATTCACTCACCCTACAAACATTTATTGAGTGTAGCCTTCACTGTGTCTGCCACAGTGCTGAGGACGAGGGGTGGGGGGAGCATGTCACCTCCCATGTCCTCAGTAGCACAACCCGGTTTTGGCTGCCCTCATCCATTCTTCTGGCAATGGAAACCCAAATGGAGCTCAGTCAAAAGGCCACAAAGCAACAGGTGGTATATTTTTCCTTCATCATTTTCTCTTCATCCAAACTTTACAGTGTGCCCATATTTCTCTTAAAACAAAAAGAGCAGTCTAATAAATTCTGATTTTTTTAACTTGCTAATTAGAATCTCGCATTCTACTTTTCCTATCCTTAGAGACACATTTGAATCATTTGGGGAGCATTAACTTACTGATGCTGGGTTGCATGCACAGTGGGTCTGAATTAATTGGCTTGGGCACTGAGATTTTTAAAAGCTCGCAGGTGGCTTAATCAATGACCAAAGTTGAGAACCACCATTTAAACTCAAAACAGGGTACAGAAGGTTCTAGGCTCAGGAGAAGGCATTATTCTCAGATTTCTTTCTTTGTAAACTTGCCTGTATCCTTTGGACCTCAAGAACCTACATCTTCCTGTTCTGACCCCCTGTTTTCCATCTGCTCCCTAGATCTGAGGTTTTACTTGGCTCCATACCTTACTGCCTGCTGTTGGCCCCAGGGTCACTCCTTTGCCCATGTACCAAAACTTTGGAGCTCTAGTCCTGGTCAGGCTTCAAGACTGGCCCACCACAGACTAAGGACTGGTGCAACTACTCTGGAAAGCAGCATGGATATTCCTCAAAAAACTAGGAATGGAATCACCATATGACCCTGCTATCCCACCCCTTGGTATTTATACAAAAGAACTAGAGTTAGCATACTATAGCCATACAGCCACCTCAATACTTATAGCAACACAATTCACAATAGGCAAATCATGGAATCAACACAGATGACTGCCAATAGATGAATGGGTTAAGAAAATGTAGTGTATATACACAGTGGTGTTTTACTCAGCCTATAGAAGAATGGTATTATGGTATTTGCTGGTAGTTGAATGGAACTGGAGAAGATCATGCTAAATGAAATAAGCCAGTCTCAGAAAAATCAAGAGCTGAACATTTTCTCTCACATATGGAACCTAGTGCAAAATAAAGGAAAAAAAGGTGAGGAAAATTGGATATCAAAGATAAAGGGAAGATTAGTGGAGCAGAAGAAGGCGATCAAGAGGGAAGAAAGGGGATGGAAATGCAGAATGAACTTTAAAAAAAATCATGCTATGTGCATATATGAATCTATCAAAGAGAATTTCACCTTTTTGTGTAAGTAGGAAGAACCAATCAAAAATAGAGGAACAAAAGGAAGATCAGTGGAATAGAAGAAGGGAATGAGGGGGATAAGAACTGAAATCTAACTCCGTGCATGTACCCAACTACTGTGTATAATTATAATGCACTAATAAAAATTATAATAAAATAAATGAATATAAACAGATAGATAGGACCACCACAGGACATTTTTCCTGGAAATGTATTCTTTTCTCCTGACTTCATCTCCTCTGTCTGGACACCAGGCCCTTACCCCCTCTCTGCCTGGAGGTTAAGTTCTTGTTTCTGTTCCTATTCCTGAAGGGAACGCACCACTCCACTCCTCCAATCCTGGCCTTCCCTGCTTAAAGCAATGATGTTCTTTAGAAAAGGAACCCTATAATTAAAATAATAATAGTGATGTAAGGGAGATTAGTAGAGTACATAGATGGGGGAGGGGCAGGGAAGATACTAAGGAAGGATATTGATCAAACTATGTTATGTGCATCTTTGGATATGGCAAGGTAAATTCCACTACTATGTGTAATTCTAATGTACCAATAAGATAAAAGTGGGGGAGTCCTAGTGCAATATCCACACTCCCAAATCATATGGTGGCTTGTAGGAGATGACAGGAGGGCTGTGGAGGACCCACAGATCATTCTTAACAAATACCTGAGGTTGTTTGTCCTTGAAGTCTATTCCAATGGATGTGTGATGACTCCTAGGAAACTCAAATTAAAATCACAAGATACCACTGCACACCCACTTGGATGCTAAAATTTGTGTGTGTGTGTGTGTGTGTGTGTGTGTGTGTGTGTGTTGGAAAAGATGTGGAAAAATTGGAAAATGGTATAGCTGCTAATGGAGAAAAGTTTGGCAATTCCTTAAAAATAAAAAAATTAAAACTCAGTACTGTAAGGGATTGTAAACCCAGGAGCACTCTACTACTGAGTTAGTCCTTTTTATTTTTATTGAGACAAAATCTTGCTATATTGCAGAGTCTAGCCTTGGATATGTGATTCTCCTGCCACAAACTCCAGATTATCTTGGATTACTGGCATATAGCACAGCACCCAGAAAAAAAAAAAGAAAACATTAGAATTACCACAAGACCCAGGAATTCTACTCCTAGATGTATACCCAAAGAACTTACAGTAACTCAAAACATGCACAAATGTATTCATAGCCAAAAGGTAGGAACAACCCAAATATCAGATGCATGGATGCATTCATGAGTAATACCCACACACTGAACATTAATACAACATGAATCTAATGTTATATTACCTTATAACACATATAATGTATACTAAAATTAAAATTAAAGGGAAGGGTAAGATTTAAAACATGAAGGAGTACCTCTTTTCTCAATCCCTCAATGGTGATCGCCATTGCTAGAACACTTGCACAATGCTAGAATCTTCTAGAACACTTCCACAGTAATTTCCCTTTGCTTGGAAATTTTGAGAGTTAAAATCTAAAGAGGTTCTCCACCAATCACCTCTATATTTGCTTTACTTCCATCTTAAAAGAAAATTTAAATTTAAGGACAAAATTTGCCAAGGTGCTGTTTTTGAGGTGATTAATTTCCTCTGAAAAGAGATCATGAGTACTGTATTTCTTCCATTACGAGGCTCTAAGAACAGAAGTGTTTAGTATGTTCCCACGATATTAATTAAATAAAGAGAGGCTCTCAAACAGGAGTGCTGATGTGACACGGCAGGAGACGTGTGCATCAGAACAGCCTCTTGGTACACAGTTATTTTCAACTTTATACTCTACACGTCATTGGGCCTCACACAGATCTAACCAGTGTTTACCTCTGGTCAAACTTAGTCCCCTTGAGAGATAAAGAAAGTCATGTCCTGAGAGTCCCAGTGAGGCCAGAGATAATAGAGTGGGTGGTGACAGTGGCGTCAGCCTCAGGTCTCCTTGTCTGATGGTCAGGGATTTAAGAGTGCATTTCAAGGATGGTTTCCATGGCTAAACTCATGCCTGTGTCTGAGACAGTTGAACTCATATCAAGATTGTGACATCTAGAAAAAGAACAGGAGAACATTTTACTGTGGAGTCATTGAGAGCAAGGTAAAATAGAGAGGGGAAAAAGGAGAAATGAGAACTAAGCTTTATTTTTTTTAATATTTATTTTTTGGTTAGACACAATACCTTTATTTTGTTTATTTATTTATTTTTATGTGGTTTTGAGGATCGAACCCAGAGCCTAGCTCATGCTAGGCGAGCGCTCTACCACTGAGCCACAACCACAGCCCAAAGCTTTATTTTTTGAAAACAGTTTTTTTGTTTGATTTGTTTGGTTTGTTTTTTGGTGCTGTGGATTGAATCCAGGGCCTTGTGCCTGCAAGACAAGCACTTTCCAACTGAGCTATACTCCCAACCCCTTTAAAACAGTTTTTAACAAAGTGAAAATAACCTATTGATTTAGTTATCTTCTCAAACCTCTAAAATAAAGTGAGAAGTTTTACAAGAAAATTTTATGTCTAACCATAAGAAAATGCTAATATTTGACTGATTTAGATCTATGAAACATTAAGTTCAAATGGTCCACCTAATACTTAGGTAATCTAATCCATAAATTCCTGACAGTGTGCAATTTAGTAAAAAAGAAAAAGAAAAAAATTCACATATCTGAGAGAAAAAGAAGAGAGAGGTTTCTAATTGAAGAACAACTGGCCAAGAAAGAATAAAAGCAGCAACAGTAGTAACAGCTTTTGAGTGGATATGGAGATTCCTTTTTAAAGAAAACAAATGAAAGATAAAGTAAATAAACAACTTAAGCTCTTAAACATGGTGCTATGTAAAGGATGGACAGACACAAAATGCATTTCTCCCTTTTAAAAATATCCTTGGACAGAGCTACTCTGTAGGTCCACAAACCACCATCAGAGGGTTGTGAAGTTAATATGAGGGGATCAGGAGATTTCACTTGCTGGTGAGCAGACATACTGGATGGGCCAGGGTTCAAACAAAGGCTCCTGTTCAGTGGGAACAGGTACAAGACAGATGGTTTGTTAAACATTGCCAGCATACTTGAGCAGTGCCATGAAGCGGTCAGAGCTGGGATGATGGTCACAAATGCATTGTGTAGCTGTACATTGGTAATTTCAGTCCAGCTAAAGCTATTGCTTATCTTTGTTGGTTTTGCAAAGGTGAAGGTAGTATCTCTACTTTAAATGCACCCCAGCTGCCCAGCAAAGCATTCCTAAAGTTTTATCCGAATTCCCTCTGCTAAGAGGGGCCACACAGAAGCTGACGCGTGCAAAACTTAGTTTGCTCCCAGATGAAGTGGCTTTCCCCGGCCAATCAGAACCACTCTTCACTCTTTGGAACAAACCATTGTAGAGTGGCAGTGGCCCTCTCAGTGGATTCTTTTGAGCCTCATGTGAGGTTCAAAATGCAGTGAATTTGTGTCTTCTAGATTTGTATTTCCTATTAGGCTTGATTCGTTCGCTGCTTTTGCAGAAAAGGATAAACACCATCGTAAATTCCATCCGGTGAATTATGGGGAGGCGGTGGTTCAAATTAAACGTGTTTGCTTTCGGAAGGGGGCCCTTGGCTTCTTATCTTTATGTACAAAAGAAAATAGAACTCAGCCCAGCCCCACAGCCAATGGAAACACACCTGGCCAGTCAGCTGTTGAGGTCAAGTCTCTGCCATCCTGGGCCCCAACCTGCTCCCCTCTGTCGCTTGCAGACAAAGAAGGACATCATGGGGGAACTGGCCCCGCTGCTGACCCTGCAAGCCCAGAGCAAAGTGGGAGGTATAGCCATTATCTGGGCATGTTGAGAAAAGTGGTACCTGGATCCACTAGTTAGTTTCCACTGTTTGTGTGTCTTTACCTGCTTTTATAGGTGGTGCATGGCTAGCTACTCCATCTTTCTGAACAAGTGCAGTGTTTACCTTAGGCAGCCTTCTTTACCTAAATCAGATCACTTTCAGCTTTAAAATTAAGAAGATATGCTCAGCAGATAAACCCCAAAATTGGATTTTTTTAAAATTGCTTTTAGTTGTTGATGGATCTTTATTTTACTTATTTATATGTGGTGCTGAGAATCGAACCCAGTACCTCACACATGCTAGGCAAGCGCTCTACCACTGAGCTACCACCCCAGATCCTAAAATTGGCCTTTTTAACCTATATCTGCAGAAGCAAAGGAGGGAAAACAGTTGATTTTCTTCTTTCTTTCTCCATGCACACAGACATGCACATAATAAACAAAATAAACAAATAGATAGATGAGTAAATAATAAATAAATAAAAACTTTTAGAGCTAGAATAATGATTCATCTCCCTGCTTCTGGCCTTCCTGGTCTCTACTTACCTCTACTTAGCATTGGGTATATGTTATACAGAGTCAACTCAGTAATCCTTCATGAATAGCTAAGCACTGAGGATATTTCCCCAGAAAAACCAAATCCTTTCTCAACAAGCTTTCCATTAGAAAGTGGGGAATGGGAGAAACCAGACCAGAGGGAAGTGCTAAACTTTGTGTTACCATATTTTTAGAATTCAATAAAAGAGAAAAGCATAGGCTGAGAAGTTCCTCCAGGATTCTATACCCAATATGAAGAAACTATATATCCTTCAGTGCAAAACACTGAAATTAAAATAATGCTCAGGCTGTGGCATGGAGTATGTTTATACAAGGTTCTTTTTTGTTTTATTTTATTTCCCTTTAACCCACCTCCCACCACATGGTTCCTACACTAGTTGCTCATATAGGCAGTCCCTGAGAGAGTTTTCTTTCTTCCTCCTTCCTCCCCTCCTCCTCCTCCTCCTCCTCCCCTCCTCCTCCTCCTCCCCTCCTCCTCCTCCTCCTCCTCCTCCTCCTCCCCTCCCCCTCCTCCTCCTCCTCTCCTCCTCCTCCCCTCCTCCTCCTCCCCTCCTCCTCCTCCCCCTCCTCCTCCTCCTCCTCCTCCTCCTCCTCCTCCCCCTCCTCCTTCTCCTCCTCCTCCTCCTCCTCCCCCTCCTCTCCCTCCTCCTCCTCCTCCTCTCCTCCTCCTCTTCTTCTTCTTCTTCTTCTTCTTCTTCTTCTTCTTCTTCTTCTTCTGTTGTTGCTGTTTTTTTCTTTTTGTTTTCTATTTTCAGTACTGGGAATTGAGCCCAGTGGTGCTCTACCACTGAGCTACAACCCCAGTTCTTTTTTTTATTATTTTTTTTATTTATATATGACAGTGGAATGCATTACAATTCTTATTACACATATAGAGCACATTTTTTTATATCTCTGGTTGTATTCAAAGTATATTCACACCAATTTGTGTCTTCATACATTTGCCTCCAGTTCTTTTCATGCTTTTTTATTTTGAGACAGGATCTTATTCAGTTGCCCAGGCTGGCCTCTAACTTATGATCCTCCTGCCTCAGTCTCCCAGGTTCCTGAGGCCCAGCTCCAAATGGGCTTTTCTATGCAGTTTGATTTAGGATGTGTCTTCACATATTCAGTAGAGAGTGGGAATAGTTATCTAATTTGATATTAGCACCTTTCTTAGATTTCTCAAGTCCAAGATGCTTTTTTTTTTCTTGTGCCATGGTCCATTTCATACAGTTTTTAAATGTACTTTGCCACTTCACTTTTCAGAGAATCATATTTTAGTAGAGAATTTTCTCTCTTTCATTGATTTCTCTTCTTGTCTATTTTACTCCATTTTCCCTCACCTCTCAACCTTTAATTCTTTTTTCCTTAATGTTTAATTATGCCCTTAGGTCTTTAGTTTCCGTGTCTTGATTATTCCTAATGTATTCAAAATTACAAAAAACCTTAAGGACTACGTTAGCAATGGGGATCATAAAGTTTAACATTTGATACTTTCAATTTTCTTCAGTTCTAAGTATTTTTAGTATCTTAAATTTTTTTCCTAACCCCGTTGACTATGTGGCATATATTATATATGTAGTGTATACTATAAAGGAGAGTTTAGAAGCTTTGTAGTTGTTGTTACTGATTTCTTATTTTATTTCATTGTGATCACAGACTACAATCTGGGTATATTGATTACTTGGTGCTTACTGAAGCATTCTTCGTTCTGTGAAAAATTAAAAAATATATTTTGTTAGTGTGTATAAAATCTACACATATCTATTACACCAATGATGTTTAAAAGTATGATGTTAGCCATGTATACAACTTTACGTTTCTAGTGGTCTTGTTAAAAAACTAAAAAAAAGGCACAGATGAAATTAACTTTAATAATATATTTTATTTAGCACAACAAAATAGCTCAATTAATTATATAATCAATCTAAAAGTATGTATGAAATATTTTCATTCTTTTTTTCCTGCAAAATAGAGGGTGGAGCTGGGTGTTGTGACACTTGTCTGTAATCCCAGAGGCTCAGGAGGCTGAGGCAGGAGTATAGTGAGTTCAGAGCCAGCCTCAGCAACATTGAGGGGCTAAGCAACTCTAGTATTAATTTTTTTTCAATTTAAATTTAAATTAGTTTAAAATTTAAAATTCATTTACTCTATTGGACAGAATAGAATTAAATAATTATTAATTGGACATTCCAACTTGTTGGTAATTTTTATCTCCATCATCAGACAGTATCTGATTTAAAGATACATTGACATGTTCAGTTATTACTATCACAGGAGACTTTGCATTCTGAAGTTGGATATGTCCCTTTGTGTTCTTTTCTCTTTTGGGACTCTTGCCATATGGAGAGTGACAGTTCTACTCACTATATTCTTAATTTAAATTTCATTATCCTGAAGTCCTCTGAGGTTTTTAGCAGTACCTATTCACTGTTTTATTGTTCCCCTGTATCCAGCCTAATGCTCAATCTAACTCTTGTGCTCCTTATTTTAGCAATTACAAAGTCTTTGTGGCCTTGTGATCTTCCTTTGTGTTTCCTGATCTCTCTGAGAATATTTATTGAGCTTCTTTCAGTTCACACCCTGCCTGACCCACCTGTACTGTATTATCTAGTGTCCATGGTTCAGATACTGGCCTGGCTCCCAATCTTGTAATTTCCTCATGAGCCATGTGTACTGGGGAAGCCCAGCTGCCTTGGTTGGTCAGGCACCCCTGAGAGGAGGAGCAAAGACTCAGGCATGAAGGGTTTGGCTGGATCTCTGCCAGAATGACCCACCGCCTATGCCATGTGACCAGCACTCTGAAGAGCTCCTGAGCTCTATTCCTTTTGCACAGCTGCCTCCTTTAAAATCATTCCCACCCAACCTAGATGGGCACTGGGAGGAGGTGCTGCCTTCTTCTGTCACCTCTGCCTCCCAGCTGTCCCATGCCAATGCCAGGCTGGCAGAATTGATTCCTGCAAAGATGATGGGGCAAGCCCTTATCCTTCCAAGGAAGAGAGGACGGAAAATTATACAACTCCCAAGCCCCAGCCAACCTCCATGGGTCCCTGCCTCTTTTCTGGAATCAATTTTGAGAGTCAGCCACCTCCCACGTCCCATCTGCAGTTCAGACTTTTTGAGTTTAATAAAAATATCCAACATTGCCATTTTGTTCATTCTCCTTCTTGCCAGAAAAAGTTAATCTCAGGAATTGCTGTTGTAAAATGCACATAAAAATATTGGTCAAAATACCCAATTATCTTATAATTTCACCTTATTTCCTTTTAATAAATTCTGAAGAATAGCAGTCAGAATTGGAGAGATCTTACTAAATGTTTTAACTTTTTTAAACTTTGTCAGTAAAATGCAGAAATTCAAGGTACTTCCTTTTTAGGCTTTGGAAGCAGTCAATAAAATAAAGCACATGGACTCGGCACATAGTAAGTCCTCATTTAAAGGACAACATCCTCTCAGGGCCTCAATTTCTTTGACCTACCTTACTTGTTGAGGGGATCAATTCATATATGAAATGTCAAGCTTCATACCCAACACAATAAGTGCTTTCCTGAAAAAACTTAAAACTTCCTTAAACTACTAGTATATCAAATTTTTAAAGCCATTGATAACATATGACCTCTCACAGTTCAGCCATGTTGTTCAACATTTGGCAATGGAAATAACTATGAAAAAGTAGACTAACTGTATGACCCAAGGCTGACAGACAATTTTCTCTAAGTTCACACCAGTAATTCTTAAGCAAGGATCTATGCACCCCTGCAAGTGGATAGGAGGGAGGAGGTATCAGGGAACCTCTTATCCTCACATTGTTTTTGTTTTAGTCAGTTTTTCTGTCACTGTGAGCAAAGAACCTGACAAGAACAACATAAATGAAGAAAAGTTTATTTGGGCTCATGGTTTCAGATGGCCAACTTCATAGTTTGGGGCCCAAGGTGAGGCATAACAACATAGGAGAAGGGTGTGGCAGAGGAAAGCCACTTAGGACATGGCCACCAGAAATCAGAGAGAGAGAGAGAGAGAGAGAGAGAGAGAGAGCTGCACTCACAAAATATAAACCCCAAAGGTGTGCCCCCAGTGAACTACCTCCTTCAGTCACATCTTATTTGCCTATAGTTACCATCCAGTCAATCCATCAGTGGATTAATCCAAGACTAAGTTAAAACTTTCATAATCTAATCATTTACCTCTGAACATTCTTGCATTGTCTCACACATGAGTTTCTGGGGGATAAAACAGTTCCAAAATCATAACAGCTTCTCAACTCCAAAAATTATAGTTCCTAAAGAATGGGGCATTTGACCTAAATGGGTGCTTTCTTATGCAAAACAAATAAAAGAAGCCCCAATGCTTAGAATTCATACCTACTCCAGGATGAGACTCTCATAGTATATCCAATAGGCATCAAGTTTACAACAGTGGGTAGATGTGATTGAGAGGTAACTGGTAGATTTTATATTGGTTGGCCTAAAAAGTAACTCATTTTATGCACTAGAATTTAATATATGTATTTAGAAGCTTGTTTATTAAAAACACACAAAAAAATACAATATTTCACTCAGGATCTTTTCCCAAATTGGAAAATGTTTAGACCTATATTGTTTCACAAAGCAAAGTAAGTGGCTATTGAGTAGTTGAAAGGTAACTGGTTCAAATTGACATGTACCATAAATGTAAAATATACACCATACTTTGATGACTTAATATAAATGGAGAATGTAAAATAGTTTGTTAATATTTTATATTGATTACATAGTGACATAATTTTTTGAAATATTAGGTTAACTACAAAATAACTAAAATTAGAATCATCTGTTTTAGATATAAAATTAATTGTATTTCTAGAGTTTTGCTTTATAAATTACTTATCAAATAGTATTTGCTTAAATACTGCATGTTGCCACTCATTGTGAAAACTTAAAACTTCAGTCTCATAGAAGAGAGTAGAACAGTGATTACTAGAGACTAGGAAGGGTGGGATGGAAAAATGAAGAAACATTGGATAGTGGGTAGCAAAATACAGTTAGATGGGTTTTGAGGGTAAAGCTCAGTGATATACAGTGCTTGCTTAGGATGCATGATGCCCTGGGATCCATTTTCACCACCAGCGGAGGCGAAAGAGGGGATGCGATTAGATTACAGTAATAGGTTCTAGTGGTATATAGCACAGTAGAGTGACTATAATCAACAATAATTTATGAGATATTTCAAAAATAACTCAAAGCATTCAAAGATCCCTAACCACATATAAACGATAAACATTTGAGAAGATTGAGAATATGGAAATGCTACTTACCCTGATTTGATCATTATACATTATATACATGTACTGAAGTACCATACTATGCCCTACAAGTATTTACAATTATTGTATGCCAATTAAAACTTTAAATTTATATCATTAATTTAATAAGAAAGAAATTTTAAACCAGAATATTAACAAGGGTTCACATTTCTGAGTTATATCTTTTGCAAATTGTTCTTAGACAGCTAAGGTGACATTCAAGTCAAAGAGTATGTGTAACCATTTATTCCCTTGGTAAAGAGACTGAGAACCTTCTATGCCAGACACTGTGCCTGGCATTTATCAGTTCCCAGCAAATGTGTGGCTTATCTTGTCATAAACAGAGGTAGCCAATTAGCAATAAAATAAGAAATAATTGAATTTTAGAGCAAACTCAAACCAGTAGGTGTTCTGGAAAAACTAAAACAGGGAATGAAGGAGGTGTGGGCAGGTGGATTACCAGAGACAGTTAAGTGAGGTTTAATTGGGTTGCTTGGAGATGCTGCAAATTCATCAGACCAACAGCCATTCTAAAGTTGGGTATAGCATAGCCAAACCCGCGTTCACAAAGACAGTAGGTTATTCTCGGACTTGTAGGTACAGATGTCAGGTGTCTGTGGGAGGAAAGAGGTCCAGCTAGAGGACAGTGCTGAAGCAGGGCTGCTCATGAGGATCTGTGCAGAGCTAAGGAGGCTGCCTTTTCTCCTGTGGCTAGCACTGAGCTATCAGAAGGTTTGGGGTAGGGGCAATACATGATCAAATTTGTGTGTTCAAAGGACCAATTAAAGATATAAGGAAGAGCTAGGGAGCTACAAAAATTACCTAAGGTTTTGTTGAAGGTTTTAACTAAAATGAATTGAAAATAAGGGGAGGACCAATTGGAGAGATTTTTTTCGAAAATATAATTCATACAAATCAGTGAGCAATTGAAAGATGGACTTTCCAAAATGGAAGAAAGGGCATAAAAAAATTATCCTCCTGGGTTCTGCTTTTGGAGCTGTGGTGATGTCAACAAATGAGATGGCCAGGGAAAATCAGGAGGAAGAGAAACATTTTAGACACTAAGTTGGATAATTTGGATTCCCCAAGAAGCTCACTCTGGAAACAAAAGGTGCTAAGGTTTATACATGTCCTCCAAGGTTCATATGTTGGACACTTGATCCCCAATGTGGCAGCAGTGAAACATAGGGCCTAAAAAGTCTTGGGAGCAGATCCTTCATGAATGGCTTAATACTGTTATTGAGGGAGTTTGTTCCTTATAAAAGAATAAGTTTGGTCCCCTCCTCCTCCCTCTTGCCCTCTCTTTCCCTTATACCATGTAAGGATGCAGCAAAAAGTTCCTCATCAAATGCCAACAATTTGACCCTGGACTTCCAACCCCTAGATTTGTAAGACACCACTTTCTACTCATTATAAATGAGTCACTCTGTAGTATTCTATTATAAGCAGTACAAAATGGGCCAAGACAGAAGGATTCATTTATCAGTAGTTTATTTTGAAGGTGACATTGTGAACATCATAAACAAGTGGGAAAGCAAGACAGAATGGGAAGGCACTGACAGGATTTCACAAGTTACCACCATGGTCACTGAGGATAGATCCTGCTGGGGCCTCCAGAAGCAGCAAAGAACATGCACCAGCACAGCCCCACCAGTGGGGAAAGGGTGAGGTGTTTATTGGTCCACTCTCAGGGAGACATTGATTTCTAACTTTTTTTTTTCCAATGTAGGAAGCCTCTGGAAGCCCTCATATAGAAAGAAAATGCATCCAGGAGGAAGCTGGTGTTGTCTGCATGTGAATGGAAAGGCAGTTTCTAAAGTAATATATGTGACATCCACTAAAGAAAGCATCAATCAAAGCGCCTGTTGAGGTGGATCAATCAAAAAGTGAATGTGGAGTCGCTTCAAAGCAAAGGTAATTCAAAAATGAAGCCCCAATGGAAAGCCAAGAAGGAGACAGTGATTTGGGGACACGAACATGTTTGGCTAATATTAGTGTAGGCCTTTTCAAAATGGTTTCTTTCCAACTGTTCTTTGCAGTGAAGACACCTCCACCTGGAATAGTAATTGATATATGTGCCCATCTACCCCTCTTCTGCAGCAGCAACTTGGATGAAGCTGGACTGAACTTGTGAGCCAATTCTTCTTCCTCAATAAATTCCACTTCATTGGTCTGACAGCTGCCATATGTTGAAGGGTTGTCCACATGCTGGGCAATCTTCCAAGTGCTTTTCATCAATTAACACATTTAATCCTCCAACGACCAATAAGTTAATATATCATTAACCCTGATGGGGAGATATTCTTAATAATAATCAGTATCCTGCCCACAGTCACAAAACTAGTGAGCACAGAGCTGGGATTTGAACACAACTCTAAATATCTAAATATCTAAATAACACAATGCTAAATATCTCACTAACTTGCTCAAGTACACCATGCTATCTCCAATATTTGGTCCTTTGTGTGAGTCTGGCATCCTCAGAATGGAGGGCTCTTTCTTATTCACACCTGTATCACTAATGTCTGGCAGAGAAATTAGACATTCCTTATACATTTGAAGGAGGAAAGTAATAGTTTGGAAGTCATCTTTAAACACTTTGGTCTACAATTTAACTTGGACTAGGATGAATCTAACAACAAAATTGTGTAAACCACACTTAACCCATTCAATAAAAATTTAAAGTGTTTATGGCATCATGTTAGGACTGAAAGGACAATGTAAAACAGTGTAATCAGATACTTTTTTTCACCAGCCCAATCAAGTTCCATGAATCAAGCAGAGTTGTACATTCAGGAGGCTATCATCCCTGCCCCGTGGTATCTGACAACCAGATCCAATGTGAGTGCCAGGAGTCCTGGTGCTGCATGAAAGGGAACCCATGTTCATCTTCCTGTTCTCATAATGCTAATAATTAAACTTTCTTCTTCTCTTTTCTCTTTTTCCTTCTTTCCCTCTGATCACAGAGCTAAATATCTCAGAGAGTTATGATCAGGAGAATTTGAGACGAGAGCAGAAGAAGAGAGACAATATTCCAGAAACTGTTGCAAGTCTTTGGATCATATTTATAAAGGTCGAACACATTATGAAAGTCCTAGGCTGACTATTGAATATTACTCAGCATTAAGAGAGAATAAAATTATGGCATTTGCAGTTTAATGGATGGAGTTGGAGTATATCATGCTAAGTGAAGTAAGCCAATCCCCCAAAACAAAAGCCAAGTGATCTCTCTGATAAGTGGATGCTGATCCATAATGGGAGGGGGCATGGGAAAAATGGAGGAACTTTGATTGGATAAAAGGTTGGGAAGGAAGGGGAGGGGGCATGGGGGCAGGAAAGACGGTGGAATGAGATGGACATCATTACCCTAGGTACAGGTATGACTGCACATATGTTGTGATGCTGCATCATGTACAACCAGAGAAATGAAAAGTTGTGCTGCAATTTTGTACAATGAATCAAAATGCATTCTGCTTTCATATATGCCTAATTCAAATCAATCAATCAATTTATTTTAAAAAAGAAAGAAAATCCTAGACTGACTCCATAGTTTGGTTATTGTGAATTGTGGAGCTGCTATAAATATGGACACACTTATATTGCTATAGTATCCAGACTTTTGTTTTGTTTTGTTTTTTAGTACCAGGGATTGAACCTAGAGACATTCAACCACTGTGCCACATCTTCAGTCCTTTTATTTTCTTTTTATTTCAGGACAAGATCTCTCTAAGTTGCTTAGGGTCACACTAACTTGCTGAGGCTGATTTTGAACTTGCTATCCCCCTGCATCGGATATTCCAAGCTGCTGGGATTACAGGCATGGGCCACTCACCCGGGAGTATGCAGACTTTAATTATTTAGGATAAATACTGAGGAATGGGATGGCTGGGTTGGATGATCTCATTTCTAGTACTTTGAGAAACCTCAAGAGTAAAGAATAAATTCTGTCATATTCAGTATTATGAGTGTTCTTGAAAGTAAGCTGGGATTTTTGCCTTAGAAGAAAAATTCCAAAGACTTAATAGAGAGAAAAGCAAAGGATAGAGAAGGTCCAGAAGATACTATGTCCTCTCTGGCAGGGATCATTAGGGTAGAGGTTTGGCATATGGATTAATGATTGGAGGTAAACTCCTGTATATTCCTATGGGCCATTACTGTCAACCCCACTTACCAGCTGCTCTCTAGAACAGGAAGTTTTCCGAGTACTTTAGCAAGCACATTAAATTCTGTCTTATATCCATAAGAACCCATGTTTCTAACAACTATCCTTTCAAGACCATAAGTAGGGTTTTGAAAACTATCTTAGACTCTGATAAGTCCAAATTCCATCTGTTATAATAACAGCATGCCCTTGGATGGGTCATTTGGTCCTTCAAAAATCTCAACCTCCTTATCACCTGTGCTGAAGTGATAAGACCCACTTCACAAATTTGTCAAGGTCAGATGGGATAGAGAGTGAAAAATTTCCATGAACACTAAAAAGCTCCCCAAAATAGAAAAGATTTGGTCTAGAATGCCTTTCACTATTATCAGAGCTCTGGATCATCCTTAACCTTCTTATACTAGAGTTACAAAGTATAGATCATGATTTCAGTCTTGCAGTATGAAAGGCATTAAGTCCACTCCTGGCTCCCACAGCATGTGGTTCAACATAACTCAGCAATTCTATATGCCCCACTGGATTCTGTCTTTCTAGAAAAATACTGGAGAGGAGGCCTTGAGCTCTTGCTCCACTTGAACCTCTCACAAGTATACCCAAAGTGGGGTACATCAGCCCTCTGTGCCTTGGTCACTGCACCTGGGAAAGGAATGAATTGGACAAGTTAACTCAAGGAGCTCACATTTCCATTACTCTGGTTGACCTAGGAACAGAGTCAGCATCTTCCCAATGGATCAGCTCCTGATCAGATCACTCTAAACCCTCACTTCACTTCTATCCTCCTGAGGGGGAATTCTGAAGAGACTCAAAGAAATGTCATTTTATTGGGATGCTACTTTCCAGTTTTAGCAGGAGATCCTTTAACTTGAACTAGGTGCTGCTTTATTTTTAATTTACGGTGAAATTCCTAAATTGGGAATTTCACAAACAAAGAAAGTGAATCGGGAAAGCAACCCCACCATTCAGTTTATAGTCCCTGAGCACCTCTAATGGCCATCCCTGGGTTGGACACTACAAGAAGTAAAGGAAAGTGAACATTCTCGTAAAACAAAGAACACTTTAAAGATAAATGTCATATGGGATAGGATGGCCAGAGGCCTACTCCCTCTTTAAGTTTTTAATAACTCTACAGTCAGTTGAAGACCAGTTTCCTCTACTACATTGACCCAACTCCCACCTTAACCCAGGAAAGCATATATCATGTAGATTGAGGGTGATTCCAGCAAGCACTATGACTCAGGGACATCTGGTGTGCCTGTGTTCGGTGTTTACTCTTGTACCAGGAGAGATTAGTCAGCCAGGGGCACAGCATCAGCCTGAATGCCATCTGGCTTTTCCCCGATGCAGGCTGAAGGTGAATAGTTAGCCCTACATACCTTAATAGCTAGGTGAGAGCCACCAGCCATCACTGAAAGTGGGAACATCACATTGCAGCCCTGACTAAAGACAAGAGTGGTGTGGCACTCAAAGGCAGCTGTCCTCATTTCTCATTGAACAAGGGAAGAGCTACCTTGCAAGAAGATGACTGGTCCCAATTTGTCATAGTTCCAGTTTATTCAAGAGGTATCTGAGTTCCTCAGTCCTCCTGTGTAGACCTTCCTGTTTCCAATATGCTAGCACACTCTGATTGCTCCTTTTCCTGCATATTTGTAGTACTCGGGAATTGTTCAAAGAATTATTGGCACTCTACCCTTTACATAATGTGCTTCATAAATGGAAAGATTCTGGACTTTGGCCCCATATCTATCTGTTTTTCATCCCTAGTGTAGAGATCTTGGGTATCTTTTTCAACCTCCATGCATCTTCCCTGTCTTTGTTTAAGTGACAATCCTCATTGTGTTGTTGCCTAAGATTAATTTATCTGAGATAATCTATGAAGCTCCTGGATTTAGTGTGGGTGGAATAAAAGTAGGATTCTTTCCCCTTGCCTTGAATTATTTGGTTTTAGTCCCTTTTGCCAGAGATTCCTTAGGGAAAGGAACGCTACTGTGCCATTGGCTATAACTCTAAATGATGAAGTAAGGTTCTTATCAAAAATGATTTTAATGCTTCGTTGACACATCTAGACTACAGAAACAATGATGTGATGAAAATTAAGTTGGGCTGGAAGGCAAGACCTTAGCATGTCACAGTGGAAAGAGAGAAAGACCAAAAACTCAAGAAGCCTGATTCTTCACCATCTGTCAGGTAGGTATCATGTACCCATAGTCTCAGGACCATGGAAGCTGAAGGAGGATGATCATTTGAGGCCAGCTTTGGCTACACAGCAAGACCTGTCTCAAAAAAAATGAAGAAGGAGGAGGAGGAGGAGGAGAAGGAGAAGGAGGAGGAGGAGGAGGAGGAGGAGAAAGAAGGAAGGAAGGAAGGAAGGAAGGAAGGAAGGAAGGAAGGAAGGAAGGAAGGAAGGAAGGAAGGATATTTCACCCAACTCTGGAGAGGTGCTAGACTTTTGTGTGCCTGTAAGACTGACTTCACACATAGGTCTCCTGAGCCCCTAGCATTCCAGGTTTATTCTCATGGATCCTCTCATCCATCAGAGCTGGCTGCTGTTCCCAGCTAAACTATCACAGAAGGAGACCAACTTGGTAATAGATTTTTATAGCCAATCCTATACAAAAAAAAATTTCCATTATTTATCTTGAGAAAATATATTGAGTTACAAGGTCCAAATTCTGAAGGAGCCTCCATTTAGTTTCCCCTGGCCTAATGGGTTTCATTATAGAATTTCTATTTGTTTCTGAAAAGAGACATGTCTTCTTCGAAAGGGGTGGGATGGTGCTGGGGGTGTTGATCAAAGATAGAGCTCATGCTTAACACATTTAAGACCTTGGGTTCAATCCCCAGAACCCCACTCCCCACATCCAAAATTGTTCTTCTTGGAATATCTGTCCATTTTTGCAGTCATGCCCTACTAGTTCTTACAAGAACCTGGGTGCTCTCATACTATAGAACTTCTCCAGGCTTGTTGTGGAGAAGTAGTAACAACATCAGGACAACTTCAGAGAAATCATTGAGAACTGGAAGGGTGAACTTTGGTTGCTCATGGTATCCCAATGAATATTTTCAGGCTTAAGGAACTGACTGTCCAAAACTCAAATTCATTGATTTTTCCAAAGAACAAGCACAAGCAGATGGCCACATTACAAAGGTCTCCAGATGGTTTTCCAGAACTTCCTCTTTATTTTTTATGTTGAACAGCTGCCTTTCTAGAAAAAGAATGAAAGAAAGCAAAAGCCCCTAAGCTTGGCCTCAGTGGAATATAGAAAGCATTTTGTAGAAAAAGCCACCTTGGAAATCTCATATGCCCAGGCTTAGTAGTGTCCTTGAACTCTCATACTTGGGAACCCTCTGGCTATATCTCCCAAGGTTTGGTACACATTTCCAACCCATCAAGGACTGCTGTGACAGAACAGCTCTGTCCACAAAAAATTGAATATTTGGGTTAGTTCCTTGCTTTCTGTCTCTCTTTTTTGCATCCTGGCCACCCTGAAGTAGACAGTCCTCCTCTATCACAAGCTCCTGACATGATGTACTGTGCTGCCACAGACCCAAAGCAGTAGTGTCCATCTACCATGGACTGAAACGTTGAAATGGTGTCCCATAATTTAAAATAAAACCAGACCTGAGGAGTGCCAAATTGCCTCTCCTTATATATAGGGAGGAATCCTGGCAGGTGAAAAAGGAAAGGGTTCCAAAAACTCAAGAAGCCTGATTCTTCACCATCTGTCAGGTAGGTATCATGTACCCATAGTCTCAGAACCATGGAAGCTGAAGGAGGATGATAATTTGAGGCCAGCTTTGGCTACACAGCAAGACCTGTCTCAAAAAAATGAAGAAGGAGGAGGAGGAGGAGGAGGAGGAGAAGGAGAAGGAGGAGGAGGAGGAGGAGGAGGAGGAGGAGGAGGAGGAGGAGGAAGGAAGGAAGGAAGGAAGGAAGGAAGGAAGGAAGGAAGGAAGGAAGGAAGGAAGGAAGGACGGACAAGTACAAGTACATTCCAACCCTGACTAGATACTTCCCATGGCACATTTCCATGATCATCTTATTTAATATTTTTGAGTCTCAGTTTCTCCATTAAATAACAATGTCTCTGCAGACTGTGGGCTGTCAGTGCGTGTACAGTATGTTATCAGAGCAAGGATGGAGGCAGTTCATTTGTTCTTATTTAGGAAGAAAGAAAAGGAATAGTAAAGCTAGATTCCATGAAGATGTGTCCTGTTTCAGACCCCAGGGGTACTTTGCCAAGTCATAGGAGCCTCTGAGCCTCACCTCTGATTGTCTTCTTTGGAATAGAAGCCTACATCTCCAAGGTGGGAAATGTCAGTCTTGCTTAACCAGAGAAGTGCTGGAGAAACCGTTAACAGTTAAATTTCACATTGGATTTCTGGGCAAGGTCTGTTGACTTTGCTGGTCCCAGGCATAAGACAGAAGATGGCTGTGTAAGTTTGTTTTCTGTTGCTATAAAAAAATAATAATAACCTGATATAAAAAATTATAAGGAAGAAATGTTTATTTTGGCTTGCAGTTTCAGAGGATTCAGTCATGGTGAACTGGTTCTACTGTTTTGGACCTGTGACGGCACGTCCATCATGATGGGAGCTTGTGATGGAGGAGGACTGTTCATCTCAGGGCTTCCAGGATCCAAAAGGAAAGAGCGGTAAGGACTGGTCCCAGTATCTCCCTCAAGGGCACATTCTAGGGACCTGACTTCATCCCACTGGGTCCTACTTCCTCAATGTTCCACCACCTTCTAACAGCACTACAGGCTGGTGACCGAATCTTAAGCCCATGGACCTTTGGGGGGCATTTAAGATCCGAACTACAGCCATGGTGTTAGGGGTTACATTTCCAGGATAAGCCTCCGGCATTGCAGAACCTCCACAGTTGTGGTTCTAGAACCATCCAGATTCTTCTCTTCAGGGAAACAGCCCAACACCTGCTCACACGTTTTGGGGGTCTAATAAACTTGTCCAAATTTCCAGACCAGGACAAATTCTGTCTTTAGAAAAGTGCTGGGATTCAGCTGGGGATTTTGAACTCCCTTTTGTAGCTTGTCTTTTTCTTGTTAACTGTTATATGGTGCTGGGGATCATACCCACAGCCTTGTGCATGTTAAGCCCATACTCTACCACTGATCTATACTCCAGCACTAGCTGGTCTTTGGTCCTCCCCATGGCAAGTATGGTCACTGCACACCTATGACACATGTTCCTGTTCCCCTATTCTGAAAAGGTGCAAGGTCACAGAAACATAGAATTGGAATGGAAATAAAAGAGCCATTTAAAAATCCAGTAATAAATTAGAAGGTGGGGGTACATGGTCAGGTTGTATATAGTTCAGTGGACTTTGTTAAGAGGAAAGGAAAAGAGGAAACATTTCTACCTGAGTATGGTTCAGATGAAAGCATAGAGCTTGCCAACGCCACGTCTCTCTTTGTGTGACCTTGAGGAAGTGCTCTACATCCATTAAACAATAGGTGAAAAGATGATAGAGCAATCTATGCCTATTATAATGCCAAGTAAAGCAAGCAGCAGAGAGGCGGCTTTTATATACTGATTACAACTAGATTTAAAAAAAAAAGGAAAGCAGAAAGATGAGAAAGTGGAAAGTTCCCGAAGATCGTGGTGATTAGGCCAGAGAACTGGGATTACAGGAAGACTTTTATTTTCTTTTATGTAGGTTTTTCCATTGATGTGGTTAGACTTCATTTTTGTCTTAAATTTCTTTAAAAAAGAAAAAGCAAAATGAAAGATTTTTATTATTTTTATTGAGAAGGCTTTTACGCCCATGGTCCTCAGCGAGGCTCTGCTGGCAGAAATTACTTTGCTATGAAAGCAGAACCATGAGCTTGCCAAATGTGTTGTTCCGCTGTGGTTGCAGCAATGACTTTGAACACAATAGTTGCCAGGTTAGGGAGTGCCAGCTGGGCAGCTCCTCCCCAGCCCTGGTTCAAACCCATTGTTGCCTCCAGTGCTTCTGTAAGGAGCCTGAACCGTCAAGCTTTGAAGTTGGATTCACAAAGCCTGTTTACTTAGACCATGAAGTTTATGCTGCAAACCATAGATTGCACTGGGTGAGGGGCAGGGAGAATAGGTGTGTGGTGAATGTGAAGCTCAAAAATCAAAATATATCAGGAAGAGCTAGAGACCACCAGCTGAAGACGGGCATATTACAGATGAAGAGACTGAGGCACATGCTGGGCATTTATTTCAGAAATTGAGCCAACAGCCAGACCCCAAAGCCTTTGATGACCAGTCCTTTTCTTCCTCCTAACTTACCTCTTACAAAAGATTCATAATTGCCCTTTGTTACTAGAACAGCATGAGTCAGGGTCACATCTCAGATGATCATAGCTAAAGCCCCTGGTTTCTCAACCAGACCTGAGCAAGCCGAGGCACTCTCAAGAACAGCAGGATGCTGTGCACTTTATCAAGGTTGCAAACCTGTAAAACCTTCTATGCCTGCTCCTGGGCTGCCCACGACCACAGATTCACAGAATCTCTGTTTTCCTGGGGAGAAGATTTAGGTATTATCCCTTTTATTTTTATAGAAACTTACATTCTTTCCAGGGATCTTGACTCAGTCATTTAGCAACAACATTTTTTGAAGTCTTCTGTATATAAGAATAAATAACTGAGCCTTCAGGGTCAACATAAATAAAATACCACTGACCCTGAAGGAATTCACAGAGGCATATGCCATGTAGATATTTAATGGTATAATGGTAGTAATTAATATTTGTTAGACACTACTTACCAACCACTCTTCTATGAGTTTTCTCTGAATTAACTCAATTACTTCCCACAAAAGCACCATGGCACAGATATTATTATTATTATTATATACGATGCATTGACTTATATTTTTTTATTTACTTATCCCAGTGTTGGGGATCAAACCCAAGTCTTGTGCATCTTAGGCTAGAGTTCTGCCACTGAGCTACATCTTCAGATCCTATTATGTAATTTTATGGATAAGGAAACTGAGACACAGGGTAACAAGCACGGGAAGTCTAATTCTAGTCCCTGGAATCCTTACCAAAACTGACCATCAGAGTGACATTAAATAAAAATATGTTTTTGTTGTAAAAACAATAAACAAACTACAATATTTTTCTTTCTTTTTTCCGTCTTTTTTATTTTTTGTTATTATTATTTTTTGGCAGTTTAGGTATAGCTATTACATTCAGGAGTGCTCTATCACTGAGCTACATCCTTAGTTCTTTCTTATTTTATAGTTTTTAGACAGGGTCTTACTGAGCTGCAGGGGCTGGCCTTGAACTTTTGATCTTGTTACTTCAGCCTTCAGATTACAGGTATGCACCACTGCATCCAGCTCAATTTAATTGAAGAAAATACATCTTCTTGTAGTTGTGCCTAACACAATCACAATGATGTTTGGAATGATTCCTTCTTTTTCTTGCATATATTTAACAGTCACAATTATAAAACACATAGTGATTTACCTCCCTTCCAGTGTATAACTGAAGTTTATAGGAAGTACAAAATTTCTACATAATTTCATAGTGAACACTTTAATATATTCCTTCTAGTGAATATTGAATAAGCAACTGAATGGTCCTATTTTTGAGAACATTCTTCATTATAAATAACACAGTGATTGACATCTTCTGGTCTACTATGTGTTTTATCAATTTTATGATTTCCTAAGCCTGAATTCTCAGAGGTGAATCTATAGAGACAGAACTCAAGAATTTCTAAAAATTTTTTTGATACTGCCAATTTTCTTCAAAATTGTTCAAGGTTGGATGCTTCATTGCCAATCACTTTTCAAGCAGAATTTTGGATAATAAATTAACTATATGGGTGGACAAAAATATAAAAAAAAACCCACATTGAGGGAAGGGAGATTTCAATAGAGCAGAAATTTTACAGAGTCCCTGGGAGATGGCATGTTGATCTGGGAGGTGAAGCTGGAGGAAGTGGAGGTGAAATGGTCAAAGGACTTACTCAGTGTGGAAGAACTTGGATTTGACTCTAGAGATAGCAGGGAACCCTCCCAAAGAGACCACACTGAGCCTTCAGGGTCAGATTTGCAAGGTTGGGGAACGATCCTCATGAAAGGAAGAGTGGGGAAGATGGGCTGGCAGGAAAGGGAGGAAAAGGAAGGGCTCCCAGGAAGCAGAGTGAGATACTCATGAATGATCTACTAAGAATGTGGGCCCAAGAGATGGGATAGAGAGGACCATACCCAGGTTCAACTTAATGTGGGATTGTCAACATGTGAATTGAACTGATTAGGAGAGAAGAATTCAACACGTCTCCCAGGCTTACGCAGTAGATGGCGGGCAACTCAGGGCACACAAAAGTTAGGGAAGACTTACAGATGGGTCTGGAAGGAACTTGAACTTGAGACACTGATATGATATTCAGGAAGAAGTATCTGATAAAAATGTGTTCATAAGGACCTAGAACCAAGGGAGGTATTTTAGTCAACTTTGTGTCACTATGAACAAGAGACCCAACAGGAACAATATAGAAGAGAAAAAGTTTAATTTGGCTCACAGTTTCAGAAATACAGTTCATGGTCAGCTGATTTTATAGCTCAGGGCCTGAAGCAGAACTTCATCATGGAAGGACATGGTGGAGGAAAGCAGCTCAGGACATGACAGTAAGGAAACAGACAGTTCAGTTCACCAAGGACAAAATATAAACCCCAAGATGACATTCCCAGTGACCTACGTCCTCCAGCCACACCCTACCTGCCAACAGTTACTGTCCAGTTAATCCATGTCATTGGACTAATCCACTGATTAGTTTCTACCTCTCATGATCTAATCAATTTCCCCTCTGAAAAATCTTGCATTGTCTCACACATGAGCCTGTGGGGGATGCTTCATATTGAAATCACAACATGTGGTTATGGTTAGAGGACTGACTTGAAAGCCACCACTCTTCAAGGGCAAGTTAAAATTCTGAGAGTGAGATGATGACTCAGATAGAATGTTCCAGAGCAGAACTAAGGAAGAAGACTGACAGGAATGCAGATGTTTCAAGACAGAATAGATGATGAGCATTCAGCAAAAGGAGAATAAGGTTGAGAAGTGGGCTGAAAAAAAAGGAAGAGAACCTGACATGGTGGAGCCCGGCGAGAGGTGGGGGAGAGGGAAATGAAGGAAAAGAGGAAGAGGGAGGGGAAAAGGAAGAGAGGGGTAAGGAGAAGGTAGGACAGGAATGATTAACCATATTAACTATTGCGGAGATTGATCGGCCACCACTCCAATGATTATCTCTACGTAATGAGTTATTCTACAACTCCTGGACTCTCAGCTGATTATCCATAAAACGAAAAATGTTATTTTTGTCATTACAAGCTAACGAGGTCTGCTTTAAAAAGCACAGGTATGAAATTTTCCTATAAGCCAACATTTACAAAAGTGCCTTTTGTAGAATATTCCTTCAGATTGTGGTGAGAGTTAGTGTTTCATGATTAAGAGTTTTGTAGTCTAATAAAACTAAAATAGATGATGTTATAAATTTTTAAGTGGATGTCATTGCTACAATATTTCTGAGCCTTTCAGGGACTCATACGCATAGTAAATTTCCAAGAGAGGACTATGGTGTTTCCCAAACATATTAGGCCACGGAACACTTTTTTTCTCAAAGCACCTAGAGTGACCCATGTCTAGAAAGTCCACTTCAGGAAAGTCAATGCATTTTATCAAGCTAGGATTAGATGTGATAGCATATAAAAGTCCTCAGCCCAGAGTTGGTGGACAGTGAGTATTAGTTCCTTCTTGTGTCAAACATTGAAAGCAGAATAGTCATTCCAGAAAATGGAAACTTTAAATACATAAAGGAAATCTCAGAAGACAACCTTAGATCCTACATTTTGCCACCTCTTCTAAGAATCAGCTGGGTTTTGGGTGCCAATATCCAGTCTATATCTTACTTACTCTGTGATCCAACAGGAGTTACTTAACCTCTCTGAAAAGTGATGCAAGAATGAAAAAAAAATCATCTAATGTATGGTATTAGTTATAAATTTACTGTGTAACAGAATATCCTAAAACTTAGTGGCTTAATAAACACACATTGATCATCTCACAGTTTCTATTGGAAGGAAATCAGGCATGTCTTAGGGCAGATCCTCTGTTCTTGTTCTCTCATACAATGGCAATCAAGATGTGGGTGAGGACTGAGGTCTCATCTGAAAGCTCAGCTAGAAAAGTTTCTGCTTCCATCTCACCTGGGTGATTGGTGTTAGAACTCAGTTCCTCAAGTGCTCAGTTCCTCACTGGTTATTGGTAGAGGCTGCCCTCGGTTGCTGCCCTTGTGGTTGGTCCTCTCTAACATGGGGGCTTGCTTCATCAAAGCAGAGGAAGAGAGAGACTGCTAGGGAAACTGAAGTCTTTAGTAACTTATCATTAAAAAGACATTCCTTCAATATCCCCATATTCCACTTATCAGAAGCAAGATATTCAAGAGGAGGAGATTATACAAGGCCATGTGTACCAGGGGGAATAGTAGAGGCCATTGTGGAGATGGCATGCTACATAATGAGAAACATCTTTATACTATAAGTTCCTACACAATGGTTGGTCACTTCTACTTAATTTATTTTATTTATTTATTTATTTATTTATTTATTTATGTTTTGGTACTGGGACCAAAACCCAGGGGCACTTTACCACTAATGTTCATGTCCAGAGCTTTTTTTTTTTTTTTGTAATTTATTCACTGTGAGCCAGCATCTCACTAAGTTATCCATGCTGACTTTGAACTTAGGATCCTTCTTTCTCAGACTCCCAATTTTTTGGGATGACAGGGGTGCACCACACTCTGCCAGGTAGAATACAATATTCTAAACCTAAATAGAATACAGAATTTTAAATCTGAATGTAGGTTTTATTTATTTATTTATTTATTTCTAGTTTTGGTACTGGGGGTTGAACCTAGGAATGCTTCACCTCTGTGCTACATTCCCAGACATTTTAATTTTATTTTGAGAATAGGGCTTACTAAATTGCTGAAGCTGGCCTCAAATTTGCAAGCTTCTTGCCTCAGCTTCCCAAGTCACTGGGATAATAGGCCTCTGACACTACTCCTGGCTACTTAATTCTTAATACAAATTCTTTGTTTAAAATTTCTGTAAAAATTAGTTTACCACTACACTAATTATCAGATTAAAAAACAAGGTAGTCCAGGAAAAATGCCAGTAAGAAAAGAAAACAGAACTTTAGCTGGGCGCAGTGACTCACACTTGTGATCCCAATAACTAGGGAGGCTGAAGTAGGAGGATCACAGATTCTAGTCCCAACAATTTTGCAAGGTCCTAAGCAACTTAGCAAGATCCTGTCTTAAAATAAGAATTAAAAAGAGCCAGGAATATAGCTCAGTGGTAAAGTGCTCAGGGTTCAATCCCCAATACCCTCCAAAAGAAGAAGAAGAAGAAGAAGAAGAAAGGAAACTGTAGCTTTATCAGTATTTGCCTGTGTGATGTAGAATATCTGAAGTGATCTTAGACCATGATTAAAGGGTTCTAGAGGCCTTTTTTCCAAAATTTTCACCTGGAGGAGCAAAATGCTTGAAATCACACCACTAGATATCTATTTTGGCTTGGTTTGGTTTGGTTTGGTTGGTTAGTTGAATGCTGAGGATTAAACCCAGGGCCTCTCTAGACATATCTTTTTTGAAAGGTTAAAAAATGATATTTCATGTTTTAAGGCATTTATAGATATGATTAACTCATTCAGCTCTCAGAGCATCCTTGAGATTTTGTTCTAAGACCCCTATTTACTGATGAGAAAACTGAGACTCAAAAAACATCACATGTTCCTCAGCTAGGGAATGATCAAAAGGGAATCCCAGTCCAATCTGTGTGACTCCACAAATCCACCTTAACCCCTATGGTTTATGGATTTTCTCTGATCCCTGGTGATGGAAGCCAGGGTCCAGATAAACAGTAGAGATTTGGGAGGAAGAACAGGAAGTGCAAAGACATCAGATGGATTAACTTCTGTTTGATTTTGCCTAGGAGCACTTGCACCCACTCTGTGTGTTAGTGGAGGTGCACTGGCGTAGGCTAGCTGGAATCATGCTGAAAATTATAGGGCATTAGGGTTCCTAGTTGTCCATCTGGTTTCTCAAATTAGTTTTTTGGCCTCTCTGTACCTCAAAGTAAAAAAAAAAAAAAAAAGGAGCTATTTAAACTACAAAATCTCTTAGCGTCTTTACTATGATCAAGAGTCCACAAATAAATGGACCAGGGTGACCTTCAGAGGCTGGGCTGGGGGCAGAACCATGCCCCAATCTGTAGAGATCACAATGGGCCTTTTTACGGGTTGATGGTAAGTGTAGCACAAAGCTTGGAAGCCTGACAACATGGGTGCATATTGCTGAGCCTGGACAAGCCTGAGCCCCACCATATGACCTTTTGGGGATATCATGGGGAAAATATTATCATGTGACATCTGGTAAACCCTGTAGTCTCCTTGCTAGCTCCACTGTTATAAAGAGAGGTCGTTTTAGGGCTGGGGATGTGGCTCAAGTGGTAGCGCGCTCGCCTGGCATGCGTGCGGCCCGGGTTCGATCCTCAGCACCACATACCAACAAAGATGTTGTGTCCGCCGAGAACTAAAAAATAAATATTAAAAATTCTCTCTCTCTCTCTCTCTCTCTCTCTCTCTCTCTCTCTCTCTCTCTCTCCTCTCTGACTCTCTCTTTAAAAAAAAATAAAGAGAGGTCGTTTTCTCAAGAAAAGGAAAAAAATCCAGCTTTCTCATAAATGGCTCCTTGTGGTCACAGGAGTAAACTATGGATTTAGTTGTCCTGTCCAATTCTGGGAGAAAGTGGTGCTGGTCTTACTACAGATGAGTTGAGCAAGAGGAAGAATCCTGCCCATCACATCAGGGGACTGACGGAATAGCTTAGATGTCAGACTGGGAACCCAGGACCTCAGCCTTGATTACCCTCCCCTTGAAGAAAAGAGACCAGGGGCAGGAAGCCATCAGAGCTCCTGCCATTGTTCTCCTTAACTTTGGGACTTGCTAATTAGCCATTGAACCTAATTAACTCAGCCATGAACAAAGGCCAGTTGGGGGAAGGGAGTGAAGAACAAAGCATTCTTCAGGGACTCGAGGTCATTCTCCAGTCCTCAGGCTTGGAAAGCCCACAGGAGAGGCGCCTACACCCTGGGGACTTAGAATCCAGCTCCTGTGCAATGTTTTCCAAAATGGTCACAAGATGATTTCTCCATGGCACCCTTTGGGAAGAGCAGCAAAGCACCACACACCCCACGTGTGCCACATACATCTCTGTCACCACAGTTCTGTCATCTTGAGGCGTGTTCCCTTGCTGTATCCAATATGACTGTGATTTCCAACAGTGATTTCAGCCACCTCCAGAGGTGCAATTGGGTTTACCAAACAAGCTTCTGGAATCAAAGGCCATAATTCAATAGACAAGATCTTCCTTCTCCTCCAAATGACTTCCCAGCCCTAAGTGGCTTCTCGATTCTAAAATATCTTGTTGATATTGATATCGTGTTAATATCTAGTGTTGATATTTCTAAAGAGCAAAGAACCTTTTTTTAAGAATCAATGTGAGCTCAGAAACTCCACTCTCTTTTCCCAGCCCTGTAAGTGTGAGCTTAATTCTCAGTTTCCCATTACTTCATGTATGACACCAGAACAGATGGCTGAGCACTCTGGGCTCCAGTATTATTCTGCAGAAAGTCAAGGTCATTAAACAAATTTGGAGGATTTTTTTTTTAATTCACTGAGTTGCTTAGGGCCTTGCTAAGTTGCTAAGTTTGGCTTTGAACTTGCTATCCAACCTGGAGGATTTGTTTGAGCTCTGAATAATACAAAGTGCTTGACATACCTTGTTTTTTTACCCATAGTTTCCAAAGCATTGCCTCAATGATTCTTACAAACAGTTTTGTCTCACCTTATCCAGTCAGGTAAGTAAGAATTCAGAATTCCAAAGTCTCCCTTTTCACTTATTTCCTGGTATTCCCAGGCAAGCAATACTTGGTCTCATTCAAGGTCATGTGGGTAACTGCTAACATGGCCCAGCCCTTGGAGTCTAAGCTAGTAGCCAACTTACCCCACATAGCAAAGTCTGAGAACTAGATTGGCTCAATGTCAATCAACTATGCTTTTGTTCCATTTGGGTACCTGCTTTGAAGTTTAGATGCTTCTGGCAAACACTTTGTGTGCTGGGTGGGTGCTGAGAATCACCATCTATGATTCTCATTCTTATTATCTCATCCCTGAACCATACTTGCCTTGATTCCCAATCTGATTTCTCATTCCTTCTCACCTTCCTGGTATCTACCTCTCTTCCCTTACCAACCTCTAATGTTTTGTGCTGGTTCCCATTGGAGACTTTGTAATTTCAACTCAGAGAATTCAGAGATTCCTGGAGACTTGGACCAGAGAAGGATCTTAGAGTATAGATATCTGGTTGAATCACTCAGTACAATAATCCCCCCTAAAGGCAGTTGGGCATAACCGTTTACTGAGCTCCTACTATATCCTAGGCATTATAGAAAATCAAAGAAATAAAAAATTAGGAAAATTTCAAGATGAAACATATTCCAGTGAAGGATGCAAGTTCATGAATATATTTACACAGTACAAAGTGATTTTCCCTGTTGGAGGATTGTCCCAGGCTATGGTCAAACATTACCATAACCGAGGGCTCCACTTTACATTGGTATATGGCTTAGGGCACTATTAGGTGTCAGAAACTACTGAGACATTCTTCCTAACTTGAAGCTTGTCTGTTTCTTTCTTCCCTCGACATATTGGATTCAGAATTTAAGCCTAAATCAATTGAGATCCAATTCCATTCTTACCAGCTGTGACCTTGAGCAAGTCTTTCAAACTCTCTGGCTCTTAATTTGCTCAGCCTTACAATGAAGATGACAATATCCATCTGGATATATCATATCATATTATATTAGACAACATTTTACTCTATACATCAGCTTTAAACATTTCTCAATATAGATATTGTCTTCTCTTTCTTTTCCAAGCTAAGTATGTATTTGACTCTATTTCCTTAGCTTTCCATCCCCTCTCCAGCTTCTGCCACCAACTAACTCTGTATCCCCACTAGAGACAACAATGCCCTCTTGATTGTTGCCACAGTATACCCTTCTCAGTCTCTCTATGGATCTTTGAAAACCATCCAGAATCTTCTCTTTCTTCAGAGGGTCTTCCCTCTTGACTTTTCTATCATTGAGTTCTCAAGATTCTCTCCCTTCTCTCCTTTCTGGAAGACTCTTCTTGGTATCTATAGTGCCTACTTTTCCTCAGCCCTTACTCTATCACCTACGGTTCCTTCCTGGCCCCTTTTGTAAGCTCTTTGATCTTATTCTGATAAAAATGGCAGAGGTGAAGGTCACTGAGTTCTCACCCTGTGTCATGCATTGTTTTGTGCATATATGTGTGTGTGTGTGTGTTCATATGTTTTTTTGTGTGTGCATGCACTCACACCCAAGGTCTGTCACCCAGTAAGGCAGATAAACACAGGGTGTCTGGCTGCCTCCATTAACCAAGTATCTCTAAGTGATCTCACCCCCACTGAAAATTTCATCTACAAAATTGGCATCTGCTCTGTTGGCATTTCTAGCTCAGAACTTTTAGGCTCTGAATCTGATTATTAACACCTTTAGGCCCTCTCAACTAAGATGGCCAACAGGCACCTCAAGATGGATGTTGACTCATTTACTTTCTCTACAAATCCACTCTACCCTACATTCTCCCATCTCGCCCAAGTCAGACACCTGAAGTCATTGCCCCTCCACCTCTCGCCCACTTTCATGGCCTACCAAGTCTGTTGCACTTCCTCCTGAATCCTCCCCACTTCTGCTCTATACTCTTAACCCCTCTGCTCTCATCTCATTTCCCCTTGGCTTCATTTCTTGTGTTGATTTCCCAATGTCTCCTAATCGCTCTCCCTGTTTCTAGTCAGACCTCTTGCAATTTATTGTCCTTTCTGGTGCCCAAGTGCTTTCTCTGAAATTCTGTGCTCCTTGCTTAAGACCCTTCTTGGTTAATCATTACCTTTAAGATAACATCCACATTCCTTCTCAGCTAACCCCAGCCCATTCATCATCTGTTCCTCTCAAGTCTCATCTTCTACCAACCCAGGCTTTACCCTCTGCTCCAGACTAATTGGATTGCTTAAATTCTATTGATAATTAAAAAGACAGCCAACATTGGGTTTTCACTAGGAGCTATACCAATCTCTCTTTTTCTTCATTACAACTGTGAGAAATTATTAAATAGTTCACAAGAAGGCAGTCTGGCTTAAAAAAAACAGATTCACACCAGTCTGTTTAGCTCCAACATCATTGTGCTTCCCTATCACAATCTAGAAAACTGGCTGACTGCTTGTGTGGACCACCTTCTATGTCTTACCCATACCCCTCCAGGTGATTTTTTTCAAGTCTTAGTTCAAGGGTCAGCACTCTGGAAAAATAATGTATTTGACCTCTGGCTTCTGGGCTAATTTAGGTACCTCATTAGTCTTTCTTTTTTCCCCCCTCAGTGCTATGGATTGAATCCAGGTCCTCACACATGCAAGGAAAAGGCTCTACCACTGATCTACATCCCCCTCCCATTAGTCTTGCATTTATCACTTCTTTTGGTGAAAGATTCCACCATTGTTAGGATACACCCCTGACTTTATCTTCACCAGAAATCTAACAAAAGTTCACCATCATAAATGTACACAATCTAAATCCATCTCAGTCTATATAGAACATATACACACACAAGATAATTCTTATACAAAAGAAAAAAAAACCTAAGCCCTATGTTTACTCCTTTTTTTCATATTTATTTTTTAGTCGTAGTTGGACACAATACCTGTATTTTATTTATTCTTAGGTGGTGCTGAGGATCGAAAGTGCTCTACTACTGAGCCACAACCCCAGCCCCCTGTGTTAACTCTTTACTCACTTGTCTATATTGGTCCAACTTCCATGTCTACTAGGTTGAGTCTCTTGCTGGATTTAACTCACTTTGAAACCCTAAAGCTCGATACGTGGTAGAATGTCAATGACTGAAACTTGAGTGGATAAATAATAAATAACAAGGAATATAGCTAGCAATTTTGGAGTGTATACAAAATGAAAAAAAAAAGAAAAAGAAAAAGAAAAGAAACCAAAACCACCAGACATTTGAGGTAAGCTCAATTTACAAGATAAGGATTTTTTCTTATCTACATTGTGCTAATGTAGAAGCAAAAAACTAGAAAGGTTAACCAATTCACTTATTGTCCCAGTGCTAAAGTGATACAGGATTGGAATTTTAAACCCATTTAGCTGACATCAAAGTGTGAATTTTTAACAGGAGGACAGCTGCCTTTTCAAAACAAAACAAAACAAAAATGGAGTCTCTTTATTGCTTATCAGAAATGATAGTCTAGTTTTTACCTCCCTCATCTTCTTGCCCTCCACTCCCAGGCCAAACATAACCAACATGGTTCTAGTCCTTCTTTGTTTTCTCAGTATCACTCTTCAAATTTTACACAAAAAACTTTACAAAAATTCAAGAAGAGTTTAGCCAGTATGGAAAACCAGAGGATTAGTACCTCCTTTGATCTGGATGCTAGAGTTTGAAAATATTTTAACATTTCAGACACACTATTGGCATTTAGTGAGCATTCAGTCCATCTTAACTTCTAATTCTTATAAAAACTGAGCCAGTGGTTGGGACTGCAGCACAGAGGTGAAGAACTTGCATAGCATGTGTGAGGCTCTCCGTTCAATCACCAAGAGCACAATTTTTAAATTGTGTCATCCCTGTCTTGTTCCAGTTTTTAGAGGAAATGCCTTTAATTTTTCCCCATTTAGAATGATGTTGGCCTAAGGCTTAGCATAAATAACCTTTATGATGTTGAGATATATTCCTATTATTCCTAGTTTTTCTAGTGTTTTGAACATGAAAGTGCGCTGTATTTTGTCAAGTGCTTTTTTCCTGCATCTATTGAGATGGTCATATGATTCTTATTTTTTAATCTATCCATGAATTACATTTATTTATTTCCATATGTTGAACCAACCTTGCATCCCTAGGATGAATCCCACTTGATTATAGTTCTTAAAACACTGGCCAGAGCAATTAGACAGATGAAATAAATTAAAGGGATATGTATAGGAAAAGAAGTACTTAAATTAGCAATATTTGCTGATGATATGATTCTAAACCTAGAAGATCCTAAAAGCTCCACCAGAAAATTGCTAGAACTAGTAAATGAATTCAGCAAAGTAGCAGGATATAAAATCAACACCCATAAATCAAAGGCATTTCTGTATATCAGTGACAAATCCTCTGAGAAGGACATGAGAAAAATTATCCCATTTACAATAACCTCAAAAAAAATAAGATACTTGGGAATTAACGAAAGAGGTGAAAGATCTATACAATGAAAACTATAGAACCCTAAAGAAAGAAATCAAAGAAGATCTTAGAAGATGGAAAGATCTCCCTTGCTCTTGGATAGGCAGAATTAATATTATCAAAATAACCATACTACCAAAAGTACTATATGCAATTTAATGCAATTCCAACCCAAATCCCAATGACATTCCTCATAGAAATAGAAAAAGCAATCATGAAATTCATTTGGAAAAATAAGAGATCCAGAATAGCTAAAGCAATCCTTAGCAGGAAGGGTGAAGCAGGTAGCATCACTATACCAGAACTTAAACTATACTACAGAGCAATAGTGACAAAAACAGCATGGTATTGGCACCAAAACAGACTGGTAGACCAATGGTACAAAATAGAGAACACAGAGACTAACCCACAAAATTACAATTAACTTATATTAACAAAGGTGCCAAAGATATGCATTGGAGAAAAGATAGCCTCTTCAACAAATGGTTCTGGGAAAACTGAAATCCATGTGCAACAAAATGAAATTAAACCCCTATCTCTCACCATGCACAAGACTCAACTCAAAGTGGATCAAGGATCTAGGAATTAAGCCAGAGATTCTCCGTCTAATAGAAGAAAAAGTAGGCCCAAATCTTCATCATGTAGGATTAGGCCCCAACTTCCTTAATAAGACTCCTATAGCACAAGAATTAAAACCAAGAATCAATAAATGGGAGGAATCAAACTAAAAAGTTTCTTCTCAGCAAATGAAACAATCTGTGAGGTGAACAAAGAGCCTACATCCTGGAAGCAAGTTTTTATTCCTCACACATCAGATAGAGCACTAATCTCTAGGGTATATAAAGAACTCAAGAAGCTAAGCACCAAAAAAAAAAAAAAAACAAATAACCCAATCAACAAATGGGCCAAGGACCTGAACAGAAACTTCTTAGAAGAGGATCTACAAGCAATCAACAAATATATGAAAAAATGCTCATCATCTCTAGCAATTAGAGAAATGCAAATCAAAACTTCTCCACTACATCATCTCACTTCCGTCAGAATGGCAGCTATTATGAAAACAAACAACAAGTGTTGACAAGGATGTGGGGGAAAAAGCACACTCATACATTGCTAGTGGGACTGGAAACTGGTGCAGCCAATATGGAAAACAGTACAGAGATTCCTTAGAAATCTGGAAATGGAACCACCCTTTGACCCAGCTATCCCACTCCTTGGTTTATACCCAAAAGACTTAAAAACAGCATACTACAGGGACACAGCCACATCAATGTTCATAGCAGCACAATTTACAATAGCTAAACTGTGGAACCCACTTAGATGCCCTTCAGTTGATGAATGGATGAAAAAAAAATGTGGTATATGTACACAATGGAATTTTACTCGGCAATAAAAGAGAATAAAATTATGGCATTTGCAGGTAAATGGATGGCGTTGGAGAAGATAATGCTAAGCAAAGTTAGCCAATCCCAAAAAAACCAAATGCCGAATCTTTTCTCTGATATAAGGAGGCTGATTCATAGTGAGGTAGGGAGGGGGAGCACGAGAGGATTAGACAAACTCTAGATAGGGCAGAGGAGTGGGAGGGGAAGGGAGTGGACAGGGGATTAGCAAGGATGGTGGAATGTGATGGACATCATTATCCAAAGTACAGGTATGAAGACACGAATTTTGTGTCAACATACTTTATATACAACCAGAGATATGAAAAACTGTGCTGTATATGTGTAATAAGAGTTGTAATGCATTCTGTTGTCATTTATTTTTTTAAAAATCAATTAAAAAAAGTCAAACAGAGCCAGGCTTCAATAGTCTTTTTTTTTTCTTGTACTTCTTTAATCTGAAGTGCTATGATATATCTTTGATAAAATATCAACTTTGCAGGAAAACAACAACAAAATCACCACATAGAAATATGCACGACCTCAGTCTGTGCCTCACATCATATACATAAATAAACTGAAATGGATTACAAAACTAAGTATAGAATTGTGAATCTTTTAAAAAAAAACTTAGGGGAAAACCTTTGTGACGTCATGCTAAACAAGCATTTTTAAAATATGACACCCAAAACATGACACACAATAGAAAAAAATTGGCAAATTGCACTTTGAAATTGAGAACTGCTACTTTAAAAAAAAAACATTGTTAAGAAAATGAAAAGATAAGTGACTTATAGAAAGAGAACAGTATTGGTAAAATATATATGTTACAGAATTTACTCATAATATGTAGAAACCAAGCTGCAGCAACAGCAAAAATCCTCTCAGATTTTGTAATTAAAAACAAATAATTCAAAAAAATCAGAACAGACACTTTAATGAAAAGGATATATGAGCACATAATTATAGAAAAAAAAAGTTCAACATCATTTGTCACTTAGGGAAATACAAATTTAAATCACCATTAGATACCAATAAGTTCCTATTAAAACAACTTTAAAAATGCTGAAAATACCAAGATATAGAACTTGTAAACATTTCTGCACAGTGACTTTTGAAATCAGTTTAGTGATTTCTTTTTTTCTACACTTTTTATTGGTGCATTATAATTGTACAATTTGATGGGGTTTGTTGTTGCATATTTATACAGTCACACAAATAGTATAACTTCCATTGATAGTTTCTTTCATTGATAGTATAACAGTATAATTTGACCAATGTCACTCACCAGGATTTCCCACCATTTCTGAAAAGGTTAAACATGTACTTACCATGGGACCCAGAAATCTTACTTCTGTTTGCCCAGGAGTAACAAAAACATAAGTTCCCACAAAAACCTGAATATGAATGTTTATAATGGCTCTATTCATAATCACCAAAACTGAAAACAATATATATGTCCTTGAAATGACAAATAGACATACATTCTGTGGCATATTCCTACAACGGAATACTATACAGCAATAAATATTACATCTGATCACATGCGTTAACTTCAAATATATATATATATATATATATGCTAAGGTAAAGAACCAGACACAGAAAAGCCTCATAAATATAATTCTATTTATATGACATTTTAGAAAAGGCCAAATTATGTAAATATAAAGTAGCTCAGTGATTGCCAAGAACCAGAAGGAAAGGCTTGACTATCAAAAGGTAGAGGACACAAGGTAACATTTTTGAGGGTGGAATTCTCCCGAACCTTGGTTCTGGTGTTGGTTACATGACTAAATGCATTACTAAAACTCACAAAACTGTTCAATAAAAAGGACAAACTTTAATGGACATAAATTATACCTCAGTAAAAAGCATATTTTAGTACACTACAATCAATTATGGAGGAAAGAACAAGGTGATAATTAGGTAGATTGCCTATTTATAACCATTCTACCAATTAACTAGTTAGTTGCCTCTGATATGGATTTTGATGGGCATTTAGTGTGAGGAAATGAAAAGGATGAATGTAAGGAACATGCTGGTTTTAAAATGATTCAATTCCTCAAAACTTTCAGTATCATAAATTAAAAAAAAAAAAAAAAAGGTGTAGGGATGTAAATGTTCCAGGCTAAGGGGCGATCACAAGACATAATAAGCACCGGGGTGGAGATCCAAGTTGAACATGATTGAGTCAAATTATGGATGCAATCAGAATGCTGATGGGGGGTTAGAAAAACATATTGATGATAAGTGTGCTGAGATTGACCATTTTTCTATGGTTATATAGAATTATTGCTATCTTTTTGGAAATATGCCCTGAGGTATTCAGGGGTTCAGAGCTATGATGTGTGTGACTTACTGTCCAATGCTTCAGGAAGGAAATACTATGTATTAAATTATTATGATTAAACTGGTATTACTGAAATCATTGTATTAAAATTATTTTGAAATAAAAATCTTTTTTAAAATGTCATACTGTACACATACGTTTAATACTGTGAGCATTGTTTAATTACAGGAGGTGAGGAGGAGAAAAGAAAGAGAGAGAGAGAGAGAGAGAGAGAGAGAGAGAGAGAGAGAGAAAGAAAGAAAGAAAGAAAGAAAGAAGGAAGAAAGAAAGAAAGAAAGACATGGTTTTCCAAGCCCCGCGAAACCCTCTATAGACTGGATCCTTATGAAAATGTCAGCTCTAAATATCACCTGACAGATGTTTTTCCCAGGATTTTTATTGGGATGTACATGAAGCTGACTTCCTCCTTCAGACAAGGTCTTCCATGGTGGGGTTAGGCGGCTGCAGACACATCCCTGCCAATCACTTGCAGCACAACCACCTCCATCTTCCCCGTGACCCGTCAGACAAGGACTGAACTGCATTTGTGTCAACGCCTTCCCTTTTCCACTGTCTGGTTGGGCCAGACCTTTTTAATTGCATACAGTGATCCTGTCGGTCAGCCACCCATGATTTCCTTCCCTTTCCCATAGTCATCCCACTGCTTACTAGTACCTGGGGTGGAGAGAAGTATGTGGTTTATAGGAAGGAAGATGAAATTAGCCACAGTCCTTAACGGTCATGATAGATGTGCTGTTAATACAGGGAGAGAGAGACACAGGCTCAGAGGAAGTTTAGGGACATGGGTAAATTTCCATTCTTTTAGCAATCACCAAATCTCAGGATTGATACCCCAGGAGTTTGATTTTTATACAAATATAGGTCAAATGTGGAGTAGGAGGCTATCTTCCAAGTGATGACTTAGAGGTTCAGGTTCCTTGATGTTTGAGGAACTGTTATCTTCAGCATGTTTCTTCCCATGATTGTCACTGCATGGGAAAAAAGGGGGGTGACACATGAAGATTCATGTAGAGATCTCGAAGTGGCCCACATCATATTAGTCCATATCATACAATATGGCATCCAATAGTCTGCATCAAGAGGTGGGACGTACATACCCTCCCTTGAACCTGAGTGGCCCTTTACAACTGCCTAAAACAGTAAACATGATGGAAATGACCCTGCATGACTTCCAAGGATAGGTCTTAGGAGGCAGTATGGCTTCAGCCTGGATCATTCTCTCTGTGTCTCTAAATGCTCAGCCTTTTTTTTTCACAGAGACTTCAGCCAGAATCAGCTGGAATTCAAAGCCTTCCATAGAAGACCATAGACAAGATGGGGTAGAAACAAGCCATCCTGCTGTGCCCTATCAAACCCTTGATGTGCAAAAGGATGAGAAATAATAAATCATTACTGTTGTTTAAAGCCACTGAGTTTTGGGTAACTTGTTACACAGTAGTTGATAAACAGTACGAAAGGCATCGTGCCAGTCTCTGTCACAATTCTGGAGCATTTCTGCATGAGTTGCTCATTAGGATTCTTGAACTCTCCACTGGAGTCTAACACCACTGTCACCATTGCTGTCATCATCTGTCATTGTTTATGTTGAGGTGTCACCAAGAAACACAAATGATAGACTGAAAAGAGAAAAATGTAGAGAGTTTTTCTCAGATGGTTAGAATGGAAAGGAAACTTGATAGTAACCCACCTGGGACTGGTGGCCACAGAGAGCCATTACCACTCTAGGTCAGATGTGTAAGGTGGAAAGTATTAGCAGAATTTGGCAAAAGCTCTAACTATAGGAAAGGAACTAGGACTTCTCAAGTGCAAAACTGAGACCCAGCAAAGAGAGGACTTGGAGAATAAATATTCAAACTTCTCTTCTCTTCCACTGATAGTTGCTGTAAGCTAAAATCAACAGGAAACCAAAGGGCATGGGAGCCTGGCTGATAGAATCCACATAGATAAATTTCCCAGGAGACAGAGAAAGATTATAAATGTAGTGAGTAGATTTAGAAGTGGAGATATATACCTCCATCACCATCATCACCACCATTATCATCACCGTCATCATCATCATCATGATCATTATCACCATCCTACTAATCACTATCATCATCACCATCATCATCATCATCATTATCATCAACCCCATCATCACCATCACCCTTGGGAGACAAAAGGATCTCAGCAGGTGAACTTGGGAGAGAGAGCCCTTTCATGTCCTGGCAACAGCCTGAAGAAAAGGTTTGAGGGTGAGTTAATAGAGAGTATGTTCTGGGGACAGAAAATATTTCAGTTTTACTGAAATCGTAGAGATAAGCTTAGGTTGTGAAGTTGAGAAAGTCTAGCTGTCACCTTGTGTAATTCTTGAACACCAGGAGTGGTACTTGTGCTTAGCATGATTGGGATAGGGGAGTCATTGATGGTTTTGAGCACAGGGTGACAGCATTCTTTTACTGCTCTTCAGGAATATCAAGTTCACAGCAGTGAAAAGGATCAATGCGGTGAATATGGACACCAAGTGGGGACATTATTGTGGGGGCCACTATTTTAGTTTAAGTCAAAAATCTCCCCTGTGAGGTGTGAGAAGAAACAGAAAAAGTGGTGTGGCAATAGATTGACAGTGTGACACCCAAGATAGCAAAAACGAATGGCTCTCCCCACCACCAATCACTGCTGAGCATGGGGACACCATCTGTTCTGTATTCACAAGTATTTATTAAGTGGCCAATGTGTGCCAGAAACTGCCCTTGACCATGTGGACACAGCAGGAAGCAGGACAGATGAAGCACAGTTAGAGAAGGGAGTGTCCATGGGCACAAGCAGGAAATTCAGGATTAAGAGTTGTCACACTGGTTTTCTTCTGCCTGGAATGTCCTTCCTCTCCTCTTCTTTACCTAGAAAACTCCTACTCACCCTTCAAAACCACCCCGAGTTCCCCAACAATTCAAATATTTGTCCCTGATTCTACCATTGTATGATTGCTCAAATCTTGCAATTGCTCCTTCCTCTTGCAAGTCCTTTGAGAGATAACTGAGATTTATAAAAGCTTGTGAAAGGGCTCTTGGAAGTGTTATTGAAACTATTAGGTCAGATCATTTGCAATGTCTTGTTGGCAATTTATCCTGTTTGAAACTAGTCATTCATGCTGTTTGGAAACACAGAGAACCCCACCCACCTCCTCCCTTCTTATCCCCACTTTGATGTAATCCTAGAGAAAAGTGTTGTTGTGCAGCAGGATGCCCCTGCATTCAGTCCCTAAGCTTACTGGGCAATTCTTCTCCTTGTCTTCTAGTCCTCACTCCCTGGACTAAGACAATAGGTACATAGGAGATCAGCAAACTTAAGGTGGAATTGAGGTTTTTCCACTTAAACCCTAACACCTCAGACAAGAACCAAAACTCTGCAGAGACTCTGCTTCCTTATGTTTTAGGAAATTTTGGCTGTTGGAGTGTTGGAAAGATTAAGTAGTGCAATGAATGGAAAACTCCTGGTGGCTTGCAGGCATTAATCAAGTAGTATATTTTTATTGATATCAAATAAGAGTCATGAATAGAAAGATTATCCTTGAAACTGAAGAAAGCTAGAAGGCAGTAGCCTGCAGGCTCCTGGGTATATGAGAAACAGGGAGAGCCTGTGACTGGTTAACACCAATTACAGGTCAACATCTCCTAAAGATCAGCCATGGCCCAGCTGCACTTTCCTGGAACCTCCCAGTGGGTTAAAAAAAAAAGGACTAAATGCACGCAGCAGTTTCATCCATTCATTTATTCAACAAATATTAATTGAATGCCTACTATGTTCCAGGCACAGTCTATAACAGAAACCAAATAGAGAAAACTGATATTCTCTGGGGGCTTTCCTTCTAGTAATAGGAGACAAATGGGAAATGAACATTGAAGCAAAATATCAGAATCAGGAGTGTTAGGTGGAACAATGAAACATGGGAGGGTGAGGAGACTGGAGGCAAGATCTGTGACAGAGCCTACGTGTCCTTTTGCACCTGAAGAACATTTTCATGGGCAGCAGGCACTGCAAAGATCCAAGGATGTCTCACGTCTTTCTCGGTGCTCATTTGGAACTAACCTTGAGAATCAGTGGCCAGACATCACAGATATTATTCCCCCAAAACTTGCAGCTTTCTTAATGGAGATCTTCATGAGAAGGAAACTGGATGGGGAGAGAAGAACAAATAAGTAATAAGGAATAAATAACTAAGCAAGTGTTGCACAATAGTTTCCTTTTATACAGAAGGGATACATGCCAAGACTCCAGTGGATGCCTCAAACTTCAAATAATACCAGCTCTCCCTGTTTCCTTCTATGCGTACATTTGTCTGATAAAGTTTCCCTTATAAAGCCGGTACAGTAAGAGAGCAACAATAACAATTCATAAAATAGAGCAATTACAACAGCATTCTGTAATCATTCTAAAATAATTTATTGAATCTTTCTTTATGGAATTTTCCACTTACTATTTTCAGACCACCATTGAAACCATGGAAAGCAAAACTTCAGATACGTGGGGACTGTTGTGTTTGCTAGAACACCCAAGCACCTAGGGAACTTTCAGGTGCATCCACTGCCAGTGGCAGCAGTGTTGGTCCTCAAATTAGTTGTTCTCCAAGAGAAGAACTCAGGAGACACTCCCTAAGCAGGAGCAAATGAACACAGTATGCACCTCATAAGTGGGAAATGGAAGATTCTAGAAGCTGTGAGGAAACAGATGCAGAGTGCTCAATAATTCAGCCAGGGGGAAGGTCTACCATCGCACTTGGGAGTACCGTTCTTGGTTGTGTCCTTAGCTCCTTGCATACCCTCCCTGTGGGAAGAATGCAAGAATAAGAACCCCTGGAAGCCCTCAGCCAACTTGAGAAGGCTCTTAACTGATTCCCTGTTCCAGGCTCACCCCCTTCACCCATGTTCCCCACAGAAGAATCCAAAAAGCTCACTATCCCAGCTTCACACCCTCCCCTTCTCCAGGTGTTTTCCTTAATTCTTCACTCTCCCTGACATTGGGTCCCTATGGGCAGCTCCAACCCATCTTCCTGAGATCTGACCTCAAACCTGACACTTAGTCCACATGGAGTGTTTAAAAGCTGGCAGAGGCACATCACTGAGGCAAGCCTCAGACTACCCGTGCTACAGCTTGCTCTTGCCATGAAATGGAAATGATTCCTCAGGGGTGTTTGTGAAGCACAAATGGAATACAGGAGAATGCAGCATAATGCCTGGAACAGTGGAGTTCAACAAACTTGGGCTCATGACTTGTTGGTGCTGCTGAGTGGCTCAGGGTCCTGGTGGATCATGCAGTGTCCCTCATATCTTCACCTGCCGGGTTTTCATCTTCAAAACAAAGGCAGGCTTCTGGCACCCTCCATCTTGATCCAAATTCCTCCCTTTAGTTCTCTCAGGTACCTGTTCACCCTATATCATCCTAGCACTTTGCACATGATATAGAAACTGTCTGATCTTATATCTAAGCATCCTCTCCAGAATATAATTCAAGAAGGTGGGGGATCTTGGTATCTCTGTCACAGAACACGAAGAGCTGTTCTGAGGGGTGTAGTGAGATGAACAGTCAGAGAGAAAGAGAGAGGGAGGGAGAGAGCAATTGAAATTCCAAACCTACTTCCTGCTATGCTCACCCTATACCTTGTTGATAAATATAGACATTTATCAACATGTATTTACAGACCAAGGAAGGAGGATCACAAGTTTGAGGTCAGCCTTTGGTAATTGAGCAAGACTCTTTCTTAAAATAAAATATAAAAAGGGCTAGGAATGTAGTTCAGTGGCAGAACACTCTTAGCCTCAGTCCCCAGTACCACAAAAAATAATATGTGTGTGTGTGTGTGTGTGTGTGTGTGTATATATATATATATATATACACACACACACACACACACACACACACACACACATAAAAATACATATGTCAAATAAAATATATCCATTTCCATTTTGGCCAAAATTGACCATCATATTTCCTTAGACATGATGTTTTAATAAACTTAAGATAGATAATTAATCTGATATATGTGCATGAATATGTATATGTAGCTTGTATAATAACTGTACTTAATATTTATAAGGCAAGATATAAGGGGGTCATCTTTTTAACTAAATAAATCATCCCAACTATCTTGCACGAGGGATGTTGATATCTTGATTTTATCCTTTATGAAGTAGTCCAGAAATGTTCAGGAAACACTCAATGTTACACAGCATGGTAGTTTTTGTATGTGTGTGGGGATGATGAGTTAAATTGCATCCCCAAAAAAACCTATGTCAAAGTCCTTAGCATGTAAGCAATTCAGGATGTGACCTTATTTGGAAACAGGGTCTATATACAGATTACCAATTTAAAATGAGATGGGGTCTTGCTAAGTTGCCCAGGTTGTCCTCTCATTTGTGATCCTCCTGCTTTAGCTCTTGAGTCACTGGGATGACAGGTATGTACTACCACCACACCTGATATCCAAATTTTGATAAATTGAATAAGTGTTAGGGTGCTGGGATATAGCTTAGAGATACAGTGTTTGCCTGGCATGTACAAGGTCCTGGGTTCAATCCCTAGAACACTCTCTACCAATAAAAAAAAGTGTTAGAGTAGTGAGAATGTTTTTATTCGATTTTATACCATATAAAAAAGTAAGTTTAGAATTAACAATCAGAGTAGATTTGAGATGTACTGGAGATGTGGGGAAAGGGGCATGGAGCTGCTCAAACTTGTGATTCTTAGCAATGAGTCACATATCTCCCAGGCACCCCCTAACCTGTGAGCTCCCACGCCTACCTCAGGGAATCTAGGTCAGTGAGGGATTTCATCCAGAAAATTCCAGTCCATGCAAACCAAAAGTGTACCCCAATGAATACATTTTTAAACCAAGAAATACAAGTATACCATCTGACAAGTGTAGTTATTGTAGGGAAATGGCAAAGTATTTGAAAGAAGACATCTCCCAGAAAATCTGCAGATGTGTATGTGCCTGGATCTTTATCCTTGTGTGATTGAGAGGAAAGGAGCTGGATTTAGGTTGGGTCTGCAGAGAAGATTGCAAAACATACATTCACTCAACCATCCTCATGAATATTTCCTGTTACTGCACACTGCATGGAGGCCTGAGAGCTGTGAGGTAAGCGAGACAGCCCCTACTCTAAAATGTTTATATTCTGGTTCATGAGAAAAGACTTCAGATGATATTAATGAATTCATCATTATAGGCTCCAAAGGTACAATCACTGTGCTTGGCTTTATCCGCCAAGGTGGGCATCCAGTTTGGATTTATCTTCATTTTGAAATGAACAACAGAACACTGATTTAAGAGCACACACTTTAAAGGAATAGCCAGCTCAGAACATCTCCACTACATGAAAAGCTAAGATCAAGAAAACCAAAGTGTCAACAGAGTCCCCATCTATGACATCCAGTGAGCTAGATCTCAAAACATAGGAGAATTCTACTAACCCTCCAGAAAGAAGGAACTGAGATTATACCCTTGGAGGAAGGAGGTCAGTGAATAGTTTGTGTAGCAGGAAATGAGTCAGAAATTAGTAGTTTCAAATCAGGAGACATGGGGCTTATTAAAGAAAATTGACAAAATCTGAATCCCTCCATGCCCCAGCCCCTCCAACATATCTCAAATTATCTCTGAAAGTTAATTTCTAAACTATCTTTATATGTTTTATATGTGTTATAAACATCAAAACATAGTTTCTCTTCTGGTAGAGAAATAAGTCTAGAATTTCATTCATGAGGAAGCATGAGCTCTCTGATGTTCAGAAGGTTAAGAACAGAAACAAAGGGAGGTGTAGGAATACATTCCTAATCCCTTTCCTCAGAGTGAAGGATGCTGGAAAACCCAGAAAGAGGTGAGTCAAGGGCTTGGACATGTGTGTCAGAACGAAGGATGGTAAAGGAGACCAATCTGAGAGATTAAACCTTACAAAAGAGGAGGATCCAAGATGGCAGGCCAGAGGGAGGCAGCATTTGGTGACACTCTGTGACCTGGGATTCAAGTAGCGAGAATACTATTTCTCTGAGAGCGATATTCCTTCCCCCACGCAGGAAGAATCCTGCCTGTCCAGGGCTCCAGGCCTCAGCGTCAGAGCAGGTCTCCCGACTACTCACCCACGCAGGACTACCCGGTTCCTGAGTGGGACAATGGGCAGCACCCACAAAGAACTTTCGGCCACCCCCTGCCCTCCCCACAGCAGAAATCATAGACACTGCTCCCACGCAGGACACCTGGAAGCTTCTCACACACAGGAACTCCAGCTGCCACTCCTATGTGGAACCCCAGCTACCAATGTGGGGCTCCCCAAGTTGCTGCCATCTTGGGACTCTGAAGCTGCAGAGATAGTCTCCTACCTGCAATAGCCTGCCTGCACCTGAGAACTCCACACAGGCTCTGAAGTCAGCTGACAGCCACACACTGCCTACCACAGAGTTGTCTCTGAGCTCATTGTCCAATGCCATCACCTACCTTCCCCCACCCCAGCCAACACCCCATCGCTGAAAGCAGGTGCCTTCATCTTGGGCCATCTTCATCACCATCTTCAGTGGGGGCAATTCCCAGGTTAGAACTCCAGTTGGCCAGGTACCCAGTTTCTAACTACCCAGCAGCGGCTACCTCCAGCACAGTGATGCCCTGGTTACCTTCACCATCCTGAGGGCAGAGATACCAACAGATGACCCCACCTATTGGATGAGAGTGGAAGCAGGAAAGATACTGATCTCCAACCAAAACAATACCTGTTTCTTCCTTCAAGATTTTCTTTTCCTATCCCTCTTTTTTCTCCCGTCCTCACATTCCCAATATATGTGAAACCAAATACTTTGCATGAATTAGGATTTTGAAGACTGGGGCATCTGAATAGTATATTACAGTTGTGTTGTATATTCTTTTTCTTTTTCTTTTTTCCCACCAATTTGTACTATTTTAACATTTTTTTTATTTTTCTTAATATGTGTGTGTGTTTTATGTACTCTACTGTCTTTCCACTTACCTGTCTACCCAAAATTACTTCCTCTCTCTTTTCCTGCTATTAATCTCCCTCTTTAGATTTCACTTCCATACTTCCTAAGATATAATAACTCCATATCCTCACTTTCTACCTCCTCAGCATATCATCCTAATCCTCACCCCCAGTTTTTTATCCACCATCAGAAACAGTAAACTCTTTTACAAACCTACTGAGTATATTGTAGACATTAATTGAATTCACTATTTCTGTACATTGTAACCAAACTGTAAATGTCTTAATAGCAAACATTTATTTTTAGGGTGTTTATTATTTATATTGGGATCTGTTAACATTGTCCTTCACCTTAAAGGAGAGGTATTGGATCCCTAGAGGGGCACTATAAGCCTATAGGGTAAAAAATGTAACACCTCAGATCCACAGTGCTAAAAGGGAAGACGCACAAGCAATATGAAAAGATAAGGGAAGAAAGTGCTCCAAACAAATCAAGATACCACATTATTAAAATCCGTGGCCAGCACAGCAGAAGAAATGACGTAAAAGGAATTCAGGATGTACATAATTAAAATGTTCTGTGAGTTAAAGAATGATATAAGAGAGCAAATAGAGGCAGCAAAAGATCATTTTGACAATGAGCTACATAAACAAATACAGGAAGCAAAAGATTACTTCAATAAGGAAATAGAGATTCTACAAAAAAAAAAAAAAAACAAACAGAAATTCTTGATCTGAAAGGAAAAAAAAATTAAAAATCAATCGAAAGCATCACCAGCAGATTGGACCACTTGGAAGACAGGACCTCAGACAATGAAGACAAAATATATAATCTTGAAAAGAATGTAGACCATAGAGTGAAAATGGTAAGAAACCATGATCAGAACATTCAAGAAATATGGGATAGCATGAAAAGACCAACTTTAAGAATTGTCAGGATAGAGGAAGGCATAGAGTTCCAAACCAAAGGGATGAGCAAACTATTCAATGAAATAATATCAGAAAATTTTCCAAACATGAAGAATGAATTGGAAAACCAAATTCGGGAGGCTACAGGATGCCAGATGTACAAAATCACAAGAGATCCACACTAAGGCACATTATAATGAAAATGCCTAACTTATAGAATAGGGAGGGAATATTAAAAGCCACAAGAGAAAGGATCAGATTGCATATAGGGGGAAACCAATTAGATTATGTGCAGATTTTTCAACCCAGACCCTGAAAGCTAGAAGATTCTAGAAGAACATAGATCAAGTTCTGAAAGTAGATGGATGCCAGCCAAGAATCTTATATCCAGAAAAATTAAGCTTTAGATTTGATGATGAAATAAAAACTTCCATGATAAACAAAAGTTAAAAGAATTTACAACTCAAAAGGCTGCACTACAGAACATCCTCGGCAAAATAGTCCATGAAGAGGAATTGAAAAACAGAAAATCAGAAAAGGAGGGTATTACACTATAGGAAAAACTAATCAAAGGAGAAACCAAGTCAAGTTAAATATAAAAAATAAACAAAAATGGCTGGGACTACAAATCATCTCTCAATAATAACCCTGAATGTTAATGTCATAAACTCACCACTCAAAACATAGACTGGCATATTGGATTACAAAAAAAAAAAGAAAAGACCCAACAATATGCTGCCTCCAAGAGACTCATTTCATAATATCCATGGACTGAAAGTGAAAGTTGGGAAAAATCATACCACTCACATGGACTGTGGAAGCATGGAGGGGTTTCCATCCTCATATCAAATAAAGAAGACTACAAGCCAATGTTAATCAAAAGGGATAAAGAAGGATATTTCATACTGCTAAGGGAACCATTCGTCAACAAGACATAATAATAATAAAGAGTCAAATAGACCACAACACAATATTCTGGGTAAGTTTAACACACCTCTTTCACCACTGCATAGATCATCCAAATAAAAGCTGAACAAAGAAACTATAGAACTCACTAATAGAATCAATAATTAGACTAAACTGACAAATATAAAATATTTCATCCTACAATGAACAAATACCTTTCTTTTCAGCAGCACATGGATCCTTCTCTAAAATAGACCCTATATTATGCTACAAAGCAACTCTTAGAAAATATTAAAAAAGAGAGATAATACCCTGCATTCTTTCAAATTATAATGGAATGAAATTAGAAATCAATGATAAAATAAAAAATAAAAGCTACTCCAACACCTGGAGACTAAATAATATGCTACTGAATGAACAATGGGTTGCAAAAGATATCAAGGAGGATATTTAAAAATACTTAGAGATGAATGAGAACACAGATACAACATATTGAAATATCTGGGACACTATGAAGGCAGTACTAAGAGGAAAGTTCATTGCATGGAGTTCATTCCTTAAAAGAAGAAAAAGTCAACAAATAAATCACTTTACATCTCAAAGCCCTAGAAAAAGAAGAACAAATCAACAACAAAAGCAGCAGAAGACAGGAAATACTTAAAATCAGAACTGAAATCAGTGAAGTTGAAACAAAATAAACAATTGAAAAATTGACAGAATAAAAAGTTGGTTGTTTGAAAAAAATAAATAAAATTGACAAACCCTTAGTCATGCTAACAATGAGAAGGAGACAAAACTCAAATTATTAAAATACATGATGAAAAAGGAAATATCACAGACACTACAGAAATACAGAAGATAATTAGAAATTATTTTGAAAATTTATGCTCCAATAAAATAGAAAATATTGAAGGCATTGACAAATTTCTAGGGTCATATGATTTCCCCAAATTGAATCAAGATGATATACACAATTTAAACAGACCAATATCAAGTGATGAAATAGAAGTTGCCATCAGAAGCCTACCAACCAAGAAACGCCCAGGACCAGATGGGCACAAAGCCAAGTTCTACAAGACCTTCAAAGAAGAATTAATACCAACACTCTTCAATTTATTTCAGGAGATAGAAAAAGAGGGAGCACTTCCAAACTCATTCTATGAGGCCAATGTCACCCCGATTCCAAAATAGGCAAAGACATATCAAAGAAAAAAACTTCAGAACAATATCTCTAATAAACTTAGATGCAAAAATTCTGGCAAATCGAATACAAACACATATCAAAAAGACAGTGCACCATGATCAAGTGGGGTTCATCCCAGGGATGCAAGGTTGGTTCAACATACAGAAATCAATAAATGTAATTCATCACATCAATAGACTTAAACATAAAAAACATTATCATTTCAATAGATACAGAAAAATCATTTGACAAAATGCAGCACCCCTTCATGTTCAAAACACTAGAAAACTAGGAATAACAGGAACGTATCTCAACATTGTAAAAGCTATCTATGCTAAGCCCCAGACCGACATCATTCTAAATATAGGAAAATTGAAAGTTTTCCCTCTGAAAACTGGAACAAGACAGGGATGCCCTCTTTCACCACTTCTATTTAACATGGTATTGAAACACTGGCCAGAGCAATTAGACAGATGAAATAAATTAAAGGGATACAAATAGGAGAAAAAAGAACTCAAATTAGCACTATTTGCCAATGATATGATCTATACCTAGAAGACCCAAAAAATTCCACCAGAAAACTTCTAGAACTAGTAAATGAATTCAGCAAAGTAGCAGAATACAAAATCAACACCCATAAATCAAAGGCATTTCAGTATATCAGTGACAAATCCTCTGAAAGGGAAATGAGGAAAACTACACCATAGTTTACACCATAGTTTACAATAGCTTCAAAAAAAATAAAATACTTGGGAATCAATCTAACAAAAGAGGCAAAAGTCCTCTACAATAAAAACTACAGAACACTAAAGAAAGAAATTAAAGAAGAACTTAGAAGATGAAAAGATCTTCCTTGTTCTTGGATAGGCACAATTAATATTGTCAAAATGACCATACTACCAAAAGCACTACACAGATTTAATGCAATTCCCATCAAAATCCCAATGACATTCCTCATAGAAATAGAAAAAGCAATCATGAAATTCATCTGGAAAAATAAAAGACCCAGAATACCTAAAGCAATCCATAAGAAGAAGAGTAAAGCAGGTGGCATCGCTATACCAGACCTTAAACTATACTACAGAGCAATTGTAACAAAAACAGCATGTTATTCACACTAAAATAGACTGGTAGACCAATGGTACAGAATAGAGGATGAGAGACTAACCCACATAATTACAGTGATCTTATATTAGACAAAGGCACCATAAGCATACATTTGGAGAAAAGATAACCTCTTCAACAAATGGTACTGGGGAAACTGGAAATCCATATGCAACAAAATGAAATTAAACCCCTATCTCTCACCATGCACAAAACTCAACTCAAAGTGGATCAAGGACCTAGAAATAGAACCAGAGATGCTGCATCTAATATAAGAAAAAGTAGACCATAATCTCCATCATATTGGATTAGGCCCCTACTTTATTAATAATACTCTATAGCGCAAGAATTAAAATCAAGCATTAATAAATGAGATGATTTCGAACTAAAAATCTTCTCAGCAAAAGAAACAATCAGTGAGGTTTGTAGAGAACCTACATCTTGGAAGCAAATTTTTACCACAAGCACATCAGATAAAGCACTAATCTCTAGGGTTTATAAAGAACTCAAAAAGTTAAACACGAAAAAAACAAATAACCCAATCAATAAATGGGCCAAGGAACTGAACAGACACTTCTCAGAAAGTGATATACAATTAATCAACAAATATATGAAAATATGTTCAACATCTCTAGCAATTAGAGAAATGCAAATCAAAACTACTCTAAGATTTTATCTCACGCCAGTCAAAATGGCAGCTATTAAAAATAGAAACAACAATAAGTGTTGGTGAGGATGTGGGGAAAAGGCACACTCATACATTGCTGGTGGGACTGCAAAATGGTGCAACCAATATGGAAAGCAATATGGAGATTCCTTGGAAAACTGGGAATGGAACCACCTTTTGACCCAGATATCCCACTCCTTGGTCTGTACCCAAAGGACTTAAAAATAGCATACTACATACTACAGGGACACAGCCCCATCAATGTTTATAGCAGCACAATTCACAATTGCTAAACTGTGGAAACAACCTAGATGCCCTTCAGTAGATGAATGGATAAAGAAAATGTGGTATATATATATATACAATGGAATATTATTCAGCATTAAAAGAGAATAAAATCATGGCATTTGCAGGTAAATGGATGGAGTTGGAGAATATAACACTAAGTGAAGTTAATTAATGCCAAAAAAACAAAAGTTGAATGTTTTCTCTGATATAAGGAGGCTGATTCATAGTGGGGTTGGTAGGTGGAACAAGGGAAGATTAGACAAACTCTAGATAGATTAGACAAACTCTAGATAGGGCAAAGGGGGAATGGGGTAAGAAAGACGTTGGAATGAGATGGACATCATTACCCTAAGTACATGTATGAAGACACAAATGGTGTGAATATACTTTGTATGCAACCAGAGAGATGAAAATTTGTGCTCTATATGTGTGATATCAACTATAATGCATTCTGCTGTCATATATAACAAATTAGAATAAAAAATAAAATTTAAAAAAATACAAAAGACCTGACAATAAATATGGCACCTTGGGAAATACAGAGGGGAGAGTAGGGAGAGTGAGCCGGGTGCTACAGTACACATCTGTAATCCCAGCAACGTGGGAGGTTGGGACAGGAGGACTGCAAATTTGAGGCCAGTTGGCAATTTAGCAAGGTTCTAAGCAACTCAGCAAAACCATGTCATAAATTAAAAAGTCAAAAGGGCTGGGGATTTGGATCAATGGTAACCCCCAGCTGGGTTCAATCCCCAGTACCAAAAAGAAGAAAAAAAGAGAAGGTAGAGGAAAGGAGGAGGAAGTGAGGGCCGTTGCACAGGTTGACCTCTGATTCACAAACCCAAGAGCCATCTCTCTAGCAACGTATACCTTGGCAGTAGTGGATACCATTCTTCTTTAAACTCTTCAATCTGAGAAACTTCATCTCCGCTCCTTACAACCATTGCTATTGGCATTTCTAGCTTCCCCTACCCTGAGACTTTTAGTTTCACCTTTTCAGCTGTTTGCCAGACATTCTTGCTAGAATTCCATCATTACTTCAAACCCAGTGTTTCTCAAAAATGAATCATCACTTCCTCCTCCTTTCCTCTACCTTCTCTGCCCCAACCTCCAAGTTTCTGGGATTACAGATATGTACTTTTAGCAAATAAAATACCAGGGAACAGGAAAGAGCACCCAAGCAGTAGCAAGACAGTATCAGCCTCATAGAGAAGACTTCTTCAACCAGATTGGCCATCACCACCAGGAAGGAAGTGAGTGAGCCTAGGAGAAGAGCATATGGCCACTGCAGTCTCCAGTCTCTCTCTAACGTTCAATGGCTGAGAGATATGGGATGAATCTGTTCAGGAATATGAGCTGACATTTTTTTCACTTTTCATTTTGGAAATCTTCAAATACATTAGAATAGTGTATCACAATGCTCAGTTCCAACCCATGGCCAATCCTGATTTGCTTCCTCTACACCCACTTTGTCTACCAACTGGTTTATTTGCAAGTTAATTCCAGATATTAAGTCACTTCTTCCTGAAATAATTCCTCAAGTGCTTCCATAAAAATTACAGACTTTGTAAAGTATAGCTATATGTAGCATTCGCACATCTAAAAAGTAAACAATAGTTTCTGAATGGCCCAAAATTGTTTAAATTTTCCCCAATTATCTCATGTTATTTGGTGCAAAGGGGGAGCTGCTTTATCGCAATCAAGATTCAAACAAGAGCCAGACACAGAAAATCAAGGGTCATGTTTTCTCTCATATGCAGATATCAGAAATATGTAGAGGAGATGGGCAAAGTTGGAGACCAAGAGGGAGAGAGGAAGGATGGGAAAAGGAAGGAACAGCAGAATGAATTTAACAAAATCACACTATGTGTATACGCAAATATACCAGAGTGAATTCCACCTTCATGAGTATCTATAAAGCAGCAATCAAAAATAAATAAACAAATAAAAGAAAGACTAGTGGAGGTAGGAGAATGAGGGAAGGAGGAGGAAAGGAAAATGGGGAGGATTAGGGGAAAAAGGAGTCAATAAAATTGCATGCAGGTGCTGGGGATGTGGCTCAAGCGGTAGTGCACTCGCCTGGCATGCGTGAGACCCGGGTTCGATCCTCAGCACCACATACCAACAAAGATGTTGTGTCCGCCAAGAACTAAAAAATAAATATTAAAATTCTCTCTCTCTCTCCTCTCTTTTCTCTCTCTCTTTATAAAAATAAAATAAAATAAAATTGCATGCATGAATGATTTTGTCAAAATTAACTATTATGTATAAATATAATGTATTAGTATAAGGGGGGAAAAATTTCAGAGAAGGCCTAACACGGCATTGGTCAATATGTATTTGCATCTTTTCACATCTATAAATTCCCCTTTTTTTTGAAATTGAGGATTGAACCCAGGGCACTCACTTTATCACTGAATTACATCCTCATCCCCAGCCCTATCTATCTATCTATCTATCTATCTATCTATCTATCTATTTACTTACTTTTTTTTATTTCTTTTGAGTTTTACACATCTCTTTCTTTATATATAATTTTTTCCATAAAATTTGAATATTCCATTTTTGTTTTCATTTAATAAACCTTTATGAGTATTCACATATATAAACTGATTTTTTATATTTGCTTTAAATAGAGCTTGCTAAAAATAAACAATACCTTGGAAAGCATCTGAGAACACTATATTTATTTTCATTTTCTTTATTTTTGTAGTCGCTTTAAAGCAGACTAATTTATTTGATTAATTGATTGACTAATTTGGGAATTCCAGGGATTGAACTCAGGGATATTCTACCACTAAGCCACATCCACAGCCCTTTTTATTTTATGTTTTGAGATAGATCTTGCTAAGTTGCTGAGACTAACCTGAAAATTGTGATTCTGCTGCCTCAGCCTTCCAAGTAGCTGGGGTTAAAGGGATGTACCATTACAACTGTCTAAAGTAGACTACTTTAAAATACCTCTTCTTCACAGGAAAAATAAATTCATATTATTTCTGAACATTTTTAGATGTATATATTTTAAATTTATCACATAATTAACACAGAATATTTAACTGTAGGAAACTAAACTGAAAAACAATATCACAAGTTTCTCAATATCTAAAGATTAAAATTTTTGTCATGTCGTTGTATTCCTGCCTGGCATTCTATATTCATTTATAACAGAAACATGATTCTTTTTTTTTCCTTACAGCTGCTTAGTTTCCTGATTTATTTATTTATTTATTTATTGGTTGTTCACATGTAAAAATGTGGATGTGTAACCGATGCGATTCTGCAATCTGTATTTGGGGTAAAAATGGGAGTTCATAACCCACTTGATTCTAATGTATGAAATATGATACTTACTTACTTTTGAGACAGGTTCTCACTAAATTGTTTAGGGCCTCTCTAAGTTGCTGAAGTTGGCCTCAAAATTGTAATTCTCCTGGTTCAGCCTCTGTAGGCATGCATCACAGGGCCAGGCCCCAACTTTCTTTTTCATCTTGATGCTTATTTGTTGAAGAAACAAGGTAATGTGTCCTATAGGGCTTCTTGCCATGGATTGTGTTGGAGGTATCTGCAGAGGATCATTTAGCAGGTTCTTCCACCCCTATATTTCTTGTCAACTAGAAGATAAATCTTGAGGCTTCCTGTGATTCGAGTTGGATTTTTTTTTTTTGGTCAAAAAAATATGTATTTCCTAATGAATCACATCAGTAAGCACAAATGTCACTTTCTGAGGTTTAGATTGATGTCTAAAATCAGAGGTCATGATGTCAGCCCATTCCTGATAAATTTCCAAAACCTTTTATTATGTTGACAGTAAAATGCAATTATACCTTCTTTTTTTTTAAATTAACGCAGTCCCAAATTTTAATATTTTTTTTTTTTTTTTTACTTATCGGCGGACAAAACATCTTTGTTTGTATGTGGTGCTGAGGATTGAACCCAGGCCGCACGCATGCCAGGCGAGCACGCTTCGGCTGAGCCACATCCCCAGCCCCCAATATACCTTCTTATCCACAACATTTTTTTTTAGTTCTCAGGGTTAAATCCACTGAGCCATATCTAATCTAATCTCTTTTTGATCAACAGAAAATTTAAGACTCTACATACAATAGAGACATACCAAAGAACCAACATTTCTTAAATATAAAAATTATGGCTGGGTATGGTGGCTCATACCCATAATACTATCTATCAGAGAAGCTGAGGCAGGAGGATCAAAAATTGCAGGCCAGCCTCAGCAACATAGCAGGAAAACCTATATGAAACGTGCATGATGATTTCAATTTCTATGACCAACTATAGTGACTTAGAACATGAAATCAATATCATTGAAATTGGAATAATAGATATAGAAGATCTTATACAAAATATGGGTTTGGAATGATAATTGGAGGGGAAATTTTCACAAATTGCCCCTCCCTGTGGACATTAAGACACCTCTAGTAACCAACACCTGCTCACAGTGCAGGCAGGGCTGGAAGCTGATCTTGGAGGTTGCTGACAATGTAGAGATTTTCTGTGTCATTAAGGCCTGTAGAGTGCTACTGGCAGAGAGAATGGAAAAGTAGTGATAACATGGCATTACCAAAAAAAAAAAATCTAAAGGGTTTAGTAAATAATTTTTAAATGGCAGAATTGAGATATCACCAATACCTTGACTGATTGATTCTCCAATAACCTAAGAATGTAAATTCCAAGTTTTATAAGAACATGAATAATACTGGTATTACGCTGACCTCATGCATAACTACTATGCCCAGAAAACCCCAGAAATTTCCCTAAGCCATCAAAATCCACCCCATTCATCTCCATGCACTTCTTAGACCACTACTTATATAACAAATATATCTATTGTCTAAAGAAATTCTAGGAAGCAAAGTCATGGACCAAAGAGCTTTTTGAAGGAATAAATTATTAGTGCCCCCCAATCTGTCAGGAAAAAATATACCCCAAAGCATCATTCTCTGCAAAATAAATTGGTTGTATAAATACTCTGGGATTAAAGGGAGCTATACATAATTCTGAAGGCTAAAGTAAAAAATGTGTCTTCAGCACATGGTAGAGCCCAGTGGGTGGAGACCTTGAGGACTGATTAACAACAACAACAACAACAAAAAGTCAGGAGAATCACCCAGGATTCCCACTTGTGCCCTGGAAGGGGGAGGAAGGCAAGCAAAATAGTGAAATCTAGACATAAAGTCTAAGAGAAATGACCCAGTTCTGGAACTAACCCCCAAAATGTTTGTTAAAAGAAATACAGTAGAGAGCTGAGGTTGTAACTCAGTGGTAGAGCACTTGCCTAGCATGTGTGAGGCACTGGGTTCAGTTCTCAGCACCACATACAAATAAATAAAATAAAGGTCCATCAACAACTCAAAAAATATTTTAAAAAAGAAATATAGTAAAACCAAGGATCCAGACCTCAGCATTTCTGTTTAGGTTTTCAATAAACACCACTCCCAATGCCTCTAAGCCTATTTATCAGCAGACATTCCCAGAGGAACCCAAAATCTACATGTCAATCTGTTCCTGCCCATTTCTGTGCAGGGTAAAGGTCTGCCATTCCCAGCTGCCTCCTTGAAAGTCCCAACCACCAATATTGGCATTTGACAAGGGCCAGCCCACAAGAGCATGAAGAATTAGGACTCAATTGGAATAACTGGGCAGGAAGCTGGCTTGGTCAGAGCCTCTCCCAGATAACCTGGAGCCCTCTCAGTGGTCAGACTGCTGTTGAAAGGCAACCAGCTCTATCCAAGAGGGTCTTGTGGTCTGGCACAGAAGAGGTCAGTATTTCCTATGAATAGGGAATGCTTTCAATCTGATAAGAAGAACTTAGTCATTTCTGCCCTGTTTAAGAGGAAATTACGGGAGGCTTCTGGGCTGAGTTAAATGGCAAAATATCTCAGTGCTTGAAAGAAAGTAGGCTTTGTGCCCAACAAGGTGGCATTTGCAATACAGAGACTGGAAGGTAGAAAAGAGGGTAAGGTGTGCTGAGCTGAGAGCCACAGGTGAGCAGATTGGTATCCCAGCACCTGCTCCTAATGGTCCTTGAGCCTCACTTGAGACAAATTCTTAAGATAATCATAAAAATCCATAGCAACTGTGTTGATGTTGGGATTTGCACTGAGATTTCACATCAGGAGGTAGGGCAGGAGAAACAGGTTTGGATTTCCTTCACAGGCAGGCAGAAGAATGTGAGCACTTCTCCATCTATTTCAAGAGCCATCTGCTGACTGCTCCTTGGCTTTGCTCATACTCTATTTTTTTGCCTCATGTTTCTATAATAAGAAATGAGTCTAGCCAGACATGGTGGCACACACATATTATCCCAGAAACTTGGGAGGCTAAGGCAGGAGGATTGAAAGTTTGAGGCCAGCCTTGTAAAGACCCTATCTCAAAATAAAAAAGACTGGGTATGTAGTTTAGTGGTAGAGTACCTCTGGGTTCAGTCCCCAGTACCATTTAAAAATAAAAAAAGGAAGAAGAGGAAGGAGGAGGAGGAGGAAGAGGAGGAGGAGGAGGAGGAGACAAATGAGTCCAGAATACATCACCAGCATCATTCATTTCTAGAACACTTTGAGAAGCAAACCTTTTGTCACAATGGTTTGTACAATTGTTTTATCAAGAGACACAGAGAGGAGAGAGAGACACATACAGAGAGACAAGAGACAGAGACAGAAGCCAAAAGAAATGAATTGAAATTTCTAAACTATTCACTTACATTCAGAGCAATAAGGATCAGTGTATCCCTGAAGAAAGAATGAAATGCGGGCTGGAGATGTGGCTCAAGCAGTAGCGCGCTCTCCTGGCATGTGTGCAGCCCAGGTTCAATCCTCAGCACCACATACAAAGATGTTGTGTCTGCCGAGAACTAAAAAATAAATATTAAAAAATTCTCTCTCTCTCTCTTTCTCTCTCTCTCTCTCTCTCTCTTAAAAAAAGATATTATGTCCACCTAAAAAATAAATCTTAAAAAAAAAAGAATGAGATGCTTTTGACAGTTTATGACAAGCCATTTCAGAGGCATGAGGGTTAGGTATGAGGTCAAGAACACCAAGATGTCATAGGTAGGGTATAAGAAGAATGCCCCTGGAGGACAAGACAGGGAGAGGGGTGACATCCCTGTTTATGATAAATCCCATTACCATGACAACTCTACCACCGAGGACTCATCACCATGAAAACTGCTGCCACAGGTTCCATATTTTAGAATGACCAATGCAGGTGCTGGGGTTGTGGCTCAGCAGTAGAGCACTCACCTAGCACGTGTGAGGCCCTGGGTTTGATTCTCAGAACCACATAAAAATAAAAAAAAATAAAATAAAGGTATTGTGTCCAACTACACCTATAAAATATTTATTTTAAAAAATGACCAATGGGGTAAATGGACAATATTATAATCAGATATCATAAGGTAATCAATGGGGGAAAATAGGGCAAGGTCTTCAGTCAGGTCCTCATCGGTACGAGAATGCCTCACAGCTCAACATAGAAGACACTAGTTTCCAGATATGGAGGACTTGAGCCCCTCTTGCTCAGCCCACTCAGCACTATCTTATGGAGTGCTACTTCTACACTCACCTTCATATTTCTGTAATTTACCTGTTACTCGTGTGTGTTGTTCTCAATTCTTTCAAGACACCAAGGACCTGGACCCCAGCTGGACACCCTAATGATAACAGGAAGTCTCCAGAACCATGGTTTGGGTAATAAAGTTAAGGAAATAGTCAGATGACTCCAATACGCCCTTACAGGACCATCCTGAGTTACATGGAGGTATGCAGAGGACAGCTGGAAAAGAGAAAGTAGTGTGTGGATTCTTGAGCAGGTGACCTTAGAAAGCAGAAGTGAGTGCTTGGGGAAGATGAGGTCGGGAAGGAGGAAACGGAAAATCCATAAAGTATCTCTGGGCTGGTCATTGCCAGGGCAATAGGATCTAGCCCACCAGAATCACATGCAGAGGGGAGTGGGATGCTGTTGGAATTATCCCCAAAGGAGCCTGGACAAAGGGTAGTTCATGCCCCATTTCTTAAGGTTGAATCTTGGCATGAGCAGTCACCTGGCCTCACTCTGGCCTGTGCAAACATAGGACAGGCCAGGAATCAACATTCTATGTGAGGAGGCTTCACACAGGTGAGGGGAAGAGGATGTGAGCCAAGGCACAGGAGAAATATGTGTCCCCAAACCTGGAAGACCCCGAGAGTCATCACCCAACACATTATTTTCTTTTCTTTTTCCCCTAAGCTTTTTAAAAAATATTTATTTATTTATTTTAGTTCCAGATGGACACAATATCTTTATTTTGTTTTTATGTGGTGCTGAGAATTGAACCCAGTGCCTCATGCATGCTAGGCGAGCGCGCTGCCACTTGGCCACATCCCCAGCCCCTATTCTTTTTTAAAAAATACAAATTCCCATCCTTCTGGAAGATACTCTGACTTTACAAGTCCCTCTCCCTTTCCCTGTAATATCTACCACCCATCCTTCTCTCTGATTTTCCTGGTGGAGTAGAAAAGAAGACAAGCCTACCCTCAGAGTCTTGTGTTCTGAGATTCCTCCACACAGGTCCCCAAACATGTCCAGTCTCCTCTCACCTCTGACTTCTGATTTCAAAGAAGCTGGCTTTTTTTTTAAGCTACAAAAAAATCATGTAGATTCACTGTTTTCAGAATTGCTGTCCTTATCATTGGGATGAACAGGAATGCATTTCAGTTCCTTTTCTCTAACTTCAGAGGGATGGATATTATTAAATGTCCCTTCTCTTTTTCCTGTTTGCAAGAAGGGAGTTTGAGATGTGGATTTTCCTCAGGTAATACACCTGAGGTGGAGTCTCCCCAGCGTATCACTAATGTGATCCCAAAAGGATCACACATAAAGGGTCCCAGAGAAAAGATAAAAGTCTTCTCTAAGAAGCAGCATCCCCTGTGGGACTGAGTTAGAGAGACACTGCTTGGGAACTACAGCACACTGGCTCTGCAGGTCCTGCCTGTGTAACTTTAGGATTGTGACTAAAGCTCCTTGGGATCAGTTTATCTGAGTTTAAGACACATCTTCCCAACCAGGCCCCCGGTGCCTGACTCAAAGTAAATGCTCAAACCTGTCCTTCATCTCCCAGATGTAAAAATCTCCTGTCCTACCCCCAACCCCACCACATTAAGGTGGGTGATCGTGAAGCATTTTCAGAACACCATACACTTGAAGGATTTTTCTCCCAAAAGAAGTTTTGGCCCTTTCTTCTGAATGGGTTTAGAAAACACACTTCATCCTACCAATTTCTTTCCACAGAAGATATCAAATCCTTAATGTGATTTGGAGAAGTCAGAATCACACAATCCAGAGAATGGGGTTTCCTTTACCTTTCCTATTCTTCTGCCAGGGATAAAGTCTGGAGGCCCTAGAAAATGTCGCCAAACTGTCACTTGTTTTTCCTTCCACAAGCAGTGACAGAATAAATTGCTATTTTGTTTGGTTTTGTTTCCCATATACAAAACCTCCCAGGCCCTGGAACGCAGGCCACTGGCATTTTAATTAATGTTAATGCCTGGGATGACCCCACCCCCACCCAGCCCCCAATGACTTTGAGTAAGGAAAATAAATTGGCAAACCCAGACAAAGCCATGTGTGAGTGTGGGTTCCCCAGTCAAGCTAACCCTTCAGGATGGCTGGCCAGTCTCCCTAACCAGCCCTGCCCCCCTTCCTCCACTCCCTGTCAATGCGGAATTTTTCCTGTTCAAATAGGAATCCGTTGGGGGCTGGGAGGATTTCTCCTCTTAATAAAATAAATACTTCTGGAGCCTCTGAATCAGCTTAGTCTCCACTTTCCAATTACCAGGAGCATTTTTATTCTGAGATCAATACTACCACAATGTATCCAACCACAACTTTGCAACAACAAAAAGGATACATGTTCAATGCTTTCAAATACCCAGACCTGGCCTTGAAATCAACCTGGTATTTACAGCCACATGCATAGCCCTCTATTGGGTCAAAGCATAGTCACCCTTTCCCCCCAGAGATAATATGTTTCTTTTTTTCTTTTCCAGTAAATTTCTATCCCCCCACCACCACCAACAACAACCTTCAGGGCTTAAGCATTTTATCCAGTCTAAACGATGGGGATTTAAATTGCTATTTTAGTGGAAGAGGCTTGATTAAAACCTATGTCCTCATCAAATTATTGGACAGTGGTTCTTGGGCTCTGTTTACATTAGTGTCAACCTTAATTTAAATTCCGCATAACTATATTTGCTTCGCTAAATGCATTCACCAGGAACACACCACAAATTACTTTGCATTATGAGCAGAGTCTCTTTGTCTATTGCAAAGTGTTTTGAAATTAGCACCATAAGTAACTAGCTGTAAGTGTCACTCGATCTCCTTAATGCCTCATTAATCAAACCCCCTGGCAGCTGGTGTGATGTCCAAGCCCCTTACATATAAGATCAGTATCACTTGCTCCTCGCATTTGACCAGTCCTTTAAACTTGATTCATTATTTGTGCATTTGCCCTCCCCTATAGCATTGCTCCTCCCTCAGAGGCCTTCCAACACGTGCAGTTTTGTATGAATACTGGTTGCATGTGTATTCTTTGCAGAAATTGGAAATAAAAACCAACCAATTTCCCATCCTGTGAACAGCCATGATCTCAAGAGAGGGGAAAGTCCTTTAATGGAACTAGAGTCCCACCAACCAGGGTATGTCTGAGTTAGCCACAATGATTCAACATGACTTTCAGGTTCATTTAAAATTGATACACTGGAAAATTTTCCCTGGACTGGTTTTTCTTTATGTCAAGAATTAGATAAAGAAAAGATATATATTCACCCAGGCCAACCACAATTTCCACTTTGACCTCAGTTCTCAAAAAGACAGAATATATTTAGTTTAAGCGTCTAATCAGATGAAATATATGTGAGTTCATTTATATAGTGTGATATGAATCATCCTGTACAAAATACAAAATTCTAACTGTATGCTTGAAGGAAAAGCAGAACAACTGTCCTTCATAACTTTATTACAGTTCTTATAGGAAGAAAGGTTATCATCCATTTATATATGTTCATACAAAATCATAGCAAAGGATGATATATTTTATAGTAGTCTTTTCTTGTTTCTTTTTTTTTTTTTTGGGGGGGGGGAGTGTCATTTCTTGGTACCATTAAACATTTGCAAACCTCTAAATAGAACCTGTCATCCATATTTCCCTCTCCTTGAATCTCAAACAGGTTTGGACGCATATATTCTCTCTCTCTCTCTCTCTCTCTCTCTCTCTCTCTCTCTCACACACACACACACACACACACACACACACACACTTTTAACCAAATGTAATACTGGCATTAAAATTACTTAGCAGTTTTGCTGGAAAATGGCTTCGTGGATATTTTAGATGGTGTCCTAAATCTGCTGTGAGCACGTTGTGGGTGTCATCTCCATGGCTGCAGGGGGCACGCGCCTGGCCCCTCCTGCTGCCTGCGTACAGCTCGCCCCCACAGTGCGCAGAGATGAACAGGTGCCCTCAGTGGCGGCACGTGAGGTCGGGCGACTCAATGGGAGGCCTTTGGCTTCCTGGCCTTTCCTTCTGACCACCCAGCAGGAAAAATATACCGTAGACTCCCCCCACACCCCGCCCAACCCCACCACCAGTTTTGTCAGTGAGAAACACACACACACATACACACAGAGCATTGAAAACTTTTTATTTCCCGCGGGTAGGCTTTTAGCCTGTGAATATTTAATGCAATCATAGTAAACCATTAATTTTCTTTGGGGTTAAATTTTTTGCCTTTTCACCTTATAAAAACCATTCAGGCTAAATCAACCTTATTACCATAGAATTAAGCATTGTATCCTGGCTTCCAAAACCAACACCAGGGGTAAAATCCACTGAGTCAGAACACACATCCAACAGTGCAAACCTGGGTTTGATTTTGACTTTAAAAGCAACTTAATGTAAACCGCACTTTGTGTTTGTTTTTATATTATTATTATGTCTACTTTTTCTTATGGTATTTAAAATAAGCTCTGGTTTTAAAAGAGCAAATGTGAAAGAACATCTGATTATTTTTTTAGATGGCATTTACTCTGATCCTAAGTGTAATTTATGGCAATTACAAAAGTACACTTTATGCCCCATCTCTGGTTCATCCTGTTCTTAACTCTGATTGTAGCAACCTCTATTCATTAGGATTCTGAACGAAATAAATGTGGAAAAGAGAAGCCCAAAGTGATTTTCAGAAGTGGCAAATCACAATTAAACTTAGTTTTTAAATCAACTGTTCCCAACTTTTTCCTTCTTTTTAGCAGCAGAGAGGGCTGATTATTTAAACCCAAAACTCTGCCTCATCGTACCCTGCACTACACAAACGCTTCCTGTCCCTTCTTCCCCAAAAGGCAACATTTTGACTTGACAACTACCACAAGACACGGAAACCTTCCGTATAAACACTCCACAAAGATTGCATCTAATCACAGCTTGTATTTAAGGGAGAAAAAGAGGCAGGGAAAAGCATGAATCAGACATAAGCAATGGGAAAAGTCCTGTGTCTCCCTCCCCCTCAGTTCTCCATTCTCTCCCTCACCACCCCCCTGGTAAAATAAAAGAGAGTTGAGCGCAACCTGGTACAGTACAGGCACCCCGAGATTTAAGGGGATAAGTGCAGCCTTACTTAGCTGCAATGCTGCAGCTGTGCTCTTATCTAACCAAAGGAGACAGGGACAACAAAAGAACCCAAAGAAGGGACAGTGGATGCATGGGAAAACCACTACCCCAGCATTGTGGTGCCCTTCTGCTGAGCAAATAGTTCAAACTGTTCATTCTCATCTTCTATTCTCTCCCTGGTACATTGTTTGTGCCCTTGCATTTCATTCTGCAAGGAAGGTTGCTCGCTGGGCCTATAAGCAAACAGTCCAGAAAAGAGCTAGCCATCCTCCTCTCTTCCCCGGAGAACTAGCATTTTTATTTCAGCTCCAAGCTGTCAAAGACCTGGAGAGTTTATGTCAGTGTCCTGAATTAATTGCTTTAAGCTGGAGCAAGCTCCACGGGCTACCAAACGTCCAGAAGATGTTTATTAATAACGTTTCCTCCAAGATTCTGGCTCCAAGCTGTCCCTTGATGGTGGCCTTTATCTGATGCCACCCTCTCACTCTTGGTCCCTTGGTGCTCAGGAGGGGGTTGCCTCTTTCAGGCATCGTGACAAAATTTAGAATTGCCTGGGTGAAAAAATATATATATATACACCTATGTAACAGGATACACATGATGGATGTTTTTGTTCCCACCCAGAGAGATTCAAGAGTTACAGAAAACCACAGGCACCACCCTGAAATGGGCAGGGGGAGAGCAAAAAGCCACAAGGACATCCCTCTGTGAAGATCACTTAGCCAATGTAATTAGCAAAAAGAGCAGAAGAAATCAGCCCCCATTGTGTTCCCTCCCCACCTCCTCCTCCAAAGGAAAATTCAGTGAGACTGACTACATGATGCATTTTGAAGTTTTCCCAGTACCAAAAAAAAAAGCCTCTTTAATAGAATGAAATAATAAACCAATTTATATACCGATATAAGACCAGGATCGTGAGTGCCATTGTGTAATTTTCCACTTGACTTTTCATTATCTACCTGAACAAAATCAATCTATATGTATGGGATCAACATACAATTCCAGAGATAAAAGCTGAAAATAAATGCGCTTTGCATATCCCCGAGATAAAAGACACAGTGCTTGATGCTCCCTTTTCTTCTCCGGCAGATGCATTTATAAAATAAATTGTTGTGTCAAGAAAAGAGCCAGACATTGTGGTGTATCTTGAATGTTGACTCCTTTGCTGGAAATATTGATCCCACAAATGAACAGTGGTTAATAAGTACCCTGCAGACCGTATCAGGTCTTCTGCTGTAGTTTACCCAAAGTGCAGTCGGGGTCAATGTTTCTTCCAACCAAACCTCCCCACCTACAAAAAAAAAAAAAAAAAAAAAAAAAAAAAAAAAAAAAAAAAAAAAAGACTACCCCTATTAACATGGATTTAAGGCTGAGGACTTCAAGGGCCTTCTGAATCCTCTCTAAAGAGACAAAGCACAATGAAAAATCACATTATATTAGAAACCCCCATGCAGCAAATACCCAGCTTGAAAAGTATACACAGCCTTCAAAAGGGAATGAGAGTTGATCCCATGCACTTTGGGATTGACAGTTTTTTGTTTTGTTTTGTTTTGTTTTAACTTTTCACAGGTGGAGTTTTATTCCTTTATGTTCTTCTTAACCCCAGTAATTAAAATGGTACTAATAAAGGTAAGATTCTCCTCAGTAGCTGTGTCATGGGTCCACTTTGATTCTGCACCTTTGTAAAACATTGCCAACAGCATCCTATCTGTGTGACCCTTCTGAACACATGGTTCCATGTCACCTAGTTTTTGGTGTGCCCTGTGGGGCTCAGTGCTCTTTGGAGGAAAGCTTCCCTACCCTCCTAAGGACTGTTTTCCACTCTTGTCACTGGTCATATTTTTTGAGAAGCAGGAATTAATTTCCAATGTTGTATAGGCCAGCAAAGAAAGGCCCACAAGGTACCTAAAGTAGGCCACTTCTCACTCCAAATGATCACTCTGATTTGATGGACATTTTCTGGTCATTGAAAAATATTGATGTTTTAGATCAGTCATCGGCTTTAGGCCATAGAGTTCTAAAAATTCATCATGCATCTTTATTTATTCATCATGAAATTTAGTAACTTCAGGGGAGGTTAAATGTCTATGTGGACAACTTAACTGCCACAACTTCCTTGTGACAGCAGGACAAATCAACACCTTTACCTTTTAAGATCTTTCAATTGACAAATTCTGGTGGCTATCGTTCTGTTGTTTTGGTGCAGTTATGCAACTCTTGATTTTCATGGGCCCTATTTCCCTACCCTGAGAGCTCTGTACAAGCACACAGCACCCATATGGAACTAGACCACTGCCTCTCTGTGAACAAGTCATGCATTCCTCAGTTTACATGAACTAAGGGCTCTGAGGAAAGCATCCAGGTTTGTGGGCTTTGGGGAAAACTCTTGTGATGGTCAAAGTTCAATATGGGGGAGGCATATGGGCTTTCAGTTACTTGGGGCTTTTAGGAAAACAAATGTACGAATGTCCTTCCTTTACCTAATCTTTCTGTCTCAGTAGCTATGAATAAATAAATCTAGAGAATGCATAAGAATTCACATTAAGAAGAGTGACCCAATTGTGAGAATTTTGTTTGAAAAGGAAACTACCTCAGGATGGAATCTTGGAAAAGTCCCTGAATTCTCATTACAGGAATGATGCCTCCTATTCCGAAAGCATTTGGGCTTTATGAACTCAAGGTCTGCTTTATCCATGGTTTAATTATTAATTAATTCAAAATAGAACAACACATGAGCTTCGTTCAACATATAGAAAAATCTTTAAGGAGTTGAATACCCACTCCCAATTTTTATGAGGAGAGAGAACATACTAGAGCAGAGTATTTCCTTTTCCATAGTGAAATTTACTCAAACTGGAAATTGTCATTACTAAGTGACCTCATAACCATCTTCTTTGGCTGGGTCAGTACCCCAGGCTTAAGCAGAATGCCAACACAGGGTTGCAAAACAATATATGCTTATGAAAGAAATATTTACTAAACAGGAAAAACTGCATTTCTTTTTTTTTTTTTTTCTTTTTTGAGGTGCTGAGGATCAAACCTTAGGGCCTCATGTGTACCAGGCAAGTCCTCTAACAACAAGCTACATCCCCATCCTTATTCTCAAAACTCAGTTTCTTTAAAAGGTATTATTAGTTTCCATGTCATAGTTGAGCTATTTTGATATCACTTCTGGGGGTGGGGAAGGGTTGGACAGTCAGAAGTCATGGATTTATATAGGTGTCTACATTTGGATAAATACAAGGTAGAAAGCTGTTGACTTTGCTAGTTCTAAGATTTTAAAAAAATATATACATCCTAATATTTAAAGGAAGAGAAAAAGAGTACAAAACAACTCTGAAATGAGGATAAAAACATGCTCATATTCGACTCCTTGACAGGTATGATATAATGGACTAAGACAACCATTCTCAGCTATTATAGCCAATTATAACCTGGAAAACAGATGAAATTTTATGTGAATAAGTACAGGCTGGCCTGAATATATCCGCCTAGGTATCATAAACTAAATTATTTCCCCTCAATAATGCCCTCCTTCCTTTCCCATGTCTGCACAGGGTTTTTTTTTTTTTTTTTTTTTTTTTTTTTTTTTTTTTTTTTTTTTTTTAACAGGGAGGGAGAGAGAGAGGGAGAGAGAGAATTTTAATATTTATTTATATTTTTAGTTTTTGGCGGACACAACATCTTTGTTGGTATGTGGTGCTGAGGATCGAACCCGGGCCCCACGCATGCCAGGCGAGCGCGCTACCGCTTGAGCCACATCCCTAGCCCTGCACAGGGTTTTAAAACAGTGTACACAGCTCTCTTGATTTCCACCAATATCAAATATAAATAACTGTGATGAAATGTAGTTCTCTTAACACCACCACCCCAGGGTGCCCCTTCACACCAGGCCGGATGGAAATAAGGTGCCCATTTTACAGATGAAGAACCAAACGTTCCTGTTTGCCCTGTGGGAGGGGTAGTTTACCCTTTTAGAAAGGCCAAACAGGAATGTTTTCCAAAGATGGTTTGTTTGTATTAAAGATTAGCAGACAGGGATGGAAATTGGGTGAAATATGGCCCTATATCAGGATCTCTTGGTAAAGTCCCTCTCCTGAACCTCTGTGTTATTAACAAAGATACCCATTCAGGAGATCATAATTCTAGAAATGGGGCCAGAAGGGAGCATTACTTTGTATTAAAGATGCCACAAAATTTCCACAGTACTTAAAATGTCTCTAGATCAAAAGAGCTGTTTTTAAACATGAAAATAATAATAATAATAATAATAATAATTTATCTGTGGTGCCAGTTTTAAAGGCAAATGAAATTTTTATTTTGAAAGCATACCATCACCAAGAAAAAAATTACTTGATAGCTTTTCTATAAAATGCAAATATAATAGACATGCTGTAAGAGATAATTTTTTAGCCTTACATGCTACATCAAGTTGCCTATCATTCACAAAGCTCTAAGTTTAGCATCACAAAACAAAAGAAACCAAATAAACAAATATATATATATATACACACATATATATATATATATGTATATATATATATATAATTCAATTTCTTCTGCGATGCTAAAGAGCACACGAGCATATAATACCAAGGAGGAAAGCAAATTACTTTTAAAGAAATATAAAACATGCTCTCTTATGTAATTCAGATAAGATTTTCTAGCAATCTCCTTTAAAATAGCATTTAATATACTTCCATCGATGGAGTGACAGTCATTCTGTTTTGTACATGACTCCAGGCTGCCATAGCTGCAGTTGTGTCAAATATGTTGATATAATGTGGGATTCATAAAAATTTAGTTAGATGTTCAAATGTACTTCATTTTCTTTTCTGGAAATTCTGCAAGATAGAGATATGGATTCACAGATGAACACAAAGAAGATATTCTTTTTAAGAGGATATTTCAGATTAAGCCTAGGTGTGTTTATTGAGAGTGCCATTTTAAAAGGAACTGTCCATTGTCTTCAGAAATCACTATGCATTGTCTCAAGCACCACTTCCAAGTTCAAAAGAAGTTTCTGCAGCCCAGCACAGAGAAAAAAAAAATGTTTTGCTTTCCAACTTCCTAACTCCATTCATACTTTAAAAATGGTTATAGTGAGTGTGGACTGGCTGAGAGAAATCAGACTGATCTGTGAAATGCCAAAGGACATTGATGGAAGTCCATTACTCTCTCTTTGCTAATCCTCTGGGACTAGAAAAAAAAAATAAAGGACAATAGGAAATAACACGGGGAGTTATTTTATACTTTGAAAAAAGAAAAGCATCAATTTTCAAGTTATTTAAAGAATGAGAACTCTAGTAATGAAGAATTGCAATGCCTGCTTTCCTAGAAACTCAAGGTAAATTCAGACAGCAAACACTAAGGTACAGTCTCTTTATGATTCTGACTTTTTTTTTTTTCCTTCTGAGTGAATAAGTCATTAAATGAAGAAAAGTCAATGAGAGGAGGGGACAGATTGTTAGATATTTTGCTTGACCTCAGACAGTAATTTTAATTTAGGAAAGAAGACTAGATTTCAAAATGTTAAATGCTCCTCTCCTAGGTAAAAAGTCAATTCATGTCCAAAACTGCAGGCCTGAGTTGATGTGCATTTTATGCAGATTTTAGGTCAGGTAAGGAGAATTTGTGGAACAATAAGTCATGGCTTGGGTGGAATTAAATAATATGCATGATTTTAGTATCCATTTTGAACTCATTATGTTTACATTTTTTCTTATTTTTACCTGTGTTCTGCAGCTCTGTGTGCGCATACAGATGGTTACATTCTCATACTGGGCACCCAGAGAAGGTCACATGCTTTGCATCAATGGCAATTAGTTCCCTTTTTAAAATGGAAAATGTCGTTAAGTTCTTGAATAATTCAAGAGTAGAGGTCACAATACAGTGTCCCTTTTGGGGGTCTTTATGGTGCAAATGGCAAAACAAGGCGATCCTATCAGTAAGAGTAGATCTAAGGTTTACAATGTAGCTCTATTTAGTGTGACAGGAAAATTAAATTACACGAGGCACTCATTCATTGTCACCCGTTAACAGGCTTGGGAAAATTGTGGATCCCGGGGGGCAAATCACTGACAACATGCGAGGAGAATAAAAATATTTCATTTTAATTGGCTGCTGTTTCGTTTGCTTGATTTTGAAAATAACAAACATACACATGTTCCGCACAACTCTCCTTGGAAATAGGGTCCTGAATTTCCCAACATAACCACAACTTACAGTATCTGCCTAAGAGTTGAGCAGATTAACAGCTCTGGGAAGTACAGGGTATATTTTCTCAGCCACAGTTGAGCTGGATTGCATCCAGAGGGTCCTGGAAAGGAAATATAGGAAATTTGAAATAAAAATTGGCTGCCACTACTTCCCACCCCGCCCCCATCGGGATTGGCTGGACTGGAGTTGTGTTTCTTCCAGAAGAAGCAAGATAAAGAACGGAATGACAAGGAAGACACCAACCGTCTTCCCTTTCCAGAGGAGAAAAAGTCAGACCGCCCTTCGTTAGCTCTGGTCCGAAACCAGGCGACTTGGGCTGGGGTAGAGTGGATGAATGTTAGAACCTGCGGAAATGAAGCCTGAGGGTGCGAAATGAAAATCCTCAGAGGTCACCAAATGAGATGAAAGTTTCTCCAGTGGCACTCCAACACAGCTTAGCCACTGCTGAGGTCCCCAGAGTCCCCTACTGTCCCAGTTAGTGTTGGTGGGCGTGGCTGTTTTGGCCTGGCTCCCACCAAGCTGGGTCGCGCTCCCAACCTCGATCCAAAACTGTTCTCCCCTTACCCTCCGGTTCGCCGCTCAGTGCCCTGGCTCTCTCCGAAACTGGCCGATCTTGGCACCTGAAGGAGAAGCCCAGGTTGTTGATTTTTCCGGAGGCAGAAACGAAATGGGGAGGGGCAGGAGAAAAATTAAGTCGGCATCACCCACTACCACCGCAACCGGATAGGTCCAGTCCAGTGCGGCTGGCAGCCTCAGGTCGGTTCCCTGCGCTCTAGAACTTGAGAAATGGCAAGAGTGACCGTCCGTCTTCCTCGTGTGTTTTAAGATTAAAATATATATATATATATATATATATATATATATATATATATATATATATATATATATATATATTCCTCTAAATAATATTTCCAACTAAATGTCAACTCATTTTCCCTTTTTGATCTCCTCTACCAAGGCCCCGAGAGCTCTGAGTCAGACAAGTGGCCACTGAGAGCAGCGAGGGTTCAGTGACGAGTGCGTAAAGGCAGAAGTCAAAACAGCCCGACCTCTGAGGCTCCGAGGATCCGCTAGAGGCTTTGCAAAACCCGCTGCCCAGCCGGCGCGCAGGTGTGCCCCAATTGTGCTGGATGCACCACCTCGAGGGGTCGGACACCAGCAGGTTGCTGGGAATCCGAGCCCCCACCCCCTCACCCCCCACCCCCAGCTCAAGTACTCCCAGAGCCCGAGTGGAGGCTAAGGCGGTTCTCCCTGAGAGCTCCTCTTTGGTGACTGCCACCCGCTGCTCCAAAGCTTCCCCTGGCCACTGGCGAGTAGCTAAAGCAAGGCCAACAGTTTAGGGGCTCACTTCGCAATAAGAAAAGTGGGTGCCGCTCCGTTTCTGAAGTAGGCCTGACTTTAAGAAAACTTAGGTAAAGGGAAGCATTTATCTTTTTTTTTTTTTCAGAAAAAAAAAAACTATATTCCAGTGCTATTTGTGCAAACGGCGGCGAGTGATTTATGCCTAAACATAGACACATTTCCTAGACAGAACTAAAGAACAATGTCATGGGGAGGGGGTGTCAGAGACCGGGGAGGGGGGCAATTTAGATGCTTTTCATTTTATAATGCTTCAATTTAAGCAAACACTTGGGGGCTCCAGGCCGCTGTAATTCCAAAGACAATTTTCTCCGGTTTTAATTTGATTTGCATTTTTCAACTTTGATAATATTCAATTTCATGGCTGAATACACATGTAAACACCGTTAGGTCGTGGTTTTCGCCCCTTGAACCAAACAGAATGTCTCTTGTTTCTGAGTGTCAGGGGAGGTTAGACCCGATTCCTAAAAATATCTGCAAGTTTCTCTTGAATTGTGTTTCAAAACTTAACGTGGCTTTGTCTGGGAAAACTATATAGATAGATAGATAGATAGATAGATAGATAGATAGATAGATAGATAATTTACATATATAAATATTATTATGATATATATATATATATATATATATATATATATATTACATTTAACTAGTCAATGTGTGTGGGATACCAGCCCAAATATTGTATATTGTAAAAATGAAGGCATGGAAGAAAATAAATTCCTATTTGGCATAGAAGCAATTCTATTTTTTTTTTTTGCTCAGAAATATTTCCTAAACTGTATTAATAATAATTTTAAACAAGCCAAAAATTATAAATAAATTCTCTCCTCCCTCCCCAAAATGTTTTGAATGTAGATTTCACCGATAGAAGGACAAACATTGAGAAATACAAAGAAATATTTGCAAGGAAAGGTTTAATTAGCACCATTGAGCTATTTGATCAAACATGAAATTTATAGGCAAATATTAATTGAAATTTGGTAATTATTTTTAGTCATATCAAAATTGAGGTTCAACAAAATAGCACTGCCAATAACAATGATGTTGTGACCTGCTACATAACCACACCAAAAACTAATGCAAGTATATGCCAATCCTTGATGGTTTCAATTCCTCAGGACATGCCATCGACTAGACTAGACATCATGCAAAGAAATAGCTGATATTCACAAAATGTGGAGAAAAATTGGCACTTAGTGAATTTACCGAAATTCCACATGCATTTCATAACCCACTTATAAAATCATACTAGAAAAAGAAAGGAGAGAAGAAATGACACACTTTTGGAGTTTGCCCATGGGTAGTTTACAAAAAGTAGCAATCAAATTTCCAGAGCTGCCCTTCATTTTAAAAATAAATGTATTTACCTGTTCACTATTCACTACTATGGAACACTCAATACTGTGGAAATTATTTCTACCTTAAATCCTAAGAATTTACAAATTAAAAATTTAATTTTTAGGTTTTTTTTTAATTATCTTGGGCAAGATTAGGGATTTTTCAAAAATAAAAGTTACTACAGTTTGTCATCTTGGGAAATTAGTTGTGTGAGTCCTCACAAAAAAAAAAAAAAAAGGTTTTGCTTGACACCAGCTGGTAATGGAGAACTGTATTTTAAGTTGAGGTGATCTCATTTGAAAAATATCTTTTATCATGTGAAAGGAGTGTAGACAAACAAGAAAAGAATTCCATTTGAAATAGTACCAACTTTGAAAGAGAAAGCTAATTTTTAAAAAATACATTCGTCGAAGGCTGACTTCTAATACCTTTCGGAAAACTGCTCTTTAACACTTGACTTTTTAAAAAATAATTGTTTGATTTTTAAATTGTCATTGTTTAGGATTTGTATTAAACTTTTATATTGTTTTGGATGCCTGATAATTTTTGTCCATTTTATACAAATAGGTGACAGAGTGGGTGCGAACTTATTCCTACAGATAGAGCTAAATGAAGGGGGTCTAATTATAACTAATGGTCTATTCAGAGAAATGCAAATTGTGGACAGTAGTGAACATCTTTTCTTTTTTTTTTTTTTCTGTTAGTAACTGCGGAGTAAATGCGATCTCCTTAAGGATCTTAAGTTTGATGATCAGAGAGTGAGTTTGCCATTTTAATTCACTCCCTGGAGTACCATGGTTGCTTTATCCAGAAACTGCCTCCAACTCTGTGGACAGTTAATGTGCCCCCACCCCCAACTTTGTTTCTCTGAGTCTGAGCTGCAACAGGCTTATCAAAGACCAACTGAGAACTCTAGAGGACTTCGTGTGGGGGAAGGGAGGTGAGAGAGAGGAATGGCCCTAGGAAGTCCCTGGTAAGTATTTTAGGCAGGTGTGGACTTTCAGAGGTTGCAGAGTAGGGGATCCAAAGAGGCACCATTTTCTCAGGTCCCTACAGTCTTAGGGATTTGGGAGGGTGTGTCCTTCTGGGGATCTGTGAATCTTCAGAGGAAGGCATAGTATCCCCCAGAAGACCCAGCTGCTGGGGGTGGGGGGATTAGCTAAGGATATTATAAAGGCATTGTGATCTGACTGTTCCTTCATGATTAATAGGAGCCGTGTGTGTGTGTGTGTGTGTGTGTGTGTGTGTGTGTGTGTGTGTGAGAGAGAGAGAGAGAGAGAGAGAGAGAGAGAGAGAGAGAGAGAGAGAGTTAGTTTTCGATGAATGCAAGGCAGAAATCGCCCAGTTACTTTTTGTTGTTTACTGAGCAGGGGCAAAATCTAAACAGCGCTTTCCACAATCAATGAAGGGATCGCCTCAGGGTCCAGAGTTGAGCTCCCTAAATGAGTCTGGCATTCTGATAACTGCAGGTGAGCACCTGAGATCAACTTCTTCTCTCAGCTCGATGCTGTGAGGAGATAGGGACTCATCTTGTTCTCGAGCTCTGGGAAGGGAGAGGCTCGAGGGGGATTTAATTGTCTGCCTGGGTGAATCGAAATGTCCTTTTAAAGCAAAGAAATCAAGAGAGATTGGCCTTTAATAGGCAAACTCTGCTGGTGAGAGAGGGGTGGTAATTAAAATGGAGAAAGGACAAAATATAGATTGGATACCCTTCCCCCACTTGCCCACTCCCACAAACCACCCTCAAAATGGCATTCTCTGTTTTCCCGGTCTTTAGAAGGCTTACTGCCCTTACTAAAAGTGGGTAGCTTGTGTCATCTCATGTCCCCACCTTAGTCGAACATTTCAGTTATGCAATTTGGAGTGGGTAGTACAGTTTAACCTAGAACTCTGTTCTCTTCAATGAAGAGTTGATCATTCCCATGCCCTGGACATCACTGTGCATGAGCTGACCTTGGAATTCGGTTGTATAAGTCTCCTCTGAAATGCCACAGTGGAAGATACTAAGTCTGCAGGAAATTCCACACCACTAAATCTGGACAGACAAGGTAACTTAGCTCTCTGTAGGCTGAAAAGAAAAGGAGACCTCTGCACCAAGATTGAGTGCTATTTCCAGGAGGAGGAGGGCCAGTGATCAGTTCCACCTGGTGTCCCCAGGCTTTGGCAAGCAGGTGTTCAGCCATAATTGTCATGCATACCCATATGTAGTCCACTGGTGTGCACTCTGCTCTCCTCTCTCTGACAGCAGGCCTATTAGGTGCTGAGCCTCATTCTCCTCCAGGATGGATGCAGGCTAGCCCACCTTCGCCAACATTCTACTCAAGACAAACCTCTGAAGCAGATGTTTATCATGATCTGCATTTCTATATATGTTGGAGGAAGCATGCTGTGGGGGATGGGGGTCTTGCAGTTGTTGCAGCTTGGGCAAGGCCATTTGGAGACCAGCTGTGGGAGGTGCATACATTCCAGCTGTGTTGTCACCTGTGTTGTCATGCCTCCAGGTGCAGGTCAGGGGGAGGTCAGAGACAAGAGTCTATTGGATATTCCTGATCCCTACTCCTAGTAAAGATTTAAACTGATAGGCTGAATCTCCAAAATAATTTGGCTGTGTGAATTGCCCATGGTCTTTGCCTTGACTCCCCCCCTCCTCTGCCATTTTCTCTTTCTAATCACAATGTAAGAACCATCTAGCTGCTGATTCTCGCCCTGTCTCCTCTTTTCCGCAGCATTAGCCAGCTGGCCTTGGAGATTCCACAGGGAGGAAAGTGCAGCCCAGGTCTGAATGAACCTCTTGCTGGCTTTGAGGGACCTTGATCACATGAGAATTCTGACTGTTACTACAAGAGAAAATAAGCATCAGACTGATCCCAGACATACCATTATAATCTCTACCAGGTCTAGGGTAGGTCTTTTTTAACCTCCAAAAGGGGTATCCAATTTTCACTCTTTTTGAAATCTTCCTGTTCTTTTCAGCCTCCCCCTAACACACATCCTCTTCTACCAACACAGCTTTCTTTGCAAATTCTGAAGTTCTAGTGAAGGCAGGCTTCCTACTGCTTTGGAATTGGAGTTGACTATGCTCAAAATCATACATGAAACAAGAGGAACTGAAAGAACATAGAACTGTAAGACTGGACTTCAGTACTGAGCTCTGAAATTGGAGCAAGTTCCCTAACTTCTCTCAGCCCCAGGCCCATCACACATAATTCTTCTACCACTGAGGTATGGGGAAGACTATAGAGATCATGTTCATGAAGACACCTCCCATGGTGCCTGACACCTACAAGAACTCCACTTAAGGAAAGTAGGATTGAATAGAGTTGTGTTAAAGAAATGAGCTGAGGGAATATGTTGGGGTATGGGGGGCCAATAAGAAACACTACAATGATAAAACAAAAGACAAATTTTCTGCCAAAAACTGGACTGGCTTTTCTGGGTAAAATGTAATTTTTCTCAGTCAGCAAGGCATATAGCTGCAGTAACAACTTCTTCCACTGTATGAACTACTCAGTTCAAAACATAGCTTAGAATTGCAGTACAAATGGAAAATATATAGTGAAATGGTTTTCTTTATTTTATACTAATAAAGGTTTTAGAAGGTATAGCCAGCAGAAAACACGAACACAATTGCATTTTTGTTGTTGTTGATATCAAAGACGACCCATGATAATATCCTAATATTTTTCCCTCTACAGTGCTGGGAACCCAGGACATTGTGCATTCTAGACAAGTACTCTACCACTGAGCTATACCCCCAGCACTGCCATCCTGATTTCTTTGCTTAAGTTTCCTCTGACCACTCTACAGAGTTCTCTATGACCCAGATCTTGCCCTGGAAGACACTTCACTTCATTCCTTCATAGAATATGTCATATAATCATTTGTCCTCCTGCCCCATTCTACCCACCTCATGCATTCATTCTTTCTTTCCCCAAATACTTATCAAGATTATGTTTTATATTTTTAAGTAATGTATTTCAACATTCATGATTTCAAATTAGGAATTATATGCTTTCCTTTAAGTAAGAATTTCTCAATAGAACTAATTATACAATTATGTCTGCTTTGTAAAAGAGAAATCATAAAGAAATGAGATCATATTTCTAAGGAAATAACAAGTCAAAATTCACATGCATGCAATTCTACTTTGATTTGCTTGGCTCATGACCCACTGTGGTTCAAAAACATTCTTGCTTATTCTTAAACCAGTGTTTTATTGCTTTCAAATAAATAAAACAAAGGGAAAGTTGATTTAACTATGGGGGAAATTATCTAAGCAAGTGGAAATGGAATGAGAAAAGCAAGTAGAACTAAAACACAGCAAATCTCATTTCAAAGTTCTGATGTGCACCAAACATCAATATTTTTCCATTACACAAATATGTTTGTGATGCTGAAATTTCCTTCTTGGTTAATGATGTTTAAGTGAAATAAATAAAGTATTGCTGCCATCATCATCTGACATTGCTGAGAATATTGGTACTTCTAATTAACAGGAGCAGGGACTTGCCCTAGAGGGACCATGAGAAATTTAGTTTTTCATGAATGAATGTAACTTAATTTGTGTTGCTTCTTTCAGCATGCCCAGATATCAGTTGTGTTATCAAATAGTGAAACTCACAGACAGACAGAAACAGAGAGGAGAGAGTTAATGACATTTGACCAGTTTATGTGGTTATCTGAAGTAAGATCCAAGCTCTGAAGAAAAGTCATTTATGGGTGGCTGGGGAGAGGTATACAGTTGCGAAGCTGTGCTTGAAAACATCCTGTCCTGTCTACCTGTCTGTGTGAGAGACTTTAGTACAAGGTTTTGGTATTTTCCTGCAGAAAATACCAAAAAAAAAAAAAAAAAGAAAAAGAAAGAAAGAAAAGAAATTTGGGATAGATTCCAAGGGTACAGGGCCTAAGGGGGAGGGGAGAGGAGGCATCACCTCTAGTGTAGCAATGGGGACCACGACGGAATTACAGCTTGTAAAATAAGCCTCCATCAGTCTCCCAGGAGACAGCCGGCCTCAACTTGGGTGTTCCCCGCTTGTTAGCCTCAGTCATAATTGGTCTCTCCTCCCATCCCACGTTGTTGGTTTTCTGTGTGTGGCTTTTGGTGTGAGCGTGTTAGGTCATCAACAAATACAATGGGAGGAGGGAGCAAGGGGGGGACACACATGATTGTTTTAAAGAAGAAAGGAAAAAAAGGGATAAGAGAGTGGGCAGGAAGGCAGCTAACAGAATGGGGAAGATGCCCCAGGATTTAGGATTCCGAGGCAATCCCTGGAGTGACGAGGGTAGGGGGACTCCCTGGGAGTTTTGTTAAAGGGAGAAGAGACCCACCAGGAGCTGAAGCCCCTGCTGAGCTCCTTTGCGGACACATCTATTCCCTGCTATTTTTTGTCTCTGGAGGTGCTTACTCATAAAAATATAATAATTTATAAAAACATGGGGGTGACCTGCCCTAGAAAGGCAGTGTGTATGGAGTTGAAGACCTGAACAGCAAGCCAGGACCTATGGGGACAGGCAAGGAACACAGCCCCTCAGCCTTTCTCCATTTTTAAAAAGTTTTCCCCTTGATCCTCATTATCTTTTCCTCCATCCCCTGTCTATTCTATTTTCCCCCACTTTTCAGGGGAACACCTGTCCTAATTATAAGAAGTTATAAGAAATTTATAATCTGAAGTCAGCTATAAGGAAGGGATATGTCTTTGCCAACAAGGAGGGTTGAAGATACAGTACATAGTTTGCAAACAGGTCCAGAGAAACTTCCATTTCTGTTTATGGTAAAATGAATATTTGAACCCAGGAAGGAAGCAGGAAGAAGTATAATGAAATCGAGTTACAAACTTTGGGGGGGGGGTCTATTTTCCTTGTTTTTGAAAAGGTTTTTTTTTTTTCCACTCTCCAACCCTTGGCTGGCCTGGGTTGCTATGGAATTGCTGCCAGGGCTGGTGTCGACGCTGTCCTATTTCAGCAAAAATAATTCAGATCTGAAACCTTGTTCTTTTGCCCCATCGGGGACAGAAAAAAAAAAAAAACCGGGACTAGCAATACTAGGGTGTTTAGGGGGAGGGGTGTCTATTCTGTGAGGCAGAACTTATGCTCACAAGTTTGTGGCTCTTGGCCAGCACCAGCTGTTCGGTAGCTCCAAATTCACAGCGTCTGGGGCGGGGGGTGGGGAGCCACAGGGGGAGGACAGGAATACCATCTTCTTTTTTTGCTGTCTCTGGCTGGGTAAAGATTCAGTCAGAAAAGGCTCTATTGAGTTTTGGGAACGCTCATAAATGAACACATTCCAGACCTGCTCTCAGCTACCCTTCTCCACCCGAAGCACTCCCTGACACCCGGATATTTAGAAGGATACACTGCTCCCAAGAAAACTCCTTGCCCCAGCTACCTCTAGGTACCTCCTCTGGCAAACTCCTCCCCATTATGCCCTATTAAGCCTTATCTTTGGCTTCACCACCACCACCCCGCCCGCCCTAACATTAAAAGGCCCCCAAAGCACTGAGAACTGGCTTCTCTTTATGAAACCGCGAGAAGGCGGGTGATAAAGATCAGGCGTTTAAATTGGTCATTTGGAAGATTACATCTCTTCAGCGAGGGTCTTTCTTTCAAAACCCCGCACTGAATTAAGGGCCGCGGCTTCTCCGCACCCGGCTCTCAAAGGCCGGGCACCTTTTAATTCCTCAGTGGAGTGGGCTGGGCTAGGTGACGGGGCGCCCATCAAAGGCCCGAGGGAAGGCCGTGGGGCGACACTCGTTTAATGACAAGTAATTGACGGATTCAAGGCCTTGCATTACCAGCGGAACGGGGAGGCATTAATTATTTAAAAACGATTAGCCTTGCCATGTGTCCTGCAGGCGTTCCATCTTGTTCAGGAAAGATAACCAGCCACGCGAATCAGAGCCCGGTCCGGTGGCCCGCAGGCGCTTCCCCAGCCAGCCTCCGGTACGGTGAACAAGGCGAGCAGCCCCTGGCGCCAGGAAAGGAGGGAAATGGAGGATCCAGAGTCCCTATACAATGGAGGTGCCCATATAACACTGATCCTGCGGATCAGTGAGACTGATTTCTGCCCACTTGGATTCGCGATCTGGCAACTGGGGCTCAGACAGAAAAGCTTCCCAGTTGGGGGTGGTAGGCATTTTCCGTGGGCCGGTTACATAGCGCGTCTCACATTGCTTAGTGAAATACCTAGTAAAACCCAGCTGAGAACGGACATCTCAGGACGCCAGACACACAGACGTTTAAAGGAAAGACCCTAGGGAGAATGTAGATTGGAGAAAGAATGGTGGGAGGGGACAAACCTAAGGGGAAAGACAACTTTTCTGAATCCTGCCTTCGAAAGCCGAGCGTCCTGCCTTTTCAACAGCCTCTGAGCAACTACTGATTTCCCGAAGTCACCACCCGCTTGCAAGCGGCTGAAAGACCGGCTTGATTCTGCTCGGACGTTCTGCACCTGAGCGCGCACGTCCAGTAAGCTGGGGCACCCTCGAGTCCGGCCAGACGCGAACCCAGGCTCCATCAGAAAATAGGCAACGGAGTTGCAATAAGAATCGGGCGATGCATGACTCCGCGGCCGATTTCTGACTTTCAGTCCTGGGCGCAGTTTATAACCCTGAAGGTTACCCAACCTGCCTATGGCCAAGCGCTCCAGTGCGCAAAGGCCATCATTGGCCACTTTCTACGGAGAAAGCTAACGCTACTTGTTTTTCGAAAGGCTTTACCGCTCCTTCCCCTACTCCAGCTTGGTGCCGACCCCCACTGTCATCTTGGCCTGACTGGATCCGGGAAAGGACTGAGACTGGACTCAAACTATTGTGGGCCTTGGGGGTGGGGGGAGGCCACCATGCTCGGGCCTGTGTCTCTCAGGAATGGTCGCTGACACCACGCACATCGTTTCCTGTTGATCCCTACCCTAGACTCTGAACCCCTCCTCCCAGCCACTATCCTTGGGAAAGGCAGCGCTCGGATCGAATCCCCAGCCCCGAGGGGCTACAGATGCTGTAGGGACTGGTCCTAGGTTATCATTGCCTTGGGGCCCCACCAAACTTAGCTGCTCAAAGCCTAGACTAAGTCTGAGTTTCTGACTCTAGGACCCCTCATCCTTTTATGCCTGACACTCTCGAAACGCCCAGTAAAAAAGGCCACCTCCCAACCTCCTGGGTCTTCATCGACTGAGATTCCTGCTACAACCCTCAACTCGCGTCCAGGCATCCAGTTATCCAGAGCTCCAGGAAGGGAGAGGGAGTAGCTGAGGCAGGGGAGGAAAAGGGAGGTGTACGGACCTGAGTTGTTGCGGGGAGCCCGGGCGCGGTCCCCGAGTGGGTGCGCTCCCTACCTGCAGTGGCTGGAAGGCGGGCGGGTGGCAAAGCGTCCAATGCGCGGAGGGAGGCGTCCGACTGCGCCGAGCCGAGGCATCCCTGCATTTATTTGAGCTCAAACCCAGCGACTGTTGACTTTAGCACACAAAGCAAAGATTTCACTGCCCGCTAGTTTAAAAATGAATATTTTACCAAGATATCGATCAGCGTTATAAAATTCAGTTAAGTACAATGGGATCCTGGCAAAAAAAAAAAAAAGAATAATAAAGGAGGGGGGAGGCAATATAATATCTGTGCAAATTTGCTGAAGTGTGACGTGGCATGGAAAGTTTACCCTCCTGGAATTCGGATCTAGATGTTTTTTTCGGCTGTTTACTGACTTTGTTTATTCACAGATCACGGTTGCTTAAACCCGCGCGCTGAAGGCGCCGGTAAAAGGAAGAAAAAGAGAGGGGGGAGAACCACTGTACCCCACAACGTAGAGTTGGGGGAAAAGGCGGAGGGCGATCCCGGCGCTCCTAAGCTTGGAACCCGGGCTAGGGGAGGGGGTTGATCGGAGGGGCTGTGTGTGAAAGACACAAGAAGCGCAGAAAAGCCGACGAAAGGACCCGCTCCGAGACATCCTTTTTATGTATTCGGACAGAACTATATCTTATCGGCAGGGATCAGTGGAGGGGGGCGCGCTAAGTAGTTTAAAACGACCCTTGAACAATGGGCGTGCGATACGAAACATAGCAGGTTAGGGCAGCGCTTTCAGCCTCCATTGTCCCCCACTCGGCCCCCGGCCCTGCCTCTCGGCTCCTTCGCCACGGGAGCCTTTTATGTGATAATGAAACACATTTCAGGCCGGGCTCACGACGTGTGTGTCCTTGCCAGGGGGAGAGACTGCCTGATTGCTGGCTGCGGCCTCCGGATCCCCCACCCCCCAATTTCTCTTCCCTGTGTTCTTCGGGACAATGTGGAGTGTTGAAAAGGGATTTGGAGGAGGGGGCCGGAGGCGAGGAGCAAACCCCCCTCAAGCGAGGAGCAAACCCCCCTCAAGCGAGTGGGAAGGCCAGGGTTGGGAGGAGGGTGCAGAGACCCTGGCAAGGTGGTTGAGAGCTGCGGGAGAGGCGGTTTCTAGGGCTCGGGCACAGCTGGGATATTCCAAGTTTGGATAGCCAGAAAGCCCACAGGCCAAGTCTCAGAAACAGGAACTTGGATTTTAAAATAAGAGGCAATACGTCCTGGCACCTGCAGGATACATGCAGCAGTGGCCGGAAGACGGAGGGGGGTGGGGGGGGGGGCTACAACATTGAATCCCAACAGCTTATAGGCCTGTAGATATCCCAGGCAAAGCCAATGGTCAGGCTTCCCTTTGCACGCCTGGGCTACTGTTTCACAGTTGGCCACCAATTTACAAGCCAACTGTAAGGAGAGGTAGCACTACTTGTAAGAATTCATTCTGAGTCTGTCTTTATACTTTTGGGATTTCTTTGAAGGCTCACAAAATACCCACTCATCCTCTAAGTCAGCAATCCTGGTTTGCCAACCTGAACTGCTGGGCCAACAGGATGTTTTGGAAGGGTATCAGGGTTTGCTGAGAGGAAAGAGGCACAAAGCTTGAGAGACTGCAATCTCTCTTTTGGCAAACAGCACCAGACACCTCACCCCCAATATGCCTTACTTTTTAAAAGGGTATTGGCTGGTCACTTGCAGTTATCCATTTGAAACCAATTGCAGGAGAACAATCTTCTAAATGTTGCCCCAGATCAGGTGCTTCACCACTCCTGGGTCTGCCAAGGTCCTCCAGAGCACCTTATCTGAAGGAGAAGGGTGGGAGTGGGTGGTGGAGTAGACACAGACTTGGAGGATCCAAGCAGAGGCTGGATTCCACAAGAACATAAGGGGTGCCACCAGCAGTGGTAAAAAGACAAAGTGCTGCAATAGGAATTTGCAAGTCCAGTCTAGGCTTGGACTTGAACAGAAGCCTGAGATCTGACATATAGCAAATACATGTAAAATCCTGGCTTTCCCCTAGAGAAGCCAGTCCAGTCTCTCCCAAGAGATCTCAAAACCAGAGTGCCTCCCAACAGACCAGGTGGAAAGATAGGTGAAGAGTGGTTTTCTCTTGGTGTTAAAAAGAAACCTGCTGGAATGGTTCATCTGGTACTTGTGTGTTTTATTATGTGTAAAGTTAACCTCAAAATTAAAAAGTGACCATAAACAATATTGAGTTCTATTTAATGAGGTACTTGCTGAAGTGTTCTGTGGAAGTGTACTGGTATCTGCAATTTACTTTGAAATTCATTTAGAGAAATAAAGATGGATTAACTGATGGATTCGGCTAGACGTACAAATGTGAAGTAAGGTTAGTGAAAATGTTAACTAGAATCTTGGCAGTAGGGTGCCATGTGCTTCCTGCAGAATTCACTCATCTTTAGTATTTTAATAAAATGTTGGAAAAACAACAACTCCCTTCCCCCCAAAAAAAACCCCTGTAACCAGCCAGAGTCTTGCTTCCTTCTTCTTGACATTATTTCTAAATCTGTTTTTTTTTAATTCAGAGAGAGAGAGAAGAAAAATATGAAAAAAGAAAATTTCAAAGAAAAGATTCAAAGAATAAAACCAGCAATAACACTTTAATATAGATTTGTGGAACTCTGACCCTTGTAGCCAGAATACACATTTATAAGCCATAAATAAAGCACGCAGAAACCATAAATTAATCAGACCCAAGACTTGGATTTCACCGTGTCAAAAATGGGAATGCATTTTTTTTCCTTTTTACTTGGCCATTACAATAGGCCCTTACATTATTTTTTCCCCTTTTTAAACAATTGTACAACTCTGGTTCTCTGTTAAAACTACATGGTTTTACACCAACTCACAAAAGTTTTTCTTTTTTTCTTTCTTTCCTTTTTTTTTTTTAAAGTAAGACTTCCCTGCAACAACAGCAATGGAGAACAACAACAACAACAACAAAAATCAGAATCTGCAGGTGCTTAAAGAAGCAAGAGTCTACACAGTAGTGGAAACCGGAGGGTTTTTTAAAAGTTCATATTTTCCCCCTTTCCCTCTTTATTGATAGGCATCAGTGTGGCCCATCTGTTTGGGAAGGAAAGGCTGCAGAGGAGAACAGCAGACAGTTATCTTGGGGTGGAGGTGTAATTTCTTCTTCCTTGCACCTTTCCAACACACCCTCCCCAAAGTCTCAACCCCTCCTTCCTCTCTCTTGTCCTTGTCCCGGCTGCCGGCTGCCAGAATTAACCGGGCCTGAAGCTGTCTTCTTAAGAGGAGTTCATAATGGGTCGGGAGTACACTCCCTGGTAGTAGGAGGTGTCTGCGGCCAGGGGCGAGGCGTCCAGGCCCGCTTTGTTCGTGACCGGGCCCATGGCCAAGCTGCCGGGCATGGGGGAACCATAGCCAGGGTAGTGCATCACCTGTTCGTAGGTCTTGAGGTCCATTTTGTGGGGCTGGTGGTGGTGGTGGCTGTGGTGGTGTTGCTGCTCCGAAGACATGAGGTTGTTGATGGAGAAAGGATGATTGAAGGCGTAGTGGTGCTCAGGTTTGAGGTGGGCCTCAGGAGGCAGGCCAGGGTGATGGGGTGGGCCCAGCAGGTGGGCTGCGGCCTGCTGTTGCTGCCCTGGCGAGGGTGCCGGTTCTGGGGGGCTCAGCGCCACGGAAGGCGTCCCTTTCAGCTCCCCTAGGCCCCCGCGCTTATGCTCCTGGCACGGGGAGGCGCTCGAATGAGGCGACTCAGTGCCCCCCGGAGTCTCGGAGGCCGGCCCAGCGGCCTCCCCGATCTGAGCCTGCGAAGCCTGGTTCCCAGCAGCCGCCTTCTTGCCGCCGCCCCCGGCACCGGCGGCTTCCTTCAGTGCCAGCTGCTTCTCGCACTTGAAGCGCTTCTGGCGGCGTAGGTAGCAGCCGTTCTCGAACATGTTGCCCGAGTCCGGGTGCAGGGTCCAAAAAGAGCCCTTGCCGGGTTTGTCTGGGGAGCGGGGCACCTTGAGAAAACAATCGTTGAAGGAGAGCGAGTGGCGGATGGAGTTCTGCCAGCGCTGCTGGTTCTGCCGGTAGAAGGGGAAGAGGTCCATGATCCACTGGTAGATCTCGCTCAGCGTCAGCATCTTGTTGGGGCTCTGTTGGATGGCCATGGTGATGAGCGAGATGTACGAATAGGGCGGCTTGGCGTGCGTGTAACTGCGCCGGTACGTCTTGGGGTCGCGCGCGCGGCTCAGACCCGCCTGCCCATACATGGGACTCATGGAGTTCATGTTGGCATACGGGGCTAGACCACCCATAGCCCCGGCCGCCTGTCCCCCGAGGGGACTAAGGCTCGGACTCAAATGCGGTCCCATGCCCGCCACTCCAGCTGCCCCGGCCGAGCCGCCCATGCCCGCCATGGCGCCCGCGCCCGGGGACATGCCGGCCAGGGACGGGCTCATGCCCGCGCCCACGTACGACGACATGTTCATAGAGCCTGCGCTCATGTTGCCCGAGCCGCTGCCCATGGCGGCCGCCGACATGCTCATGTAAGTGTTCATGCCGTTCATCCCCAGGCCGGCGTTCATGTTGCTGACGGAAGAGTAGCCCTGCGGACAGAGCCGGGAGAGGGAGACGCAACATTAGCACCGCGGCTCCAGCGTGGCCAAACCTCCCATCCACCCGTCCAGCCCAGGCCCCCGCCTCCGGTGAAGCCTCCAGGGAGTCTTTCCCTCCTTTGGGCTACGGTAACGGGACACTGAATTTATTTCACTTAGAGTGAGCCAGGATAACCCTTGCGGAGGTAGTCAACAGGCTGCAGTTTTTCTATTCCTTCTGCTCCTTGCCCGGGGTCCGGAACACCGGGTCCCTGGCGCAACACCAGGTCAGTTACCCCAGATGAATTCTCCCTCCCCATAATTTCCCCAAACTCTTTCAGAACTCTCCGGCCAGCATAATGATCCAGCGCCACGGCCAGGAATCCCCGGACACTACCTCAGGTTCCAGTAAACAACCTTTAGGACGCCGCTCGGGACGCACAGGACGGTCTCAAGTGGAGACCGTCCCAGGGTTCCCTATGCCCAGACTTCCTCCCGGGACCCCCACCCTGGCCCCTAGGAGAACTGAAGTGCAATGTGCGCGGGGTCGGAGTGGGGGCGGGGGACAGTCTGAGGCATTGCGTGCAGCAATAGGAAAGGAACCGCGAACTGGGGAAAGAACTACACGCGGTTGGGCTTAGAAGCCTCAAACTTTCTTTCTCTTTGTCCATTATTCTTTGACTCTTTGCCTTCACCTCAGCCCCCAACTCCTACCCACCTTCTCCTCTTCAGCTCCCCACCCCCTCGCCTCGCCGGCAGACCTCCCACCCCTCCCCAGCCGCGCGCTGCCAAACATAACTCTGTTAGGATAGTGCGTGGCTCGGCCACGAAGAGGATTTGGAGGCGCCGCAAGTCAATATTTGATCACAAAGTTAATATTATCTCAAGGCTAACAGTGTGTCGTATAAAAAAGAGACCCATTTGAGTCGAAGGAGGGCGGAAAAGGCGGCTGCCCAGTAAAGCTGGGGGTGAGGGGCGGGTGCCAGCGAGGGAAGCGGTCCTGAGGTTGGGGAAGGAGCGAACGCCACCACCCCACTTCCCCCTGGAAAAGGCGACCGCTTACCTCGGGCTCGGCATAGTAGCTGCTCCAGTCGGACGGCTCGTGCCCTTCCATCTTCACGGCTCCCAGCATACTGGAAGCCGAGTGCATGGCAGTTTAAAATTTAACAGCCACAACAAACGACCAGCAATCAGCCCCCACCCCCACCCTCTTAAAAAAAAAAAAAAAGTCGGCGAAGGCACCGTCCCCTCCCTCCCTCCCTCTCTGGCGCTCCCTCTCTGTCGGATCCACTCCCTCTCTCTCCCAGGGCCGACCGGAGGCGGTAGTTGGAAGTGGGAGGGAGGTGTGGGTCACAGGAGGAGGGGGCCGAGGAACCGAGGAGGCCCAGACCAGAGCCCGGCTGTCGCTAGCGCCAGCCACTGCCACCGCCGCCGCCGCGCTCACGGGCTGCCGGCTGGAGGCTGAGGTTGGCAGTGCCGAGCTGCCCCGAGGCGGCGGGAAGCTCGCGGCGCGGGGCGGGTGGGGGGAGAGGAGGAGGAGGAGGGGGAGGAGGAGGTGTGGACCGCGGAGCGGACAAGTGCCGCAGTGACGTGGGCGGCTGGTGATATAGCGCGGCGCGCTGGCGCGGGCCTCCAATCCCCAGACCCGGGGCAGCCCATTTGAATAATCAGCTCACACCTAGGTGAGAGGAAGCCTCGGCAGGCACCCCACACCTGCCCCTCTGCGCCCGCGCCCGCTCAGCTCCCTACGTGCACTACACTCTGGGGTCGGGACAGGAAAACGGCGAGCTGGCCCGCAGGCGCCCAGACGGAGCTCACTTTTGCTCCTGGATCCACCTGGGAGTCACCGAGGGCGGAGGCGCCTGGAAAAAGGCACCTCCACCCCCGGCAAAAGTGGCTCTGGACTTCTGTCCCCGCCCAATCCCTTAGCGCCAAGCGTCTGTCCTAGGGGGCGTCCCGCCTCCGTGTCCCGCAGAGCCTTATTTAAGCAGGATTTATTTATCCCGGGTTTCTTCGCTCTCAGCGCACCTTCCCTGTCAAAACAACAAGCAGGTGACAGCCAATTTGCAAAGCGCCGTCTTATTTAGAAAAACTGTGTACACACCTTTAACTCGCCCGCCGCTGCTCCTGAGAGGCCCCTCCCTGCTCCAGTTAAGTCCCTGAGCGGCCCCGGACAACGCGCGGGGCGCTCATGATACAAACACCTCGGTTTTCTGCCTCCTCCAAGTCCACCTCCTGCCACTGACAAGGGTGCAGTCGGGCGCACGCAGCCCGGCTACTTGCAGCCGACTCTTGGAAGACCGATTTGTCTCTGACATTCAGGCCGGCGTATTTCAAGGTTACTTTTCAGTTACAACCAAGGTGCCCACAGCATTTCGTAACTAAAACAAACAGGGTAGGAGGTGGGTGTAGAGCAGGAAGGGGGAGAAGAATAAAGGAATCAATAATGGGTCCTATGAAATGACTTCAAGAGGGTCTCTGTCCTTTCTGTCTTTTGGAGGGGTTGTTTTATAAATATTAAAAACTTCAGCAATTCTGTGCTTCTCTTTTATTTCCACTGTAATTCCTGGGTGCAAAAATTGTCGCCTGTCCTGGGTTGGCTACCCACAGCAAGTCCAGGTTTGCAATGGAAGTATTTGCAGGTATTTAGATATGGAAGCTCTGTTTTGGTTCTGAAAACTGGCTGGGCCATGGTATCTAGCCTTTCATGCTCACTCTCCGAGATGAGAAAAAAAAAAATGGAAATAGTGGGGCCCTGGCACACTTCTCCAGAATTAGGGGTGATGGTAGCAGAAGAGAGGTGAGGTGACAGGCATGAAGCTGAACATTAAGAATGGAAGTGTGTGGGGCTGGGGATGTGGCTCAAGCGGTAGCGCGCTCGCCTGGCATGCGTGCGGCCCGGGTTCGATCCTCAGCACCACATACAAACAAAGATGTTGTGTCCGCCGAGAACTAAAAAATAATAAATATTAATAAAATATTCTCTCTCTCTCTCTCTCTCTCTCTCTCTCTCTCTCTCTCTCTCTCTCTCTCCACTCTCTCTAAAAAAAAAAAAAAAAAAAAAGAATGGAAGTGTGTGTGAGGATCAAACTGGAAGGTGAGCCAGAAGATAGCAGTAGGTGCAGGCGGACCCCCCCCATCCCTGCCTCTGGGGTCTGCACTGGTTTTGAACTGAAGAGGCAGACGCTCACAGTGCCCTTTGATGCTCAAATGCACATAGTTTGGATAATTTATAAAGGAGGGCAATAATAAGCCTTCTGAAAGAGTGTCAGGATGGGCTCCCCCAAAGTAAAGATTTCCATTTCTGCTGAAGCGGGTGTACCCCATCCTAGATTGCTGAGAGCTCTCAGGAGGGCAAGATACCCCCAAGCGCCTGATGGTGTGTAATAAGCACAGTTGAATATTTGCCCGTGGGAGCCAGAGAGCCAGATCCCCAGCATCTTCCAGTGGGTCACATCCAGAGGAAGGGTGGAAACAACTTCTAAGAAATTGGGGAAAAGGGGCATGGAGAACAAAAAGAAGTTTTTTTTTTTCTTTTCCCCCCAAAAGTTTTCTGCTCATTCAGGAGCAGAAACACAGCTTCCCCACATACACACATCCTCCCCCAAACACATTGTTAAACCCCTCCTTTCCACATAGCACTTAAATTCCCAAACAGAAAACTCTGCAAAACAACACCAAACGGGCAGGTTTCTGGTGTGCATCGACTTGAAAACCCAAAAAAATATTCTGGTTAACCTGTGTGGGGAGGGGCAGGCGAGTTAATGTGAGGATGTGAGCTTAAGTGTGTGCCCACTCCCCCCTTCCGATTTTGCTCCTGGTTGAAAATTTGGTCCTAGAAAATATTTCTTATGCAAAACGAAAGAGCAGGTGTTGAAACAGGAGATTATTTGGAAGAGAAGGAGCGGACCTTGAGAGCTCCCACCTTCACCCCCAGTCTTCTTGGTGTTTTGGATCCCTGACCTTAGGGAGCGCTAAGCACCGGCTTCTACAGTGACAGGGCGCCCCCTGTCGTCCACAAGGCCAACGGGAGCGACTCAAGTCTGCATTTACCCCCCGCGCTCCCAATCGGCCAACTCCAATGCCTAGCTGCCTTTTCCATCTCTCTGAGTAGCCCTGCCTGGAATAATGATGCCAGGGCCTCTGAATTTCTTCGGAGGTCCTCGAAATTCTGCGCAAACCCAAACCGGCTCGGGTAGGGTCGAGCTGCGTATCACGCCGCCTGTGGTCTCCAAGCGTCGGGTCCCGGGCCTTCCCAGCGCGCCCGCTCCTAGGGAAGGCGAACGCGGCCTGCAGTTCGCTTTTGGCAGCCAGTAACAGGGGACCCACCCGCTGCGTCGGGGGCCGGAATGAACCAGACAGGCTGGGTTCGCGCTTTCCCAGCTCCGCGGTCTTTGGCGGCGCTACCTCCCCCTGCACGTTCTGGTCCTCCCTGGAGCTTCGATTTCTAAAGGTTTATTCAGATTTCTGGCACGGAAGCTTCAGGCTGGAATGTTGTGAATTGCTCCGGGTGCTTCTCTCCAGGAAAAAGTTCGCAGGAACTCGGGCTGCAAACAGATGTTTGCTTTGACCCCCCTTTAGTTTCACCTCACCTGGAGCCTAGACCTATAAAGCTTTCCTTTGCCTGCCTTCTCTCTTTTCTTTCCGTTTCCTTCAGTCCTGTTCCGTTACTATATTAAAGCCTCTTTACAACCAACGACTGTACTTGGCGTTGTAGGGTTTATTTTTATTCTGGATGTCGCCGCGGCGGCAAAGGGAGCTACGGCTTGGATTCAAATGCAGGTTACCTCTTCTCTCGGTGGTAAGAGACGTTGTGATTCTGTGTCCCTTAGCAATCCTCCACCACCACCCCCAACTCTCTTTGTCAATGAAACTACAGAAGGGAGCATCAATGAAAAGAACTCAACTTCCTTAAGATATAATCCATAAAATATCAAAGGGAAAAATATTAAAAGCCCTATTCAACTGATCAATACTCCAATTCATAAAGCCCTTCAGAAAATGAATGTCTGGGAAAGGACTTACTCAAAGTTCTCCAACCTGTTCAGGGCATTTTCCAACAGGTCTGCAGGCGAGGTTAAGTCAGAGGAAATAGAAACATGATTTAAAGTCTTATGAAAGTAGACTTTTTACTGTCAAAAATAAGATTTCTTATTTAATAGCCGTCAGATGTCCACATGCCCAGGGTGGAATTCTCTGGGTGAATCCCAAGTCTCAATGAAGAAAATGTATATAGTGTGTCAAAGTTATCATTAATTTTTAACTTTTTTTTTTTTAACAGAATCTTGCTAAGTTGCTAGGCTGGTGAGCCTATTGCTTTAGCTTCTCCAGATGCTGGAATTACAGGCATGTGCCACCTGGGCTGGCCAACTGGTGGGTTATTTCTGAAATTCATTTTTAAAAATCAGAGTATCAGAATCTGTCTATTTGGCAGTGGGCATATCTTCAAATACTCTCCTGCTGGTCTTCATTGTTCTTTAAGGGTCAAAACACTTCCTTTAGGCTGGGGTTTTGGCTCAGTGGTAGAGTGCTTGCCTAGCACATGTGAGTCATTGGATTCAATCCCCAGCACCACATTAAAAAAAAAAAAAACTAAATAAACAAAGGTTAAAAAAACACATTTCATTGTTCTTTAAGTGTCAAAACACTATTTGTTGGAAGTGCTACTGAAAACAATTAGCTAAGAACAACTTATGAAACGGATATTGACTTGAAAAAATGAAAAAAAAAATAGTGTGATACAGTCTTACCAAAAAACACACAAACACACACACACACACACACACACACGAAAATGCTGATAGAAGAGGGGAGGGATAAGACACAACATTTAAGTTTAAAAAACAATGAACCTGCATGCAATCTATTTTCCCTTTTCAAGATGTAATGAAAAGAAGGGATCCAAATAAAAAATAATCATAAAATAAAAGAAATGTTGATGTTAATGATTCTAATGGGTGGTGGGGGAGGTATACCTCAGTGGTAGTGCACCTGCTTAGAATGAGGAAGGCCCTCAGTTCAATTCTCAGCACCAATTCTGTTTGGGTAGTAGTCTTATATCTTCAATGTACATTTTTCTGCAGTATGATTGTACATTTTTTGTATCACTGTTGTTTTATTATTACCTTCCTTTATTATTTTATGGTGAAATAGGTAATAAGCTTTCATGTTAAGGAAAATTCAGCAAAATAACGTGTACCAATATTCACTCAGTTCTCAGCCTCCAAAGATCAGAGAAGTCACCATCCAAACTGACAAAGCTTTTAAATTCCTGAAAACAAAACTAATATTTTTTTTCCTTACTGGTATCAGGGGATAGATGGATTATGTTCTTCATTGAGTTAAGAGAGGAAGACAAGACATATTCATGACAACCATAGATGGAGACTCCCAGTGTGTTCCACATCACCTAGAAGAAAGAGGAAGACTCTTTCCTCTGGGGTACGGTTAAGATGAATTTGGCACAAAGACCTCTTTGTTTATACATGTAGAATTTGACTGTTGTTTGGAAGGTTGGGTGTTAGTTATGGATGTCCATCTTTTTGGACTTAGTAGTTTAGCTGAGCAATTGCTGACTGTGTTCCCATCTTTGTAGTTCTGTACAGAAAAGTTAGTGCTCTTCCCATTTGGGTCCAGAGTTTAAAATATATTTCTAGTCTATGCTTGACATCCTGTCCACCATTGTTGCGATTTTAGCACTCTTCTGCTATGCAGAACTATTATAGCAGGTAATTAAAAATAATTAGAAGAGATAAAAATAAATGACAATTTTTAGTGGCAATAATAATAATATGCCAATGTGAGGGAGAATAAGCTCTTCTTTGAGGGATGCTTAAATTAGATGAATCTGCATTTGTGGTCCTGAGAGCATGTTATTCTTGGGAGAAATCTCAGTTATTTCTGCCAAAAAGGCAAGCAGTAAACTTCTTTAAGGAAAGGAGTCATAGAGAGTCACTCACAGACTACCTGAAGAATCAAACCCCAGCCATTTTTCCTTTGTGTTACACAAAGAGCTAATTTAGAAGTAGCCCCACTAGATCTATGAGCTACTGATTATTTGCTTGGACAAACAAATGTGCTTTCAATAAGTATGAAAGGATGAGGCATCTGAGAGATGTGGAGATTAGAAAGAGGTCAGAAAGTCCTGAGTGTTGAGTCCGATGCTTATGAAGCAATTGTTAGTTTCTTGTTTCCATCTCAAAGTGATACAGTGCTCTGTGTAAACACCCGAAAAACTAGACCTAATTTGTTCTAATATTAAGCAATGATGATGAAGGGAGTTTATATATTTTTGTCCATTTGGCAAATATTTAATCAGTACTTACTGTATTCTAGATGGTGGGGGACAGAAGAAGTGATGACTGTGTTTACAGAAACTAAGTCTGTTTCCTCCTTTCACTCTTTCCCTCTCTGTTTCTGTCACAAAGTCCAACCTCTCACTGTTTTTCAGTTCCCTCCTAACCATAATCCAGGAATTTCCAAGTGTGAAAATCCCATTCCAAAGGGAAATTTTGCATTTCACCTCTTTGAAAACAGTCAATCTTCTGGCAAAGATGAACTAAAATTCAGGAAGAAGAGCTCTTCCTGTTTCCACCCAGAATCAACAGGAAAACCAGGGGCTCAATGCTCGCATAGTTCTCAAGATGCCAGTAGAATAGATCTGGCACAATTGTGGTCAGACAGGGAGTACTGTGGCAGTGCAACTCTGTCATACCTCCATTTGCAATGACTATGGGATCAGTTTTCCCTCTGCCAGGAGATCCTGCTTTGGGAAGCAGAAGGATAAAGGTGGTGGGGAGGTGCTGCTGGTGATGGCTTGAGAAACTTGTCACCTCTGACATATATATTGAACCTGCAGTTCTTAGATGTTTGTGATGTAAGTGTCTGTACTGGGTCTGTGTCAATTGCACTTCCCAAAAGTAATTCCAGAAAAAAATGTAGAAAAATTGTGGGCTCCTCTGGGGTGTGTTTGTGTGGGTGTATGTGCATGTGTGTGTGTGTGTGTGTGTGTGTATTTCAAGGAGGGGTACTGAGTTACAGACACAGTGCCCCACCATGACTGGTCTAATTAACCAGGCCTGGGCTCTGCTGGGTCATACTTTTGTGAGCACAGGAATCCTCTGGGGATCTTGTTAAAATGAAGATTCTGATTCAGAAAGTAGATTTTACAGCCCTGACGAGCTTCCAGGTGATACAGATGCTGCTGCTGGTCAGCTGACCATAGGTAGTAAAACTAAGCCTTAAAGGCCTATTTCTCTCACTGATCCTGCAGTTTGTCCCTAGCTAGGTGGTGAAATGCTACTTGATAAATAAGTTCAGGTACCTTTTTAACTCCTGCCAGTTCTCTAGCGCATCTACATCCCTCCCCTCTCCCCAGCCCCCAGCCACATCTGAGTCTCTTCTCAGCATTTTTTTTTAAGCGGGGTTGGGGGTCCTCCAGCCCAGGGGATGCAGCCCCCAGCAGTGTCCTCCTAAGTGTAGCTGCCCATCTTCACTCCCCCACCCCCATCAAGACTCATTGTTAGCTCAGCAGGTATTCTCCTCTTAAGCGGTGTTTTCCAGAGACAGGGACCTCCCTGGTTGACTGGGAAGGAAAGGGGATCTGTGGCAATTATCAGTTTGCAACGTGGAAATGGTCATTTTCCAATTATTGAAAAACAACCTAAGCAAAGCGTCCCCTGCAACCTCGAAGCCTCATCAAAGGCCCACTGGGGTCCAGTTAAAATGTTTCCTTAAGGAAGAGGCCCCAGGGAATCAAGGCAATCCCTGCCTGACTGCCGGCCTCTGGCATTGGGCAGGGAATTCTGCTCAGGGACAGGACTGATCTTTGGAACATTCATTGAATCTCTTCACTGATTCACTTTGCATTTAAGAAACAAAATAGAGAAAAGATCAAAGGAAGAGAAAGTGATGAAGAAATTCCTGTTTATTGAGTTGCAGTGGATTTGCCTATTTCCCTTTGAAAAGAAAAACCTGGGTTTCTTTTGAAGGCAACTGGAAATGAGAATTTTCGTCCACAAAATCTGACCCGATGTTGAACCCACAGTGTTTGCCAATGCACAAGAAAAGAACACTACCAGGAGTAATTAAAACTGAACCCCGAGGCATAACAATTAAGCCCCCTATTGTGCCACCCAAGTATTTTCTGATATGTAATATGAAATGTTTAGAAACTAAAATTGGAGTCTCAGAGGTGAGAAGAATTTAAAAATTTGAAATGTTTCATTATTAGCAATAAGACCATCTTTCCTTTTGTGGAAATTTAAATGAAGCATTAATTCTGGACAGAGTATTTCCTACCATGTAAAAACTGCTAAGAGGGAAGGGAAATAGTTATTCTGTGGGTGAATTCTTATTTCTACCATATTTGTAAATGCATATGGGAGAAACAATGTAGAGTCTCTAAATTTTAGGCCAACTACTTAATTCTATATCTGATTTTGGGGAGAGGGTACTGGGAGTTGAACCCAGAAGTGCTTTTACACTGAGCTATGTCCCCAGCCCTTTTTAATTTTTTTTTTTTTTTATTTTGAGATAGTGTCAAATTGCTGAGGCTAGCCTTGAACTTGTTATACTCCTGCCTCAGCTTCCCAAGTCACTGAAATTAGAGGCACACGCTACTGCACCTGACTCTACATCTGTTTTTTTTTTTTTTTTTAGAGAGAAAGAGAGAAAGAATTTTTTTAATATTTATTTTTTAGTTTTCGGCGGACACAACATCTTTGTTTGTATGTGGTGCTGAGAATCGAACCCGGACCACACACATGCCAGGCGAGCGCGCTACCACTTGAGCCACATCCCCAGCCCTCTACATATGTTTTTAAAGCAATGTGAACTGAGAATGATAAAGTCAATAAGGAAGCTGGATGAAGCTGCTTTGAGATCCCTGGATACAAAAGGATATAAAATCCAAACATTTTCCATTTGTTCCTTTCGCTCTCAAATTCTAAATCACCCAATAGGTCACCTCTGTTCATATAAAAGATTGTACTGTGATGCCAACTGTACACAAATTGTGTTGTGTTAAATGAAAGATAGTAATATAAGTACAGCATGATATTCTTCAGAGGAATCCATATGAATAGGTTTATATCCTTCAAAATATTGAGGGTTTAATTGTGCCCTGTAAGTGTGAAACCTGCAAATTCATTCTTCTGAGTCTTCAAAATAAAGTGCTAACTAGATGCTAATGATGTGGCCATTCCTAGTGGAAGCTCCAAGTCTCAGACCTGATATCCATTCCCTAGTTCTCACAGTTAAGTTGAAATTGGAACAAGAGGGTGGCATTGTCTGTTTCTCTGTTTTCTTTCATTATTTTTTCTCCTCCTTTAACACATTAAATTTAGAAATGTCAAATTCTTTCTTCATGTTCATTTTCCAAAGGGTTTTCTACCTCCACCCCCCACCCAATGGCTGGGTCCTTTGAGAATAAAGAGGTGAGGTGGTCGGGGGTAATAGTTTCATCAGACTCTATGGTTCACACAGGCCTTTCACCTGAGAAAGCTCATTTTATCACAGAGTTGGGGGAGGGCAACTGGGATGAAAACCATTGAGACTCTGCCCCAGCTCACTCAGCCATTCTGACCATAATATTACTCAAAGCTTGACCTATTTTCACTTATTAATTTTTCTTCCTTTCCAATAGACATTCCTTTAGTGAGATGGAGAAGTTATCAAAAACTTGGGAAACAAGAAAATACAAGTAAAATTCTCAGGTACCAGGAGTCTATGTATTTGTTTGTGAGTGTATATATATATATGTGTATATGTATTATATGTGCAGAGTTAGTCTATGACATCCCCAATGTCTCTATCTAGAAGAATATGATTAAGTAAATAATAACCCAACTTTATTATGGAGGATTGTGCAACTGTTTTCAAGGATGATATAAATCTCTATAAAATCACATAGAAAATATAACCCTTTGATTTTGAAATTTATTTTAAAATTAAATTTATTTTATTTTTTGTGATGTTGTGGATTGAACCCAGGGCATCTTGCATGCTAGGCAAGAACTCTATCACTGAGTTATACCTTCTACCCCAATACTGATTTTATAATGAAAGGTTAAGTAGTTGTAGAATATGATTTATTAAATTTTTGTAACAATGAGCCCTGACTCAGTCACTGCATAATAAAGATTTGAAGTTTATACACAAAACTGTAAACAATGACACCCCTAGAGGTTGGGAGTTAGGAGAGAGAGAAGATTTCCAGTTCTTATTTTATATCTGCCTTATTTTTATCATTGTCTTTTCTGGTTTTGCTATTAAATAATCTCAGACAAACATGGAGAAGTGTGGTCTTTGCCACTGGATAGCTGCTATGTTGCAAACAAATATTCCTCATTCTTATTAATTGAAATATACTTTCCTGCATCTTGTTTTAGAGAAAATGAGCAAGTCATCTCCCTGGACGAGCCTGCTTTCCATTTGTAGGTAGAGAAGTCAAACTGGAAATACCCACAGGGTGGGAGAAGTTAGGTAGGAAAAAGAAACCACTAAGACTTAATAAATCTGACCTAATTTTAAAAAGAAAAAAGTGGATGTCACAGGGCAAACATAAAGAACCAGCTAGTACTTAAATTGCTGTGGCTCTTAATTGCTCAGGAAGTGAAAGGATTGAAATGCAGGCTCTATGTGGTTTTACTTAATTAATATTTATGACCATAGAAGAAAATTAAATAAGGCAAACGGTGTAATTTTAAAGAGCCTGTGGTCACAGTCTGCAGGACTCACAACAAATTCCAAAGCAAGAAATGCAAATGCTCTGGGGACTTCAGTTTGGGGAAGTGTGATTTTCAGTTTTCTCCATTTCATCCTTCATGCTAGGTGAGACCCCCAATGCTGTGGTGACTCTTTTCACTTATCATTTTTGCATGTTTTCTTTGTCATTGTGATTGAATGTCTGAAGAAAGGTTTCCTTTTTCCATTGGGGTAAAAAGCCAGGAGCTGCCTAAAGATGTCAGCTTTGGAAACATGTATAATTGCTCCATTTGGGCATTTGTAAGATGCATTATCTGTCATGTACTGATTCTTTGTGTGGTTTCATGCTTTGGGTTTTCCCTCTTGGAAACAGAGAGTTGGTGAGATTGCATCATTTCCTGTTGTGAGGAATACAAACTAAGGTTGGTTCAACTTCTGTGGGCTAATAAATGTTTAATAAATGGATAGGTGAAAGAAAGAAAAAATAGAAAACAGATGCTATGCAACTTTGAAAAGCTCATAGTTTGGCCCTGAGCACTAGTTTTGACAGGATAAAATCAAATTACAATAAATCCTAGGCCAGTGCTGTTCAAACTTCAATTGATAACCCATTCATGTATACTGACCACAATTTACTTCCCTAAAATTATTGTTATGTGTAAGAAAGGGAAAGAATAAAATACAAGCTTTCAGGGTATCTCACATAGTAATGGATGTGTAGACTTGAAGAGGCCTCTCTTCCCATTATAAATGTGTATATATATCTGCATCAAGATGTAAAATGCATCTCTGACTGTGGTTCTTACTTGAAAAGCTTGGGGTTGAGGATTCATTAGCTCTGCTTGCAAGGAAACCTCATATTTCTCATCTGTGAAACAGGGATAACAGTAGAAGTCACCTCATAGGAATGGATGAAAACTGAGTGAGTTGGAACTCAGGGTGATGGTTTAGCCCAACACTACCATATTGAGAATATCTGAACTGTATTTTTCAATCCCTGTGTCCTCTGCAGTTTTCAAGAAAGTCCTCAGCCCATGACACAGAGAGATGCATTATACTATATTTTACAATTCTCTCAACTGGAATCACAACCAGCTCTCTTAAAAAGCAACCACATTTGCTTAAAATGTCACCATGTATTTGAAAAGGTTATTCTCTTCTCTATGAATGACATACATGCTCTGCTGAGCTCTGGGCCAAAAGCTGCTCCAGGATTAGAAAATGTGTCCTGCCCACTTGTAATTCTTCTTAGCAAAGAGTTAGTCCTTGTTTCCAATTCTGTAGCTTTCTCTCCCATTGAAGATTAAATTTCCTGTTGACTATGATTCTCAATTGCCCCTATTTCCAACTCTTCATAAACTCTTTACCACCCACTACAGTTGTTCATTTTCTCCTTGCCCTCTTCTTGAGGTCACTAGGTACTTCAAGCCTCAGGTTTGGAATGTTTATGCAACTCCTCTCTTTACCTTCTCTAGGACTATGTTGTTCACCATTCCTCTTTCTGATCACCTTTCTGTATTTTCACCTGCCTCTGCATTTGCACTTTTTTTCATTCAGTAAAACTATCTTCCACCCAAGGAATGTCAGGTGACCTAAATCTGTAAAAAGCCTCCTTCAGCCATCTATCTAGAAGACTCCTCAGCTGCCAAAGCCAATTTGATGACTCCTGGATCCTCTCCCATGAAGACTGCTTCAGACTAGCCTGGGGGATCCGTCTAGGGTGAGACCTTAGCCAGAAATCTCCTGTTAGATTAAAAAAATTTCACTTGGACTTAATGCATATAAGGGAGAGAAATTTTCATTCTCTTAAACTGACCAATGTAGCTACCGGCTCCATAAAAACTGGATACCTTGCTATTAGTGATGAAAAATTCTCCCCTTTTCCAAGCTCATTGCTTCAAAAAACAAAAGAAACTCAGTGTGGTGGCACATGCCTATATTTCCATTGCCTTGGGAAGCTGAGGCAGGGAGGATCACAAGTTACAATTGAGAGAATTGTAAAATACAGTACAATGCATCTCTCTGTGTCTCTCAACAACTTAGTAAGGTCCTAACTTGCCTAGTGAGAATTTGTCTCAAAATAAAAAAATAAAAAGTACTGGTGATGTGGTTCAGTGGTAAAGTATCCCTACAGTATACTTATATAGCAGTCCAAAAAAAAAATTAAGAAATCAGGTTGGCAACACAGTACAGGGGAGATAGCAGGGCAGGAACACATGGGGGTTAGTGTTGGGGAGAAGACTGCACTTCTTAACTTTCCAACATCATTGTTCAGTCTTTTCCTTAACTGATATTTGAGCACAATTATCATTTTCAACTTGCCTTTCCACATAAAGGTATATTTTGGAATCTTCCCATATACACACATGTATCATGATCTCCTATTTATAGTGCACAACAGCATTCACAATCCATAGCCCTTTAGTTAATCTACTAATGTTGGTGTCTCAGGAGAATTCCCAGAATCTATGTTCGTGTGATTTAATAGGGCAATGCTACATAGTCATGCAGACAGCACAGTTCTGAAAAGAAGAGGTCAACCTCTCTGGTAGGTCAGGCCTCTGATGATCTCTCCGGAAAGCTCTAAACCAACACAGACAGGAAAGTATCAGGTGAAATGAAAACTTGGAACTAAGGATTGTATCCTTGTTTTGGCTCCCCAGAAGTAAACATGCTATAAGGATTTGAGTGTAAGCCGGAAACATTGGAAGGGGATTGAAGAAGCAAGGCAAGGAAAGAGAGGCAGCCAAGAGAGGACATGCTATTAAGCAGGTTATCACTGTGGACTCTTGAGGCCTAATACCACTAAGACCTCTGGGAGCTAGAGGAGAACATGTATCTCCCTGTTGTCCCTGCCAAAGGGTGAGGGAGCTGAGGTATTTATGTACCAACTCCTATAGTCATTGATTGACAGTTGCTGCTGAGGATTCTTTTCTGGATATTTCCAGCCTGCATGGGTGGGGTAGGAATGACTGACAGAAACACTCTCAGGCACAAGTGTGAGGATGCTGGCCAATGGAAGTTGGACACTGGAGATATACTTGGGGCCCTGACATCATCTAAGTTCTAGCATCTCCATTTCCCAATGGCAAGGTATTAGAGGCCTTAATCTCCTAAGCCTGAGTGAGATCTTTAGTCATAAAACAAGGATAATGATAAATGCCTTTTAATTGTTGTAAGGTTTAAATGAGGCTTTGCTTTAATTCTCAAATAATATCTTCAAGAATCCTGATGGAGAAGAAAGAGACAAGTAGACATACAATAATATTCCTATTTATCACAGGTTCTGGACCCCAGAACTTGCTTCCTAAGTGGGGAGAGACCACAAATCCCCTTCAACTTCTTCAATAGAATCAACCTTCCAAATTTGAATTGTGAGAGTCATAGTTTGTGAATCACCTGCAGGTTCCAAAAAATATATTTCTGCTACTCAAAATGATGTGTCATAATTCAGAAATGTCACTTTCCCATGTTTTATCAGAATGGAATAGTGGGTCAAGGATAGCTGGAGAGTTAGCTGCAGGAAACAGTAGGCAGAGCTCTACTGTCTCCACTGAGATGCTTGCTGGGCCCAAGTGCTCTTCATTACTTGAAAGAAGGCAAGTGGAAATGCCCAGTTTGAGCAGAAATCTTCTAGCATTATGCATTTCTAATGCTCAGTGGTAAAAGAGTAGGCTGAAATATTGAATAATGGTGAACTTTCTTCCTATTAAGTAGAAGGTAAATGATTGATTTGCTTCTAGTTTCCTGGTGAGGTGATTCACCTGCACTGACTGGGAACTCATGATAAAAATAATATCATCTTGGAAAGTCCCCATAACTCAAGCCTGGATTTTTAGTTCCTTCCTAAAAACTGAAAACCAGAAAGGAGAATACCTGGGGACTCACAAAGAGGAAAACTCTTACAATTCGACTGTAAGCATGACCCTCATCACCCTTGTGCAAAATACTAGCACTGTGATAATTCCCACCATGGGTGAAAAAGAATATCCCATTTTCAGGGCCATTTCTACAAAGTACTGATGGAATTTCTCCTGTCCTTGTAAGAACTCTCACTCCTCAGACTCAGATTTGCTTTTAACCAAAGCCTTTGATTTGATCCCCATGAGGTTAATGGGACCTTAAATCAGTCACAAGACCCTTCAGAGTTTATCTGGAAATTCCACTCTTTCTTTATTTTTACCACTATCCCATAATTGAATTTTATGTTCTAGACATTAATCATTTTCATTTCTAAAGCTAGATAACATCTGAAGTACTATTTCCCATTTCCTAAGCTCCTTCAGGATAGTATAAGTAAAACCTTAACTTTGTCCTCTGATTGGAAAAAAAAAAAAAGTCTATGTACACTAACTTGAGATGTTTCAGACTTTATTATCTGAGCACAGAAAGAAAGAGCTGAGCCTTTGATTCATATTCTATTCCATCACTGAGTACAGCCCTGCTAAAGGGATTTGCATGTTTAAAGGAGCGGTCAGAACAACCCACATAATGAATTCCCCAGGGGCCTTTGTAGGGAAATTGCTATTCATCCCAAAAGCTGATGCCAGCTCTAGGGCTGCGTTCTCCTAGTGTCCTGATTGGATTCTTGTGCTCAGCGCCAGCCAATCAGAAGACGTCAGAGCCAAGCCCTCCATCTTGGTTGGACTTACTTAGGAGGGCAGGTAGGGGTGAGTTGAGTGGTGGACAGGGTATCAACCTGTAGGTGGACCGGTGGTGTTGTGTGTAGGTGTGGAAAGGTGAATAGTGAGGGCTGGAGATGTGGTTCAGTCGGTAGCGCGCTCGCCTGGCATGCGTGTGGCCCGGGTTCGATGCTCAGCACCACATACAAACAAAGATGTTGTGTCCTCCAAAAACTGAAAAATAAATATCAAAAAGTTCTCATTCATATTCTCTCTCTCTCTCTCTCTCTCTCTCTCTCTCTCACCTCTTTCTTTTAAAAAAAATAAAAAAGGAAGGTGAATAGTGAGTTTGTTTACTTTCTTTAATTCCTTTATCAGGAAGCACCTTTTCTAGGGGTCAAAAACACAGAAATATTGATTTTCCCCATTTTAAGTAGACAATTGCAAGCATCATCACTATTTCTCATGAAAAAAATGTAATAAAAAGTGAACTGGGAAAGATATTTTGACCACCAGATTGGTAGGAAATTCTACTGTAAAATATTCCATGATCTGTATTAAAACTGCAGCATATTCCATATACCTGGGATAGCTACAGTTGATTTTATTTAAAAATTTACAAGAGAAGGAGTAGGCACACCAGTAATCACTGTTTCTCAAGGGGTTTTGTGACAAGGACCTGGGCTGGAACTGGGAAAAACCTCAGCTTTTCTTTAGCTTTGTCTTAATCATTAGCATTACCTTTTCCCTGCAACTGTGTCAACATGGGGAGCAGGACCTTCTCAGTTAGTCTCTACCTTTGATGTCCAGAGAATCCTGCTTCTCTATCCCCAAGAGTCCTTCATTAGCCTCCTGCCAGACATTCTGTTCCCTCAGGGTTCTATCAGTAATTGTTCCTCACTAAGGTTTAGCATGTAGCAAAACTTGGTAAGGTATATCATGACTAAAGGTATTCATTGGTTCAAAAGAGAAACTGATGAATGATAGAGGTAAAGAGCATGACTTTTAGAGTCAAGATATCGATTTCAGGCCTTGATTCCATTACATATGAACTGAGTAACCAGGAGCATGTTACTTAGCACCCCAAGTTTCTTCATCTCTCAGTGAAGATGGTGATTATTTCTTCCTCCAAGCAGCATGGAGATCATGCCTTATTGTACACAGTGATGACTCACAATGAGCCAAGGACTCCTTCATTATTACTATAAACATATAATAAGATTTCTCTGTATGTTGGCTATTGCAGGGTATGAAAACAACTGGATAAATTTTTATAGGATTTAGATATTATCTGATTTATACCGCAGACTGGGTAGTACTCAAGAAATTCTCTTGGGGGTCATTGGGAAGTAATGTCATTCAGGGAAGCTGCAGGTCTTTCCTTGCATCCTCCAAGCTACCTACCTGTGCAGCAAGGTGCATATTCCAGGAGGAAAAAAAAGTATTTTAAGGATAGTTAATACTTCCTCCAGTAAAACTGAATGCTTAACTACTCATTATGTTATCACCATCATCATCAACAACATGAGGGGGAATTCAAGTTGGTATATTGGAGGATAATCTGGTTCTCCCACAGAGTGTCCTAGGTTATACAGAAGATCAGCTGGTCTGACCCTAGGCAAGCCTTTCTATTTTTCAGTGGTTATTTCTATATCAAGAAAAACAAGCTTTCTATTCATGCTATCCTTTTCTATGGCTTGGGAAGGAAGTTGAGGACAGATTTAAATGATCCAGTTTTGTCTCTAGCTCTGTCTCTTGAGAGCTGGAAGGCCCTGAGTGAGTTGGTTGATTTCACTGAGCCTCAAAACCTTAACCTTTAGAACAGGATGAGGACATCCACCTGGCCAAATACTGTTAAGGTGACAAGCGAATGGGAGAGTGAGGGTTTTTTTTTTTTTTTTTAGAGATAATTTTTTTTTAATATTTATTTTTTAGTTTTCGGCGGACACAACATCTTTGTTGGTATGTGGTGCTGAGGATCGAACCCGGGCCGCACGCATGCCAGGTGAGCGCGCTACCGCTTGAGCCACATCCCCAGCCCGAGAGAGTGAGGGTTTTGCCAAGTTATGGCTGCCCCACTACCCGGTGCTCATGGAAATAGAGAAGTTCAAACTGAAAGGGTCAGAGAACTCATAAACTAGTTTAAATTTCTCAGGACAGGGAAAGGGTTTGGCTTTTCTCAAGGGACTACTTTTTTTTAACAAAGGTACCCATCCATTGAGTATGAATAAGAATAAACCTTTATAATTGAAAATATTAAACCAAAGCCACCTTTGTCCTTCCACACTGTCACATTCTGGATACCACTTGCTGCATGTCAAAAGCCAAGAAAAGAATGGCCATTGACTCTTTCTTGAGACTATGGCAAGAAAATAGTTTTGAAAGCAAGGTTTAAGGGGCAAAAGGCAGTGATAATTTAAATTTCAAAATCTTCCTTTACATCTCAAGAGTAAGTCACCGACAGGCCCTAAATTTTTACCAGAAGCCATACTAAAGGGAAGTTGGAAAGGGAAATAGAGTAATTGACCTGCAAATGAGAAGTAGGTGGGAAAACTTTCCTGATTCCAGAGGAGAGTCAGAGGGAGATGGGGAGGGGTAATAAAGGAGGCTCTGACTCTTTTCTCTTGAGGCCAAATCCACAAAGAAGGAAGGTATGGAAATATCTAGGAGGTGGTTTCTGAGACTTTAACAACATCTGGACCCATTATCCTCACCACACCACTCCCCAAATGGAAGATCACTGTAGAACAAGGATGGCAATGGGTTTGGGCTGAAGGTCTGACTGTTTAGTGGAAGTGTACCCTGGAGACAGACAGTGGACATGGCTGAGACTGAGAAGCTGCAGCCACCCAAAGATTACGGGGAACCATGTGTGAGAGCCTTTAAAGCCCTGATTCAGGTACTTAGGCTGCTGACACTTAGGCAAAGAGAGTTCACACAGTTCCCCCAAAGATCCAGGAAGGACCAGCACTCTGCAATGACACTAGAGGACCCTGCCTACACCACACAGGAGATATCCTTTCCCTGGAACTGGCTGGAACTAGAGGAATGCTCATAGGTGACCAGGCCTTCCCTGAAACCTGAGGATATATGAGACTTTCTTGGACCACCCCAGGTTCTTGAAGAGACAAATAAAAATAAAAAGAAAAAAAAATTAGGTGTAGGCAGCTCTGGTGAGAAGATGGCTTCAGAAGAGATGGCATCAAGGTAGCAGATGCTACTTACACAGAGGGGATGTTTCTTTTCACTAACAGGTTTGTGCAGGCTACCTAGTCATGAGATGAGCTAGAGGTGGGTGAGACCTTGAAGTTGAGGTTAGTAATAGGAAATAAAGAAACCACTTTTATTTTTTTTTGCTCATGGGAATAGTAGTGTGTATTGTTAATCACTCTACAGTATCATTTAATCAACTTTAAAATAAAGTTAGCTCTCACACCCCAACACAAAATCACTTAACTTATATGCTTGATACTATGTAACTAGTAACTAAATAACAATGCTAGTAAACCTGATATTTCATAGTTTTAAAAATGAACATGTGTTATGTGTACTTTCATCTTTTTTGTAGACTTCGGAATCTTTATTTTTACATGCTCACCTTTGTTACCCATTTTTTTGTGAAAAATGGCAAGTATGCTAGCAACTTGTGAGGCTGAGGCAGGAATCACAAGTTTGAGACCAGCCTCAGCATCTTAGAGGGGACCCTGTCTCAAAATAAAACATAGAAAGGGCTGGAGATGTAGCTCAGTGGTATAGCATCCCTTGGGTCCAATTCCCAATATCCCCCCCAAGTAGCAAATATATGTGTGTGAATATGTACTTTCAAATGTGTATATAATATATATAATGTTATGGGTTTAGTGATGTCCCCACAAACTTTTATGCCTAAATTCTAAAACTGAGGACTTCAGAAGTGAACATATTTGGAGAAAGAGTGTTCAAAAAATTTAAAAAATTAAGGTTAAATGAGGTCATTAGGGCTCTAACCCAATATTCCTGGTGTTCTTATAACAGGAAGAGATTAGGACACAAATACAGGAAGAAGACCATGTAAAGACACAGGAAGATGCGGCCAGCTACAAGTCAAGGAGAAAGTCTCCGGGAGAAGCCAGTAAAGTCAACATCTTGATCTCAAGACTTGTAGCCTCCAGAACCAGAAGTACAGTTCTGTTGTTTGTGCTACTCAAACTATGGTAGTGTTTTATGGCAGCCCTAACAAACTGATGGAGAGATTAATATATTTATTAGACATACGTATAGATGTTCTTTTATAGCAAATGATGAAACAAAGCCATAATCTAAAGAGAAGAGAAATTATAAATCTTTCTTGCTCATCTATTTCACCCATATTTATTGAGTGCCTTCTATCTATGAAAGCACTGAAGGTGCTGTGGTCCCTTCAGGGCCATACACATATGTAAATTCACACAATGCATTCATTTAGGATGCCAGATGAGAAGCATAATAATTTCTGGAGAAGTTCTCAGAGGAAGGTCAGGGAAGTGGCATTTAAACCAGATTTTAATGAGAGAGCTAGGAAATATCCCATTTGGGAGTAATGGTATGAGCCATCATGAGAAGCAGAGAGGTCAGGCACACTCTGGAAATAGTGATTAGATGCTTTGGACAGAGCATAAGGAAATGGCAGGAGAGGATTCAGTTGTGCTGGGCCTTTTACGATGGTCAGATTTTGCTTGCTCAGATTTTATTCAAGGAGGAATGGGGAATAATTGAAGTTTTTTTAAATTGACAACTCGCACATTGAAAAGTATTAAATTAACCCATTAACACCTAGGGTACAGAGTGAGAGTTCACTGGAGATGGACATTGCAACAATTTAAATTCAAGGCAACCAAGAAGAAGGCCTATGTGAGAGGGCTTCAGAGCCTAGAAAAATGCTCAGGACCCTGGCAACTTCCTTTTACTTTTCTTCCTTTTTATTTATAGAAAAATAATATACTTTTACATGGTCTGTCACCCTTCCTTGAGTCGCTGTCTGTTGGGAAAAGTGAAAAACTTAAATAAGTCTTTTGCCTTTTCTGAGCCTGGCTGGGATAAACCTCAGCGGTTCTGCTGAATGAGACACATTAGCATATTTATAATAGGTCTCAGTTTCAGATAGCAGCACTTGAGAATCAAGATAGGGAGTGTTATTGTGAGTAGGAAATTAGTGGGTCCATGGAGAAGATAAAATAATGAGTGACAATCTTCCTGCTGGTTGTTATCAGCATTGGCACAGTGGGAGGTAGTGAGGAACTAACTGAATTTGCACCAAAATATTTCTTCCTCCCATTGGCTAAAGTTCCACTGCACAATCTCGTGCTTTGGTTCTTGTTGGCTCTTGAAAAATGAATATCCTTTATGAGGGAGAAGGCCTCAAACATGGTGACCATCCTATTTTGACCCCCTTGAAAAGAACCCATACGTATCATATTGATCTGTTAAGACAGAGTCTCCTAGCATTCTCTCTTAACTGTCTTGGATTTCTCTGTCTTAATGTTTTTTTCTTCAGTTTAAAAACCAGAAATGCAATTCTCACAGTTTTAAGGGCTGAGATTCTGAGATCAGAGTGCCTGCTTAGTTAGGTTCTGGTGAAGGCCCTCTCTGGGTTTGCAGATGGCTTTCTCCTTGCTGTTTCCTCATCTGGACTTTCCTTGGTGTGTGCACATGGAAAGAAAGGTATTTTTCATTCTTCTTCTAAAGCCACTCACTCTATCAGATGAGGACCCTACCCTATGACTTCATTTAACCTTGATTACCTCCTAAAATACCTCTCTCCAAATATATTCACTTTGGAGGTTAAGGCTCCAACACATGAATTTTAGGGAGATAAATTTCAGCTCGAATCAGGAATTTAGATGTAATGGGCATCCAGGAATTACCTGGAGAAGGCACACCTAGTGTTAACAATGACAACTCTTACTTGTTCCTGAATCTCTGAGTTTGAGTGCTAAATTGTTATATTTCCTCTGAGGCCTAAAATGGGTATTGTGTCTTGGATTTGTTAGCTCAGCTCTCTCCTTGGCATCTATTCAAGAAAAGTCTTTGCTCAAAGTTCCTGGATGTGGCAAGTATCTTGGGGCGTGGGCTTGAGTTACTTAGCTTGACTTCACCTCCTGGCCAGGAGTGGACTGTTTACTCCATGTGAGCCACATAGGCTGGAGGAATCTGGAAGAAAATATGCTGTACTGGTTTGAGAAGAGACCTCTGCTCTTCCTTCCTGGACATGGTAGGAGAACTTTATATTGTGAGTGTTAACTTATTAAACTGGTCACACAGAAAGGAGAGGAGCCAAAAGAATCCAGGGCCTTCTTACAGTGTTCCTGAATCAAGCAAGTTTAAAAGTTCCTTCACTTCTGGACTTGTCGGTAAGGGCTCAAGTGAGGCCTTTGCCAGTAAGGCCTTTAGTCAGGTCAGCTAAAATATTAGCGAAATATAATCTCATTAGCAGAAAGAATTGCTTTTCACTATATTTGTACCTATTAAATACCGCACAGCCCAGCAGATCCACATTCTGGTAAATTTCCCTCCAACCATTATCAACACTTTGTTTTTAGGTTGCAAAATACCTCCATTCTAAAAAGACTGGAAGGCTTAGATCAAAGCAATATTATTTTCCTAAAAAAATCTACATCAGAATTATGACAATTAAGAGGACTACAAAGAAGAAAATGTCCTGAAACTTTTGGGAGATATATATATATATATATATATATATATATATATATATATATATATATTTTTTTTTTTTTTTTGCATTTGCAAAATGATTTGCAACCAGATATGCCAGATAGCACTTCACGGAAATAAAGAAGTAAGTTTTGAATATCTAGATCATCCCCCCCCACCCCCCGCAGTATCCAAATTCATAGTAAAATCAACTTTCTAGCTGTCTCTAGTAGTTGTAACCAAATACTCAGAATAGCTCCTACAAGTCCTGAATGATTTTGATAAAGTTGATGTAACTGGGACACAGTCACATTTAGTCAACTCACCTCAATTCTCTAATTCGGTTTAATTGCCTCAGAAGCTCTTCAATTCAGTTGTCCCCATCATGCGGCCACCTTCTCTAGTAGCCAAAGCCCACTCCGCCACTCTAAATAACTCTGAATATGCGGCTTAGGTGTTTGGGTTGGTTGGAGATGGCAGTACTTCCCTCCCATTTCTTCATTCAGGATTTCTCTCCTTCAAAGGATACTTTGTTATTCCCAAGTTTCCTTCTCCTGCTTGCATGAATCTAAAATGAACTTGAACTGAAAGTACTTGTTGAGTGGTTACGTTCCCAACTGTAATTTGGAGTCAAGGTATGAATATTTTATACTCAAAGAGTCACTGAAGATTTGTAAAAAGGTTTTTAAAAATAAAATGAATACACTCGTTTTTGTTGGCACAGGAAGCCTATAGCTGGGAGAAAACAAAAACACAGGACAAGCCCTCAATCATTAGACTTTAAAAAATGAATCTGGATCTGTGTGTGGGGATGATCAGGAGTAACCGTGGTGAGTACAGAGTGTCCTTTGGAGGGAAGAACTACCCCAGTGAACGAGGACTGGGAAACAAAAACAAAAGCCACCCAAACACTCCAATCTCATTTTAAACCAACCCAAATTCCAAAGGTGCCATTTCAGAAGGTGCTCTTCATGCCCTGGCAGAAATTAGGTGTCGGGCTGGGAAGCCAGTATTCAGATGCCTGTGGCTTCCTTTCACTGCAAAAATAGATTTTTAAAAAATAATCCAGTCTTTGGCAAAGTCTCTTCCAAGACCAAGAGACCTGAGTAGCCCCTTTGCTTTTGCTGTATGTTTATGTTGTAGTGAGCCAAGGGCTTTGTGAGCTCACAGGCTACTTCAAAGCTGCTGAACACAGTTGAAACAGAAAATTAATACATGTTAATTCAGCATTTCCTGCCCCCCCGTAAATCTGTGAGGTTTATTCTCTTAATAACATCAATTGGTTCATAGGAAGGGGTTCTGTTAAATGATTTAATTGGGTGGAACTTCAGTTTAATAAAAGGGTAAATGTTTGAATTCTTTTCACCTTCAAACCTGAGCACACTCAGGATTATGATTACCTGAGAAGTTTCCTGAAGACTTTTGTACAAGGACATTCCAGGCACAGATCATCTCTGAAAGTCAGCAAGCATGTATATGTTTTATTTGCACCTGATGCATATCACTTCTCTTAAAAATCCCTGATCTTATTCTAAGCAAAGTGTGGGCAATTTCAAGGAGAAAAGGAAGTCTCTAAACCCTAATGAGGTGGCTGCCAAAATCATGACCTGCTGTGGGGTGCCTTATATATTACCCTTTACTAGATGTTCTTAAACAACATTGCTTCTTCTTTCCTTCACTCCTAAGGGTTTTAGTCTTAATATCTAAACTCAAGGCAGGATTCTGGAGTCTCTAAGTGGATTCAACCTGTGAGGATTTTAAAAAAAATATAGGTGTGTACACACATACTCACAACCACACACACGCAAAAGAAGACCCGAAAAACTATACAGCGTAAAAACTCATTAAATTGACAGAGATTTAAAATTTTGTTAATGCCAGAGTTTGGCTAAAAATGTAACCTTGTAGACTGGGTGTGGGAGTAAAATAGGTACAGCCTTCAAGGACAGATTAGTGGCACATATTATTTGACCCCAGAATCTGAATTCTAGTTATTTATCCTGCAAATAGAGAACAAAGTTTTGCCTATCACATTTATTCTGATTGTGAAAATATGGAAACAACAGCTATGTTAATTAATGAGGGACTAGGTTTTTTTTAAAAAAAATGTTGAAATATTCAGTTCTTGAAAATTATTTTCTTATGACTTCCTTAAGGTATATGTGTATAGATATATGTGCGCGCCCGCGAGTGCGTGTGTGTGTGTGTGTGTGTGTGTGTTTGTGTAAACAAAGACAAGTAAGAATATATTATACAAGAAATATATTTAAGACTCTGGTTTGTTCTTTCTTAGCCAAGGTTTAAATTATTATTATTATTTTTTTCATTTTTAGTGCATTGTATTTATACATAATAGTTGGTAGTGGGATTCATTTTGACATCTTCATAAATGCATATGACAGTTGTCTCTATTTCAATCAATGGGGAACTAGTTTGGTAAAGTATGTTCATGCAATAGAAAAGTATGTTCATGCAATTAGATAACCACATAAATTGGAATGATTTTGAAAGATTTTGATAATTGAGTCCTAATGAGAAAAAATAAGCCTAGAGCAGATGGTATATATAGTTTAATCACATTTGTGTACAAAAACTATACATATACATATATATGTGCAGAAAATTTCTGAGAAAATACATAAGAAATTGTAATGAATGTTAATCATTTTCATGTGTGGAACTGAGAACCTGAGGGGAGAGGAGGGAGAGTTTAAATTTTACTTCATATTCCTTTGTATTTTGTTTTAAAAAATCATATTTATTTTATTATCATTGAGCCTATTTAATTGTTTTAAATAGCAAAACATTTGATCAGGGCCACGGTTGAACATTTCCTGAATTCATTCAGAATTCTTCCCGTTTGCTGTCTGGTGTCCCCCACCCTTATCTCAGTTTCTCTGACAACCCTGTTTTGGCTGAGTTCCTTAAGCCTGGGATCAAGTCTTAACTCTGGGCTTTCCTGTGTCAGGTCTTCACTGTTATATGAAAGGTTTTAAATAAGGCTCTATGAAATACTCAACGGACACATGATGGACACAGGACCTCTTCATTCCCAAGTGAAGGCCTGGAAGTTTCTCTGTGTTCTTCAGCAGTCCCATCAACCTTCATTAATGCCATTGTATTTGTTTTCTTTCACTGCATAAAATCACCACAAACTTAGTGGCTTGAAACACACACTCATTAACTCCCAGTTTTAGTGGACAGGGCTTCCTGCATAGCCTAGCTTGGTCTCTGCCACAAGATCTCCCATAGGCTGAATTCAAGGCATTGGCTGAGGCCGATCTCATTGCAAGGTTCAACTGTGGAAGGATCCACTTCTACAATTGTTGGCACAATTTTGTTTCTTATCTCTCTTGTTGGATGAAGGGCCTCAGTTTCTAGCTGGTTGTTGATAGACCATTTCAGTTTCTTGTCACCTGGACCTCCCCAACATGATCTCTCACGTCATTAAAGCCAGTAAGAAAGTCTACTAGCAAGCTAGAGGTTCCATTTGTAATGTAATCATGGAAGTGACAACTCCTCACTCCTCTGATGGTCTGAGGCAAGTCACAAATCTCACATTCAAAGGGAGGAGATTATGTAAGGGCATGAATACCAGGAGGTAGGAATAAATGGGGATGACCTTAGACTTTGCCCTGTCACAAACTTGTACGATTGGTATTTAGATAGCCTACAATAGCTCCATCAGAACAGTCCAACAGACACAGATGACTTTATTTATTTATAACGTCCCTGGGGCCTTTCCAGGTCATTGTTCACCCATCTTATGCTCATCCCTGTATCTTTTCATCTGGGCATCATCTGATGCACTGAAAAAGTAACCCTCATTTGGGTCCCCCTCCTTGAATGCTGAGGGTTGGAGAAAAGTGTCTTAAGAGCAGTGGGGGATAGGATTATACAACAATCAACGAGTGATTGATTCCTTCTGGCTTCTGGTTCCCAGCCCTAATGCCACCTTCCGGAGGCCACCCCTTTTATCTCTTCTCTACCACCTATCTATTCTGTTTTCTTCATCAGAGCAATTGCCATTTGAAATTCTCTGGTTTGCTTGCTTTCTCACTTATTGTTCACTTCCCTTTGGAGGGTAAAAAGGAGGGGTGTGGGGACTTGTTTTTCCTCATTCACTACAGTACTTCCAGGACCTGGAATGACTCCAAGCACATGGTAAACATTTAATAAGTATGTGTGAAATAAATAATTGGATTACTCGGTGAGTAATCAGTGTGCCCTGTGAAGCCTGTACAAGGAGGAAGCACCATTGTTGCTCTGGCCCTCAGGATCATTTCACACACCATTTCTAAGGTGCCTCCTTGGCTGTGAATCTCAACTTTGCTCTCCTGGTGTTGTTGACTTTTGTCTTGGCAATATCTAAGCATTGCCTACCCCTTCCTCTTTCTTCACTAATCTGAGTGTCAGAGTGTTTAGACTAAAACATGCTCTGGGAACTCAGTCTCTGGAAATGTCTTATCCATCTTCTGATTCTGCATTGGCCAGTGTCTGGCAAATATGATGCTGTGACCAAGAAATGACTGCAAAATTTGGAGACTGTCAACTGCCCTATTTACCTCCATATTTACCTATTTACCTGTGCTGCAGGTGGTATAATTACAGATGGAGATTGATAATGGCAATATAAAGTAACCTTTGAAAGTGCTTACTGGGTGTCAGGGTTGTTAGGTGTGATTCACCTGTAGACAACTGTCTTTCAATCCTGTCAGGATTCCCATCTTGCATGGGAGGTGCTGTTTAGCCCACTGAGGTATCACCTCTTCCATAAACAACTACCCAGTCAAGTGTAACTGCAGTTTCTAAGCCAGATTATTAGAAGAAAGTTAGTGAAAATAATTTTAATAGCATTCTTGTATTAGAAAGGAAGTTTAATGAAAATACAATTTTAACATAATTAGATTGAACTGGTTCAGCAATGTATACATAATCCGAAATGATCTTACTTAAGCTTACCTAGTACCTTGACAAGTCACTGCTGTAAGCTTTTAAGAAATGGATTTCTAATATTTGATTTTTCATAGTGTTTATTCAAAATTTAATTTTACCACTAAAATTTGCATTATATGAATCATTAAGGCAACACCTTTCTCATTACTGTAACAAGAAGACACGTTCAAACAAAGGCACTTTAGAGAGCTTAGGATGTTCTAAAAGCTCACTCCTTACAGGGCCCCTTTGAGCTGGTCAGTGGTTTTTGCTCTCAGGAGCAGCTCATCTCACATTGCTAAGAACAGATAGCATATATTCAATTTTAAGGTTTTTTCTAAGAATTATATCTTTCATTTACTTTTTTCCTATGTCCGTCTATGAAAACCAATGCTTTTTCTTTCTTTCTTTCTTTGTGTCCCTGCTATCTTTTTTTTTTTTCTGGTTTTGTGGGCAGGGGAGTGAGAAGAGAAGAAGTGGGGTGACAGTACATTAGAAGTTCTTCTAATGAAGGGGAAATGTTCCTGCCCAGTACCATTCATATACAGATTTGTCCCTGGTTGCTGGGAGAGAGGAACAGCAAGTACAGAGCAGAGGTATTTTTGATGTTGGACTGGGATGTCCCAGATGGTTATGTGGAGGGGGTAATTAGGCTTTGGTTTAGGTAAACGAAGCTTTTCCATGAGCTCCGTGGGGTCTTGGAGGCAGCATGTGATGGGTGCTGGAATAACTTTGAAGATGCTAGGGGCTTGCATTCTGGTCACCCCGACTGTGCGCTGTGTCACATCTTGCTGCTTTCTTAACTTCTTTGAGCCTCAATCTCCATGTCTGTGAACTGAGGTTAAAGTGAGGTAGTAACCCTGCAAGGTCTCCAGAGATTTGATGAACAAATTCATATCTAATACCCTTCTGGGTTCAAGATAAGGAGTCAAGTGAGGATCTTCCTGTCCTGCCCTTAGGACTTCTCACCAATTTCTTTTTTATTTTAATTTTTTAGTGCATTACAGTTATACATAATGGTGGGATCTATTTTGACATAATTATACATAATAATATAATTTGTACCTCTTGAGTCCCCAGAACTTTTCTCTTTTCCTCTACTTCTCCCTTCCACTGTTCCTTTTCCTATACTTCCTTCCTTTTATTTACTGTTTTTTAAAATTAGTACTTTACAGATGTTTATAAAGGTGGAATTCACTGTGGGCCTATTCAGATATGTATGTACCATAATTTCATCAACTTAATTCCACAATTCCTCTTTTTTTTCCCATTTTTTCTCCATCCTCCTCAATTATCTTCCTGTACTCCACTGATTTCCCCTATTTTTTGTGGGAACCACTACCTCCTTTTTCACTTCCTTTGTTCTAGTTTCTTCATATGAGAGAAAACATTCAACTTATGACTTTCCTGGGTCTGGCTTATTTCACTTAGCAAGATGTTCTTCAGTCATATGCATTCACAAGCAATGAAAATGATTTCATTCTTTATGGTTAAGGAAAACTCCACTATGTACATATACCACATTTTCTTTATCCATTCATCTGTAATTTTGCTATTGTGAATTGCACTGTTATAAACATTGATGTACCTGTATCACTATAGTATACTGATTTTAGTTCTTTCAGATAGACACAAAAGAGTGGGCTGGCTGGGTCACATGGTGGTTCCATTCTTAGTATTTTGTCTTTCACCAATTTCTAAGATAGACTGGGGTCTTTTCCTATGACTTGAGCAGAGCAGGGAATCTGTTAGCAAGGAAAAAGTGTGTGGACATTGCCAAATGAGTAAACAACCACAATGTCTGCTGTAACTTGCAACAACAAAATAGATGAAAAATTCATAATGGGAAAAAGCCTAATTCTAGAAACAGAAAGAAATTTCCCATTATGTCATGTCATGCTTCTTTCTCACTTGTGTTTAAGGGAACTTCTGCTTTCCCACTCCACCCACTCCATGCCCAATCTTCTCTTTCCCAGTGCTCATTTTGACTAAATGTCATCTCCACTCACACAGGAATTCACACCCCAATACCAAATCTTATCCTTCTTTCTTACCTTCCTTCACCCTCTCTTCAATCCATAAGCAAAACTTGTTGACCCTATTCTCAAACACCTCCCAGTACCTCCACTGATGCTCTCCTGGTCTAAATCACTGGGTGTCTATTTGTTGGCTTCTCAGGACTCCTTCAAGAGCTACTCAGGGGCATTCTCCATCTGTGTTTTCCCCCAAACCACATCAGATATGAGAATCCTTTAAAAATGTGAATTTGATCGTCCCACCTTCATCCTTAACATCCTCCAATGCCTTCTCATTAACCCGAGAATAAAATCTCTGCCTAAATATACATAGTCTGCAATCCTCTGTCCTCAAATTGTGCTTCAGAGGGAAGGACACCCAGGATTCAAATAAAAGTTGGAAAGAAGTCAAGTTCAATTTAGTTACATTAGGTCAGAGGAAGCAGAATGTCTGGACAGAACCACTCATGCATGAATGGGATGAAAAGTGGCAAAGCAACTATGCAAATAAACATGAGCAATAAAGAAAAAAGAGAGAGACAAAGCAAGCTCTGTGCATTATGATGTGTCCAACTGCAATTAACAGATCATCTGGACAGTGTCTTAGACAAATAGGGATTTTTAAATTTTTTTTTTTTTATTTACCAAGTCTGGAGGGAGGTAGCTACTTGTCTTAGTTTAGGGCTTACTGACATGAGCATTCTGAATCAACATCTTTGCAATTCTTCCAGACTTTCCTTAATGTTGCCAAATGACTGCAGGAGCACAATGCATCATGTACTCATAGTACCATGAATGTCATGAGGTAGAGGACAATATAGGGTTCTGATTTTTCTCACCAGCAATTCTCTAATCCCAGAGAATCCACCCCCCACAATTTTTTTTTTCCCAGCAGAGTTCAAAATTTTGAAAACCCTCTGATCCACCAATGTGGCATATCTTCTCTGTGATTAAGAGTCTCCATTCAGGAATTGAATAAATTTATGCTTCTGTAAGCAATAAAAAAGAGGATATTGACTGAATTGGTGAAAAAAGCCACTATGGCTTCACAATTTGCAAAAAATTCCTAGTCTGTCTGTCTGTCTGTCTGTCTGTCTCTCTCTCACACACACACACACACATACATACACACACACACAAAGGTGAAGACTGGAAGACAGCGTAATTCAAAGAACAGAAGAAAATTCTCACAAGCAAAGCCTTCATGTTAAAAATTCTCACAAGCAAAGCCTTCATGTTATTGGACTTCTTATTAAGAACATGAACTAAGGAAAAAGAAAAGAAACATTCAACAATTGAATTCAATGTGTGATCCCAGATTGGCTCCTGGACTAGATAAAGAATTTTAGAGGGAAAACTGTCAAGATTGAATAGAATTTTGTTAACATTAATTTCTTGATTTTGATTATTGTTCTGTGATTAGGTAAGACATTTACATTTGGGGAAGCTGGATGCAGAGCACATGGAAATTCTTTCCATTATTTGTGTCACTTTTTGGTTAATCTGAAATTATCTCAAAAGGAAAGTTGAAAAAAAAATTCTCAAAACCAAGAAAATGAATAGTATGACATGGGAAGAAAGATTCTCTTTTGGCTAAAAATATAAACTGAGAAATTAATTCTATTTATAACTTACAATTATATTAGGAATGACCAGGAATATAATGCTCATGTCAAAATGCTAAAAGCTGTTTATGAGACATAGAGAAAAAGTTGATAAAATTACAATAATTTATAATTAGACAATTAGCAGAAAAAGTAGATGTAGGTGGATGCCAAGAAATTTATATTTAAAAACTTATTTTGCACACTTTCTTATCTTTTATAGCTAGAGTCAGATATTGTTCATAACTAAAATGAAAATATAAAATGATATAATAAAGGTTTTTAAAAATCATTTTATTTTTGTTATGCTAATTTAGTAATTTTTAGTTAGTTTATTAGTTCAGTAATTTTTAGTAACTTTTATGTTATGGTAATTATCATTTCCTGCAGTGGGAAAATATCTGAATTGTAGCATTTTCTTGAATTTTACTTTACCATTTTTTCTTTGATTAAAACAAAAATAATTAAAATGTCTTTAATGATGTAATAATTTTCTGAGTTCATCCTGATAGCTCTCTCTAGTTATCTGTCTGCCTGCCTACCATTTGTCTATCTGTCTACATGCAAACACAGATGTCTTGGATGATATTTACAATATCTAACGCTGATTATTTCAGTTTGTACAATTTTGGAGGATATTTCTTATCTTCTTTTTACTGCTCTGAATTTTTAAAATTCAGAAATTTTCATGGAAGTCTGTGCTCTATTAAAAAAATAGTTATAAGAATAGATGATTTTTTTTGATACCAGATATTGAACCCAGAGACACTTAACCACTGAGTCACATCCTCAGCCCTTTTTTATTTAATTTTTTTTTTGTTTTGTAGTTGTAGATTAACAACATGCCTTTATTTGTTTATTTTTATGTGGTGCTGAGGATGGAACCCAATGCCTCACACATGACAGGCAAGTTCTCTGCCACTGAGCTACAACCCCAGTATCCCCCCAAACCCCCCTTTTTTTAAAGAGAGAGTGAGAGAGGGAGGGAGAGAGAAAGAGAGAGAGAATTTTAATATTTATTTTTTAGTTTGCGGCGGACACAACATTTTTGTTTGTATGTGGTGCTGAGGATCAAACCTGGATGCCAGGTGAGCACGCTACCACTTGAGCCACATACCCAGCTCCCCCAAGCCCTTTTTATATTTTATTTTGAGACAGAATCTTGTTTACTTGCTTAGGGCCTCACTAATTTGCTGAGGCTGGCTTTGAACCCATAATCCTCCTGCCTCAATCTCCTTAGATGCTGGGAACTCAGGTGTGCACCACCAAACCCAGCCAGATGATTTTTTTTTTAAAATAAACTAACTGATGTAGTGAGATGTGATAAATAACTTTATGTGCTACATGTTCCAATGTGAATAAAACACTGGAAACCAACAGAGTGATTGTTCTGCAATGCCTTCTTAATTCTGCTCTTGTCTTGCTTCAGTCTTCTCTGTTTAAAGCAAGGATCTCTCCTTCTTTCGTTAATGTCTGTGACATTTCATGCCACTGACTGTCTTATGTGGTTAAGGTGAATCTGTGTTTATAACCTATCATCCCACTGGCAAACTCTTAGTATAGGGTCCAGGCTTATCTTTGTATAATCTTCACATCTATCATAATATTTTATGCATATTAATATATGATACATTTTGGATTTGATTAGATAATCAGAAAGCAGGAAAATGTCACTGAGTAGGGAAAATGATGCAGAGATGCATTTGAAGGAAGCACTAACATATATAAATAAATATTTGGAATTTTTGTTATGCAGGGAGCAGAAGAGGCTTCACATGCATTCACTTGGAGCATGGATTGTACAAGGAGATCTATAAGCATATGCACTTAAAGCAGAAAGAAGTTGCCAGCATAGTCCTGGACATATATGGTAGATGTGTACCAAATGTTGGTTTATTTTTCCTGCATTTTGTGAAAATACTTTGCTTACAGATATGACGTGGCCATTTATAATAAATTGGGTATCTATGCTAAATAAATTAACATTCATATTCTAAGTGGTTCTTTGATAATTATTTTGTGGTACTTTACAATCAGCAATTATAATTAAACAAATGGTTTTAGAATTTAGTTTCCTCAAGTCCTGGCAGTCTGTCCTTCCTTCCATATGAAATAGAACTAATGCTGCTAAGACTCACCTTGTGGACATGCTGTAAGGATAAAAAACTGAGGAATAGCCAAGAGTCAATTTCTCTAAGTTTGCAACAAATACCAACCAGTTATGGTTAGTATCTAAAGGGAAGTTTTCAGCCCAATAATTAGTACTATTGGCTACTTCTTGTTTGCATGATTTTTTTTCTTTTGTTTTAGCTTAGATTCCTTAATCCTTTTGTACCTTTGTTTCCTTAGTTGAAACTGAAGATGACAGTATCTTCTGTTGGTATCAGAAGTCAAGTGTATGCAGATAACCTGTACCAGGAAGCTGAAATCTGCTCCTGGGCCACTCAGTTGATACTGGGCAGGGATGCTGACCTCCTCTGTGGACTTCTGTTTCCTTATCTTCACAATGGGCACTGTGGAGTGGCTTTCCTTCACAGGGCTGCTTTTTGGCAGTGCTCCCAGCCAATGGTAAAGCTCTTGACAAACATGGATGCTGAATCATATCTGGTGAGGAGGTTGCACCAGAGCGAGGAATCAATAAGGAGAAGGATGACAGCATATTTCTGCTACCTACTCTGGGCTCCTATGAGCAAACAAATCTCTTTCCTCGGTATCAGTGCTACACACTAACAATATTCATCATCATAATAACTAACTCCATCTGAGAGTTTACTAGGTTCCAAGCACTAGAATGTCTGGCAGACTTGAAACCTCCATCAGGTCATTTTATAACAATCCACCATATGATACAATTATTGAATGACAATCATGAAACAAAACAAGTAATAATACTGGTCAGAAAAGAAACATGGACATAGAACACTTTTTATTGAACATGGAATATATAATCATAGCACTAAATCATCATCATCATCATCATAATATAATGCAAAAAGTATGTAAGAAATGGATTAATATTTTTAAATTAATGTGTTTTTTAGAAAATTACAAAATAATGAATTATGCATTCATTGAATGATTTATATATAAGTGACATAATTAATTCAAGCTTTTTTTTAAGTTTTGCAGTCAGTTTGCTGTCATTCTTCTCTCCCAATTCACTGTTTATTTTGCTTTGTTTTATTTTTATTTTGGTAGTGTTGGGGGAATTGAACCCAGGGCCTACAGCATGGCAGGCAAGGGCTTTATCACTGAGCTATAGCTTCCAGGCCTCCAATTCACTGTTTAAATGCAAAAGTGAGGATTTCAACTGGATCCAAAATAAGCTAAAAGACAGTTCTGAGCCCTAGTGATCTTATTGTAGAAATGAGTGCATATAGCTGAGTATTGTCTGTTATGTCCAGAGCCACTGGGTAATTGGTTGGCTTTAACATTTCCATATAAATAAAATATTTACTAAAGGATGGATAATAAACTGTGCTAATCTGAAGCTTACATATATGCAGTATACATTAATACTCAACAGTAACCGCAGCAATTATTTAGAAGTTATTTTAGTTCAACAACTTTCTCCTGACTGCTATTAACCCTACTTGACAGATAAAGCCCAGAAATGGTAGGTAACTTTTGCAAGGTCACACAGTGAATGGCTGGTCACTATGAACTAGAATCCAGGCAGTCTCTTCCTTAGGCTGAATTTAAGATCAGGGTGTCTACAATGTCTCCAAAAAATACACGATAGGTTTGTGAAAATAACTCACATTTCATTGTTGCCTGTGAAATTTTTATTTCTTCGTTCATTTTTTCTTTAGTTCAGAATACATTTTGCAGGAACACAAATGATCCGAATTCCTGGTCTCCGCGGAGCTGCTACAGGAGCTGAGATTTGCTGTTGTCTCAAATCTCACAAGATAGTCGAGAGAAAGCAGAAGGGAAAAGAACATGAATGGCTTCAAGGGCTATAGAAGAAACTTTTTAAAAACTTGTTCTGAAAAGAGCACAGAGAGCAGGAGACACTAATAGAAAAGTTCCAGAAAGGCTTAGTGGGACAACTTAGCCAAACAACATATAAATGACTACTTTTGACTATTCGTGGAAGTCTCTAGTAAGTAAGGAAAGCCATTGAGTTGCTCGTAATGTTTTTGCTTTTACTCCTGTAACCTAGTCATTAAAGTCTCCCTTGGGACCTTTGCTCAGTGGCATATGGGGCTGGGAGAAGAAAAGGGTCTTCTTGTCTGTCACCCACACATGTCAACATTTGGGAGCTATAAATCAGTATGTTCAAAAAAAGTTGCTCTTTCTCTGACACAATCTCAAATGTATCCATCATACAAATGAAATTAGCTTCCTGTAATTTAGCAGTTTTGCTCATATAACTCAAGCTTCTTCAGGAAACCATTAAAAAAAAAACCTATAAAATGAGGGGTGGGGGGTGGGGTGCAAATTCTTTTTCACCTAAGTCTCTTTAAATAAATAATAAATCAAAAGTAGATCATAAAAAAAAGTCAATGGAAAACCACTCATAAAAGGGTGGAGTTTCAGGTCACGCATGCTGAGCTATTCTGATCAAAAATTATTTTAAAAATTTTTGATTGATGCATATTAATTATACAGTGGTATGATCACACATGCATAAAACAGAATTTGATCAATTTCATTTTCCAGTACCCAACCTCCTCTTAATCCTCTTTCTCTACCCTAATGGTCTCCCTTCTATTTACATGAGATCCTTCTCTTTCCTTTTTTTCTCCCTAGTTTCCATGATAGAGAGAGAGAAGAGGGGCGGGGGAAAGCATATGTATCATACTTTTCTGAGTCTGGTTTATTTCACTTTACATAATATGCTTTAGTTCCATCCATTTTCCTTCAAATGACATAATTTCATTCTTCTTTATGGCTGAGTAAAACTCTATTGTGTATATATCTGACACTTTATCAATTCATCTGTTGGTGGACATTTAGGCTGATTCCATATCTTGATTATTATGAACTATGATATTAAAAATATGGACATATGTATAACTCTAAAGTATGCTGTCTTTAATTCTTTTAGATAGATACTGAGAAGTGGTATAGCTGGATCATACAGTAATTCTATTTTTAGTTTTCTGACAAACCTCCATACTGATTGCCATGGTGACTTTACTAATTTCTAGTCCTACCAACAGTGTGTAAGGGTTTCCTTTTCCCCTCATCCTCTCCAACATTTATTGTTATTTGTATTCTTGATGATTGACATTCTGACTGAAGGGAGATGGAATCTCAGTATAGCAATAGAACAATTATTTTTATTCAGGGAAAAGCACTAGGTTCCTCAGTAATACAAAATAGTTGTCTTAACAATTTCACTTTTGACTGTTTTGCTGGGCTTTGTATAGAGCCACAAAGTCAAGGACTTTTCAGCAAAGGTGGTACATGCTTGAGACCAGGAACCATTACTCACTGGGCAAATAACCCTATCGCTGGGCATGCAGGAGAATGACCCTTCACACTGGCAACCTCAATGGGCCTACCCCACCTCATCCCCTCCCCTCAAAAAAGGGAAACTAAGCCAAAATATTGCATCAGAGGTGTAGGTGTCTTGGCACACTATATACCTTTTTATGTGTGCTAATTTTCTTCAATAAGCACCAAGTTGTGGCTTGAATTGAAAACGGGCTGTAGGTAGAAGAAGCATAAGAGAGATTAGGAAAAAAATAAATGCATGTGAAAAGCTAAGGTTATCTTGAACTAATGATTGCAATTTTTTTAAGCCCCAAGTGTGTAGTGGTGTGTGTGAGTGTGTGTGTGTGTGTGTGTGTGTGTGTGTCTGTCTGTCTCTGTCTGAATTTCAATACAAGCCCAGAGTATTAGGTTTTCTTTATTTTCACTAAAGACTAAACAATAAGGAATTGACAAATCATTTCTCAAAGGATTAGGGTTAAACACAAAGAGGTCATCCCAACAGTGGATACTGTGCACATCCTAGAAATGGTTTCCTAGGAGAGGTGGGGAATTTCTCTTCCATGAGCTGAGTTGGGGGAAGGGGATAGAGAGAGAGAGAGAGAGAGAGAGAGACTCACCTCTAGATGGTTTCACAACCCTCTTGTCCTTGGGTGGGTGACAAAGTGTTCCATCTTCCAAGATCCATTCCATCGTAGGGTTCCGAGACAATAAAGACAGAGCAAACCACTGGTGTCAAGATAGGTCACATTTTGGCTTAACTGTCTCAACAAGAGAGTGTTTGCACTTTCCAGAAGGCCTTTAGCTGATATTGTAATCAGGCTAGAGTTGAAGCAATATAAGGTGCTATTCAAATGATGTTAAATTTAGTATTCATCTAGTGTCATTCTTCAGAGAAACCCATTTTGCCCTTCAAAAGGGGCTCATTCATCTTGACAACATTCTTGGTCAGCAGGCATTATTATGATAATACCTTGAGTTTATTTAATGCCCCCACCCTCTTTTCAGGCGAGGTCAAAGCCAGTTGGGCAGTCAGTCAACATTTATTGAAGTCTCTTAGTGTGTAGAACTGTGTATTAAATCACTGTCGAACACCAGCCAGCCAGGGCCTCGCCACGCACCGAACACACCTCTGTGGTTGGCAAGGAGTAAGCCCGAGGCCCTGCTATGTGCTGCACCCCCCGCCCGTCTGATTCTCAGCCATCAGCTTTTATTTACTTACATTCACTTCGGGTTGCAGCAAACCTCTCTACATACAAACTTTTGGAGGTTTCTGTCCTGCAGATTTTGTCTGGACCTGACAAGCCACAAGTATCCTCTGCAGGGCTCATGCCGCTTAAGCTGCCCACGTAGTTAAAAGCAGGAAGCACAAAGTTGCCCAGAAATGAAAAAGACCAAGCTGGCAAACAAAATTAACTGAATTTTTTTTCACTTAAGAAAAGGAGGAATGATTTCCTGAGAGCTGATGGCTTAGGTTCTTCAGGAAGCCTGTGTGTCTGCCCCAGTTGGAGAGTCTGTTGGACTTTGGCCAAACTGCTCAATCTCTGCATTTTCCATTTTGCACAAAATCCAGGCTGTGGGGAAGAATACATGCTATGAAATTTCTCAGACCACACAACTTACAAAATACAGCTAGGTAGATTGAGAAAAAAAACAAATCCCTCATGAGGACACATCCTTGGGGTGATATTCCTTTTCATTGTGATGCATGCCCACCTAAAAGCATGATTTCTGTGCATGTGCATGTGTATGTGCATGCCTGTTAGTTTAGGTAGCTTAGATGACATTATTCAAAATTGGACTATTTTTATATACAGGTCATAACATGAAGGAAATTATCACATTTTAGAGCTTCTCCATTTTCTCACAAACACCATGGATAGCAGACCCATTAGATTCCTAAAACTGCTTTCTGAAAAACACTGATTTTCCTTGAATGATATTTAAGTGCCAAGTTAAAAAAAGTACAATTTAGGGCTGGGGATGTGGCTCAAGTGGTGGCGCGCTCGCCTGGCATGCGTGCGGCCCGGGTTCGATCCTCAGTACCACATACAAAGATGTTGTGTCCGCCAAGAACTAAAAAATAAACCTTAAGATTCTCTCTCTCTCTCTCTCTCTCTCTCTCTCTCTCTCTCTCTCTCTCTCTCTCTCATCTCTCTCTCTTTAAAAAAAAAAATTTTAAAAAAGTACAATTTAAGGACCGTGGATGTAGCTCAGTAACTTGGTGGTAGAGTGCTTGGAGTAGATTTAAGCCCTGATTTTGATCCCTAACACCAGAAAAAAAAAAAAAAAGAAATCCAGTTTTATAACAATTTATAAAATATTCAAATGTCAATTTATTTGAAGAGAAACAAATTGTTTTATTTTCTTGTGTTACTTTTATAAGTGAAATTCCATTCTTTTTTATATACATTAATATTTTATTTTGTGTTGTGAGTTGCATCTGTTAGTAATTGCTATGAACTGTGCATAGCTGAGTCCCAAAGTAGTGGTCTAAATACCAATGTTGAAGTTGAATAGGTCAAGGCTGGCATAGGGACTTCAAAAACTCTTTCAGGGGTTAGGATTCTTCTATCTCTTCACTGTAGCAGCCCCCGTGGGTGGTCTTATCCTCTCAACCTAAAGTGCTGCCTCTTGGTCACTCTAGGAAGCAGAGGGGAAAGGAAGCTCACTGCTGAAAGAGCACATCCATTCACACTCCATTATCCTAAAATTAGTCACATGGTCACCCCTGGCTATTAAGGAATAAAGGCCAAGTACCTTTTGCTCAAGTGACAATAGGCACAGATAAAAATTCGATTCTGTTACTGCAGTAGGTTTGCAATTGGATTTTAGAGAGATGACCTGCAGTTTCTGCCCCTTTGGGGTGTCCAAAAGTTTAAGAAGTTAGATTATCACTTAGTATTGGTCCCTATCGAAACTTTTAATGAAAACAATCACTGTTGAACAGAATCTACTGAAAATTCCAAGACTTCATTTTAATCAAGCTGCATTTATTCACCTGTGTTCTAACAGATGATAAAAGATGGCAGTGCTCTAGCTCTATGCCTCAGCCTTTTAATGCTCCATAGAAGATGGAGGTTTAGGTGGCTCCATAGACCTGGAGAGGGAGCCCTGAGCTACAGGTTGGGGACATCCAGCATAAGAGTCTGAGTTGAGTGCAAGAGAACTTGGACACCAATAAATTCTCCTCTCTCCTTGACCCCTGAGGATGACAAGAAAAAAGTCAGCTCCTAGAAAGAGTTTTGACAAAATAAAGCCAATATGCAACTTATTTTTGATGTTCATTAGACCTAACCTAGATTCTCCAGTATGGGATATATAGTATTTCACTTGGAATATTAATAACTTGGGCTTTTATTCATCCTGTACAAAGTTCTAAAGGAATCTAAAACATAAAAAATTTCTTAGTCTATTTCCTGTGGTTGGAAATAAGCAATTGGTAGCATTTAGTTGTGCTTTTACTCATGGATGTTTTACTCTTTTATGTTATGCTTTCTATTTTGGACAGTGAAAACACCAGGCTTGTTTCTGAGCATTTTCTATGGGTTGCAGCTGACTTCGTTAGATCTGAGATAGCATTTATCAGGAATAATGCTTATTAAGCAGCACCCTTGGGACTTGTGGAAGGGAAAGGAAAGAATCAAGGGTTAACAGGGAGTAAATGTGGGCTTAGAAGTCCCATTTGGATTGTTGGGACTAGAATTGACTATTCAGATTGGTCAGATCTAGATGGCCAGAACTTTGTAACCCACAACCATCAGCTACTGAATACGAGACTCCCCAAGAATGGCCATGACCTTGGACTAGGTAGCTCTCTGGAGCTGAGGCACTTCAGAAGGGCCTGATAGCTGCAGCAGTTCAGTATCTGGGAAACAAATTTTTTATTAAAGAGGGATCTGGGCAGAGTATTTAAAAGTCCCCACTATGGTTGTAATAGTGGCTTAGCTAACCATAAGAGCTAACCAGAAGTGCATTTCCATCTCATGTAACTGTCTGCAAGGGACTTGTTTAGGTTGCAGAGCCTGGATTCTTTTTATCTTGTTCCTGTACCCTCACCAAGGCCATTGCCAACAATCTGATGTTCAAAGCTCCATTGCTGCTATGGTCATTTCACATAGTGGGACAAAATGTATAAATATGCTCACTGTCCTGAGGCCTGGACCCCAAAGCAAAGCAGATCACCACCAATCACATCCATTTCAGATCATGCAGTTTTGTAGCCATGCTTACCTGTAGGGAGGCTGGGAAATGTAACATCCAAATGCTCAGTTACACAGGTCCATTACTGTGGAAGGCAAAATGGATTGTGGTTGGCAAGAAAAGTCTTTATGACAATGAGCCAGCAACTCCATTTCATGCAGCCTCTGCATGCATTTTGGATGTGCATGATACACAGCTCCATCTCACAGAATATACTCTCCTTGCATACCACAGGTCTTGTTTATCTCTTCGTGCATCAAGCAAGCAGCATGTGACATGGCTGGTCTGTGTTTGGAATCTAGTTATCTACTTATTGCCATCTTGGTAGGACTTGTACAGAGAGTTTTGAACATATTCTTGCATGGTTCCTACGCTGAGCTGGTCATTTCATTGGTCTAGGATACTATTTGGGTGTTGTGGTTTTTAAATGGTCCCCAAGTGATACTCTGATGCTACTAAGCTTACTAACAATTGATTTAGAAGGAAAAATGAACTTCTAGATAAATTAGGTGTGTGTGTGTGTGTGTGTGTGTGTGTGTGTGTGTGTGAAATTTTCCTTATATTTTGGTTCAAGTAGAGGAGGGAAGTTAAATGGACTGAACCTTTTAGGAAAGTAGATCTGGCTTTAGGTATGATGTTACTTAGGAACTGAAAGGATGTCCCCAGAACTTGGGGTGTATTTCTTCCTCTTCTCTCTCTCACTTTTCCCTGCACATCCTCCCTGAATTACTGTCTGTCTTAGCTGAACCTCTTCATGTCTTCTTTTTTTTCTCAGTCTAGCTGTGCTGGCAAGATACTGTGCAGGCAAGGTCCTGTGAACAAATCCAATAAAAATACAGGTTTACCCTTTTCTTTTGGGTTTATTTGTTTTTAATCAAATATGTTATATATACAAAAGAATGTACATATGGTTTAAACAATAATAATGAAATCAAGTCCTATCTATTCACCACCCAGATCACTATCATGCCATAGAGACCTCATGCTTTACCAACCCATCATACTCTCTCACCAAAGTACCACAAAATTCCATTCATATATCACTTAGTTTCGACTAATTTTTACTTTGTCTAAATGAAATCACACCATATATATTCTCTTGAATATGACTCAAAACACAGATTGGTGTTTCTCAAATTCATCCACATGGGTGTGTCTGCCTTTTATTTTCATTGGTGTATAATATTACATTGTATGAATTTGCCTCAAATTCATTATTTGTTCATTTCTCTAAGCCATGGACATTTGGGTTTCCATGCTTTTTTGTTATTACAATTAATACTACTGAAGAAATTATTATTATTACTTTTTTGATACCAGGGATTTAACCCAGTGGCACTTAACCACTGAGCCACATCCCCATCCCTCTTTAATTTTTTTATTGTAAGACAGGGTCCTTGGCTGGGGTTGTGTCTCAGCAGTAGAGTGCTCACCTAGTGCATGTAAGGCCCTGGGTTCAATCCTCAGTGTTGGGAAAAGTATAAACGGCAGCCGTACCCCAGAGAAAAAACCCCAACTTGGCGCCTAAGGACCTTCTTCTTCCTACCTTCTTCTTCTCAGCAGTGCGCGAAAAGTTCCCGCCCTTGTGAACTCTCCCACCGGCGCCAATTTCAAACCTCGCTGGCGGGGAACCTTAGCCCCAATGAGAACTAATTCCTGGGCGCGGGAGCTGATATCTGGAAGAACTTGCCAATAAACGGGTGGCCTGCCATTTATCTAAGCCCTACTATCTCCCCTTTAGTTCTATATAAGCACACAGCTTTTTGCAATAAAATTGGAATTCTCCCGGCAAAGTGTCTTTGCGTGGGGAATTCTTTCATTCTGGTGCCCCGTGTGAGGAGACGGGTGAGCTCTTTCCAACAAGAGCCCCGTCCCCTGCTCTGCCGAAGACTCTCGGCCCGTGTCCGCTGTTTTCAGACGCCGGCTTTTCTGCACTCACCATTGATCCGACCGTAGGTAAGGTTCCCTTGACCCCGGCTCGCCAACTCCCTTCGAGCTAGAGCTGGTATTGTGACCATTGATTGTCTGGCACACTCCAGACGCTCGTTGGGGG